>NC_133781.1:12569481-12751477 GCF_003597395.2 Chelonoidis abingdonii
GAAGTGGGTATTCACCCACGAAAGCTCATGCTCCAAAACGTCTGTTAGTCTATAAGGTGCCACAGGATTCTCTGCTGCTTTTACAGATCCAGACTAACACGGCTACCCCTCTGATACTTTTCTAGCCGTCGCTGCATTTTAAGCAGAGTCACAGTAAACAAGAACCAACCGATGAGCCGAACAAATTAAACAAATGGATCTGGGTTGGAATTTTCCAAGGCATCTAGGAGAGTTAGAGCCCAGATCCTCAAAGATATTCCACAGTGGATCTTTGAAGATCTCAGCCTAGGTGTCCATCTCACTCTGAAATTCAACCCTCTTGGATACCAGGCTTTTGACATCACAGATTATTCCAAACGTGTTCATTGTGAAGTTTCTTTTACCTTCCCTGAAGCATCTAGAACTGACTGTTGGAAACTGGATACCAGACTAGATGGCCCACTGGTCTGATCTGCAATGGTAATGCTGATCGTCCTTCTTCCACAGGGCCTAAAAATTCTCCCAGCTGCAACGGCAGTTCTGCAGTTCTGAGCGTTGCAAAATGCATAGATCAGGTCCATGAATAGCTCAGGTGGACCAGAGGCCAGAACTGTGTCTGTGCTACACACACGCCACTAGAGACACACTTCCACCTGTGCAGATCTCCTCCCTCCAAGCCCCATATTCCATCTACAGCCTTCTGCAGCCTTCTCCTCATTAGATTCCTTCCTCCAACCCCCCAAAAAAGACAAATGCACAGGCCGTCCCCAAGCCAGACCAGAGCGTTGGCAATCTGCATCTGCTGAGGGCTAAGAAATGTCTGAGGACAAATAGAGAGTCTCTCTGCTCTCGTACCAAGTCTGCACCAGATCAGGAGAAAGCATTAGACGTAACAGGTTGGATGTGGAGCTTTGCACCTGTTTGGCTGGAGCTCTGCTGCACTCGTGAAGGCACGGAAGGAAAAGGGGTTGTGGATGGCTGTTAGAGCAATAGAAGGCTGAGATTGGCAGACATTGCAAAGCAGGGACTCTGTCTGCCAAAAGAAAAGGAGTGGACTGAGTCTCTGACACTGCCTCTCTGGTAGGAAAATCAGTTCAGAGGAACTTCAGAATAATGAGGGCAAGTTTGTGAGCATTCGGGGGCTATTACAGACACACATTAACAGCTAATCCTCTGCTTCTCTTATAGTGTTTTCAGCTCTCTCCCTTGTGACTCTTTTTTTTTCCCCACAATCCTACACAAGCCAACCATACGTTTCTCAAATTTTACCTTGCATCCTACTGGATTCACCTGTCTCGTTTATGATTTTGGATTGTTATTTTACTCCAGTCTCCACTGTTATAAAAGATGAGGATTTTTTTGGTGTTTGGAAAAAAAAAATCAGTGAAATGAACCATTATTTTCAAAGTCCCACTGAGCATGGAAGCTTTCAGTGCTCACTCAGAGAATTCCTTGAGGGACCTCTTGGCTTCTCTCCCCTCTCATCATACATAAGAGCCTAGTGATTAAATCAAGATGCTAAATTGGGTCAAATTCTGGTCTCATTTACACTGGTGTGAACCACAAGTAACTCCACTGACATCAGCGAGATCGGCAAATGGCCCGTTCATTTTAGAAGCTGCCAGCAGTGAGTGCTTCCTACCACAGAAACACCATATTTTTGGGGATGTAGCAAAATTCCCACCGCCAGCCAGTGAAGTGAGTCATGTTTCAGGGCTATGATCCAATTTGGGTGCTATTGTTTCACAGCTGTGCTATCTCAGCCATGAAAACAGCTCTGTTTTTATAGCCTGTCACTCTTGTGCAGCTCCACAAAGTCCATTGATGGATTTAGGCTGGGATTTTCAAAGGAGCCTAAGGAAGTTAAACTCCCAAATAACTCCCTTATGTTCCTTTGAAAATTCCAACCCCCTCTGAGAAGTAAATTAGCATTATGAGCATCAATTCACAGATAGGGAAACTGAGGCAACAGCAAGGTAAAATGACTTGCCCAGTGAGGCAACTGCAGATCTTGGAATAGAACCCACACCTTATGGTGCCAAGGTCTATGCTTTAACCACTAGTCCCTCCTTCCACCTCCAGCATTTACTGAGGTGAATATAAGAATAGCTCAGAGCTGATGGTCTCTATTTTATTTATTTATTTTACCCTGTTGGTAAAAAGTTACCCAGACAGTTAAGTAGTCTCTATGCCAACTAGCTGAGTTGACTTAAATCACAATCCCAACAATGAGTGGCTGGTTCAGGCCTGTCTTGCAATCATTTTCCTTGTGTGTATAATGGGGAAGGACTGCTCCAGAAGGTGCTGCGACATTGTATGGTTGCCAACCCTCTGGGACTGTCCTGGAGTCTCAAGGAAATTAAAGATCAATCACTAATTAAAGATTACATCAGGTAATGAATCCTCCAAGAACATGTCCAACCAAAATTAGCAACCTAATCATCAGTGGGCCAGATTCTCTCCAGAAGGGGCCGCCAGACACCCCAGGGAATCCTGGGTATGTATTCAGATTGATAGCCTGTGCTGAAGCTTGTACCCCCACCTCTACACTGCTATTATTACCCCTGCTAGCTAGATTAAAGCTAGAGTGGGTATGCCTACCGTCTGCTACAAACATACACCACTTGTAATGTTGCTGTACCCACATGAGCCCAGCCCCTCTGGTGGCTAAGTACCCCCCAATTCCTGCTGTCATCTGTGGGAACCCAGAAATACTCAGGCTCCACTGAGCGCCCACCTTTGGGTTTGGATGATTTCTAGCTCTCCAGTAAAGCCGCCCCTGCAAGCTTTCAAAGATCCTGAGTCAGGCCCCCTGAAAGTTGTGAGATTGGCTTCAAAATAATAAATGCTGGGTTCTTTGCAGTTGCCTTCTGGCTTTTGAGTGTTACAGGAGAGCTAGAAATTTTCCTTTTTACAAAAAAAAAAGAGCTGGAATTCCCACATAATCACATGACTCCAGCAGGTGGTGCTTTAAGAAAAATGCCAAATATCTCAAGAGTCATAATAAAATTACAAGCATTGGCAACACTGTGTGCATCAGGCACTCCAGGAAAGAAGGTTTCTCCCTGGATCCCATGTGCCAGCACCAGAACAAGAGGGGACCAGGAGCTATTTGTGTCCTTTCCTGGTTCTATTTGCTGTCACTGCCTCTGCTGCTGTCAGGTTGAGCCCTATGTAACACTGGAACGTTTACGTTTTATAGCAGTTCCTGTGTCTAATGGGCAAGCAAAAAGCAAAAACCCCAAATCAAATCAAGCTGGAGTTTTGCTAAGAGAGGGACCAATCCTGCTCCTGTCAGTGGAAGCTTTGCTACTTTAATCTAAATGGGACCAGGATTGGACCCTTTCTTAGTCCTCTCCTGCTTCCATGTCTACACTGCAATAAAACACCCACGACTGGACTATGTCAGCTGGCTCAGGCTGCAGGGCTATAAAATCACAGTGTAGCCCCACAGCCACAGACCTAGCCAACTGACACAGACCAGCCGCAAGTGTTTTATTGCAGGGTAGACATAACCTTGGAAGCAGGCAGAGGACTAAGACATGCCCCGATAGACCCAGCCTTGTGAGTTATAGGAACAGCTGGCACATGCTTCTACTCAGCACTTATCTCACTCACCCCAAAGTATTTTTGACACATCATGTGCAGGGCTCCCCAGGGGGGATCTGCTGCTTGTTATTGCCACAGGGAGCTCCAAGCCAGGCACTGAAGGGAAAACTCTCCTCCATTCAGCAAAAGAGCTGGCATGGTTGCAAGGGAAATCCAACAGCTGTGCCTCTCAGATGGGCACACCAGTCCCTGACACTGACCAGAATGAAGAGGGACAGACACAGCTCTAGCCAGTATCACTTCTGACTCTACTCCCACCAGCCTAATGTGGAGTGAAGACAGAGGATTTGTCTACAAGACATGGTAATGCACTCTGCAGGGGTAGGATTTCTGAACTGCACTACTGTGCTGTGCATTAACTGGTCCAAGTATACCCTGCAGGTGCACACTAAAGGTGCCGTGTACTTTAACATCGTGTTGTTTCCAAAAGCACTGTGTTAAAGGTACACACCAGTAGGGTTTACACAGACCAATTAAAGTGAAGCATTACTGTGGTCTGCATTACTCCACAGTGTAGACAAGTCCAGAGGACTAGCAATCCCAGGGCAGGCTTATGGTGTAAAATAGACTGAGCTGGATGAGAGCTTTCTGAAAAATTTATGTTGAAACAGTTTTGGAAGGAAATGAAACTTTCAGTTTTAAAAAGAGCCATTTTTTGTAGAAATGTTCCATTTTTTTTCATTGAAAATCCAACAGCTGAAAAAATTTCAATTCTTGACATCTAAAACCCCCAAAATGTTGGTTTTCTACTGCCCAAAAAACTGAAAATATTTTGGTTGCTGGGATTTAAAAAAAAATTATTCTTTATTGAGGAAAAACCCAAAATAATTTTGAAGAAAAATGTCAAGAAAAATGGGGAAAAAATGTTTTTAATCAAAATTTTTCACAGGATAAAAAAACCCACTATTTTCTGACAAGCTGTAAGGGTCAATGGGCCCCGATTGACTGAGACTTTAGTCCCCTCCCGAAAAGCAAATCAGCAAGCCCTGACTGATTTCTGAATCTCCCTCCTTCAGCCCCCTCACACTTCTTTCCCCTGTTCCTCTTCACCTGAGTGGACACCTTGTGTCACCCCCATCCCATGAAGCCTGGGTTTCTCGCTGCTATGGCAAGCTGCCTCAGATCACAGTGCCCACATCTCAGGACCTCACCTTAGCATACACAGCACTAGAAACAGCCCTCAGTATCTGGGGCAGGGTGAGCGCACAGAAACCCAGGATGTGCCACAGCAGATCAGAACATTAGTCCATCTAGTGCAGTATCCTGCCTTTGGCATTGGTCAGCACCTGATGCTTCAGAAAAGGGCACGAAGAACATAACAGCCATACTGGGTCAGATCAATAGTCCATCTAACGAAGTGTTCTATCTCTGACAGTGGCCAGTCCTAAATGCTTCAGAGAGAATGAACAGAACAGGTAATTTTGAGTCATCTATCCCCAGTCATCCAGGCCCAGTTTCTGGCCGTTGGAGGTGTAGGGACACCAGGAACATGTGTTGCATCCATGACCATCTTGGTTAATAGCCATTGATGAACCTCTCCTACATGAATTTATCTAATTCTTCTTTGAACCTGGTTATACCCAATTTTGGCCTTCACAACATCCCCTGGCCATGAGTTCCACAGGTTGACTGTGTGCTGTGTGAAGAAGTACTTCCTTTTGTTTGTTATAAACCAAAGGCCTATTAATTTCATTGGGTAACCCTGGTTCATGTGTTATGTGAAGGGGTAAATACCACTTCCCTATTCACATTCTCCATACCATTCGCAACTTTATAGAACCCCTTAGTCATCTCTTGTCTAAGTGGAACATTACCAGTTTCATTCTGTCCTGATATGGAAGCTGTTCTATCCCCCTTATCATTTTAATTACCTATTTTGGTACCTTTTCCAATTCTAATATATCTTTTTGAACATGGGGCTGCTAGACACTTCTTGCCTGTCGTATGGTGCTATGCTTGGAGGAAAATTCTTCCCAGACCCCTTGGAAAAAAGCTCACTCTCCAAAGCACTAGATTTGATTATCCTTTGGCATACCTGCAATTATTATTATGGGCCCCCAAGTCAAATCAGGCCCCTTTTAACTCCAGTCCCAGAATCCTCAGACCTTGTCCCACCCCTTATGCTCCTGGGGCACCGTCTATCTGTTCCACAGTATTGCCAAAAACAGCAATAAGCTGGTTAAACATCAGCCCTTCCGACCTTGCACTGCCCCTTTAACTTTATGCCCTGGCTCTCCACTGTGAGCACCTCCAGCATGGCTACTAGAAGGGCAGTCCTTTGCTTCCCTATTTAGGTTGATGCTACCTTTGCATTAGCCATTTAATCCGTCCACATTAGGTGATAGGAACTCTTCATGCCAATGGCCAGCACGGCTGACTACATGACATGGCTCACATGCAGAATGCCCGCAGTCCAACTGCAGGGTTTTGTCTTGTCCAAGTCCTAAGACACGGAGCCCCTCGAAACGGTTGCATTATGCCACTGGTACACGTGTTCTGTGCCTCCGAGTCCACATACAATGCTAATCATGGCACTGGCCAAATCCCAGGATCTGCCTCACTCCGTGAGAGCTTGACCCTCTCCTGCACTGTATTTTTTAATTAACCTTGGAACAGCAAAGAAGGGTCTTTTTGCCAAATAGAGTCATATTTTACACAAACAGTGACAAGCTAATTAAGTTAATTCTTATGACACCTCTCTGCGAGATGAGGCTAAGGTTGGCTTGCTCCTCAATACGCAGTGTTGGGCTGATTAAAAAATAATTACTACTTCACCAAGGACAAGAACAAGAAGTTAATTAACAGAACGAGGTGTAACCTTAATGAAACTAATTGGATTGTATTCACTCGGGCACTCTGCAGCCAAATCCCCACATTCGAATTTAAACCCATGTTGTCTCTTTCTTCTCAAGCGTTTGCAAAACCCACTCCTTCCCTTTGTCCATGGACTGGAATACGAACACTTTCAGCAGCTGGGGGAGGAAACTTGCCAAATGTTTGGGCGGATTTTTTCAAGGCAGCTCAAAACTTTTAGGTGCCCAACTCCCATAAATTTGGATGAGCCCCGGACAGCCAAATAGTAATGATGATTTGCATTCCAGTAACACCAAGATGGTTGTGCATGACCCTGCATAAACAAGGAGAGAGGCCCTCCCTGCCCCCAAAGGCTTCCACTCTAAATAGACAAAGGGCGGAAAGGAGAGGCTTAGCAAGAGGAAGTGAACGCATAGCAGGTCAGCAGAAGAGCTGGGAACAGAAGCTATGCTTCCCGAGTCCCGTGGCTTATTCCCTAGACCACAGTACCTCTTACACACAAGCAAGGGAGCTTTAAAAATCTCCACCTTGGTCCCTGTCCCCCCCTGCACCTTCCTCCAGCCACATACAGCAGAGTACTGTGTATACATGAAAGCAAGTAATTTGCATTCACTGTAACAGGATCGTATGCTAGCAGCCATCCCCATGCTGTGGACATCGAGCACTTATAAAACAGCACATGCCATGCAGGGCACTTCTTATAAAAGGCCCACCTTATAGGTGGTGCAGGTGAGAGGACCTATACTGCAGCACCCCTACTATAATGTGGTCTTATACTGAAGGATGAGCTGGCCTCCCCAGTTATGTAGGACTTCCCATGCTCTGACAAATGCATGCATGATACCCCTGTTTCAAGAAGGACTGCTGAAAAATTACCCAGAGCATGCTGGGAAATCCAGCAGAAATCTGTTTATTACCCTGGGCAAAGCAGATGACCTTTGTTTTGAACTGGCATGGTTAGGGAAGGATGCCAGCCTGCCTCTCTTCTAATGGTCAGAACAAATAATGGGCCTGATCCTGAAAAGTGCTCAGCACCCCTTGTACTGTGCTGAGTGCCCTCGACTCCTCCTGAAGTGCAGGGGAGCTGAGAAGTTCCGCACCTCACCGTGGTTCTCACACTTGGCAGGATCTAGTGAGAGGATGAATTTCTCTGTCTCTCTCTCTGAACTGATGCTAGAAAGTTACAGTGACATGAGTTATCTTGGGTGTTAGCTAGATGGTGCCAAAGCAGATCCACATGGGTGCATTTTGAGGGCAGACTGGGTTAATGTGAATAAAAGGTTTGCAAATTTGAAGACCTAAATCCTCTGCATAGCCACAGGACAGCATAGGTAATGGCAGCACAGGAACACCACCAAGATGCTTCAGAAGGAACCTAGAGGGATCACCCGTAAAGGCCAGAGAAAAGTCCAATTGGCTGAGTTGCCAATTAGTGTCAATTATGTGAGCACTTCTGGTGATGTGGGCATCTGCCAGTAAGGGTAGAGCTCATCTGTGCAGGAGTCAGAACTTTCTCAGGGATTTGTCCGTGTGTGTGTGTGTCAGTGACTAGGACATGGGGAAGGGGGATGTCATACCTAGTGGCTGGAGCAGGAGTCAGGTCTAGTGGCTGGAGCAGGAGTCGGTAGCCAGGTATCACAGCCAGGGGGCAGAGACCAGGTGCCAGAGCCAAGGGTTAGAGCCAAGTCAGGAATCGGAGCCGAGGTTCAGGACCAGGTTACCTGACATGGGGCGAGGCAGTGATAAGGCTGGGGTCAAAGCTAGAGCTACAGCAACCATGGGTGAACAATACGAGCAGCTGTCAAACTGCTGCTGCTGCTCATCTTAAGAGCCAGTCTGCTGACGCTTCCAACCAATCAGGCTCTGTAGCCAACCAGGCAGCCCTCTGCAAACCAGCTACACTTATTAGGTTGCCCAGAGAGTGGCTCTGCTGCAGGCCTGATTGCTGATGCTGTGGAGTGAATTCTCCCAGGAGCTAAGGACCATCCCAATCACCAGCACCTTCCACTCCAAGTGCCAGGGACTTTTCTTTTTCCTTGCCTCCTTTAACATACACACACAGCAACATGTATATTTTAAAAAAATAAAGTAAACCCTACCATAACTAAAGACGCCATGGGGCCTAGTTTTCCCCCACGTAGAGGATGAGAGAACAAATACCACATGACAGATGTTAGTCATGTCGCTCAACGTGCAACTGAAAGGCGCTCAGATACCAGGGTGATTAACATAGTCTAAGACCCTATATAGAACAGACCACCAATCTCATTGCACATGGGCCACTGAGCTGTAATAGTAGGACTGTGCCAATGACAGACCTCTTGCTGTGGACCAGCTGAGAGACTGTTCAGCTGGTTGGTGGGCCTGTTGCTTGATTGACCCGTAATTGCCATCTGTACCAAAACTTAGAGAGAGAAACAATGGGGGGAGATCCGCCGCCTATGCCACTCACCCGCTGACAGACCTGGCAACATGCTGTCAGTTCAGAAGGGAAGGGGAAAATCTGTCTCATCTAACACACACCCCTCCACATGGCACTGATCCAGCAGCAGACCCAGACCCAGCTCTCGGCAGGTCGTGCACCAAGAGGAATCTATAAAAGCAGTCCCCGTCCAGCCTAAGCTCCTTTACATTCATTCAGGATAAAAGGATATTATCCCTGGTCTGCTGTGCCCTTGATGGGGAGCAGGTGTGACTCTGCACAGGCCCCAGCAGGTATCTTGTGTGCCTTTGAATGTCAGCAAATCCCACGTTGGGACCTCAGGGAGATCAGACGGGTGCTCTTGCTGGAGACGCTGTGCAGCACTGGCTGGGTTACCCTGTTAACTGACACGATTACAAAGAGGAGAATCTATTTATATTTGAAATTGTCCGGGGTCGATGCAGCTAAGGGTCTGTTAGCTGCAAGACACGCCAAGTGGGACTTCCAGCTGACAGTGGCTCAGCACAGCTCCTCCTGGCTCAGCCAGTACAGCTGCCACCCACAGACTGTGGGCTTCTAGCTTGGGTCTCAGCTTCACTGATGTGTGGGGTGAGCATGCAGCCAGGCTGCTCAGCGGATGGGAGACTTGGCTAATTGGGGATGTCTGCAGTGCAACAGAAGCATCTGCTGCCCAGCTGGCAGACACAGCCAACTTGACTGCATTTCAGGGGTGTGTAGTATCACTTTACCCCCTCAACAAACAGGCCGCTGCCTCTTGGCAAATACTGCCATCATCTCAGACCCCAACAAATGCCACCCACAGGGTGTGTCGGAGGGATTCCAGTGTGAAAAGAGTCTGGCTTGCGGTGTCTTCTCTCCAGACTTCTGTGGAGTATGCCACATGAGACAGGCAGCGGAACTAAAAGTTTGCGAGCCAGTCAGGCAGCTGACTTCAAAAAGCTCTGCAGTTGGAATATTCCTGGTTCCTGTCCACCCAAGGCTTTCACTGCAAAGGGCGGGAATTGCATCCTCTCAGCGCAGTTCCATCTCAACTCTTGCATCTAATTTGGGAAGCAACATTACACACATCCCCCGCCTCCGCCACATGCACACACGTATCTGTATACATAAAGGCATGCATACCTGTGTGTATATATGAATACATGCAGACAAATATGCATACGCATACATACATATTCACAGGTCCAGACATGTCCCATACACAAATGCACAACATACCTACTGAGCAAACCCACAAACGAGCACACATGCAGAGCTACTGTGTAGCCTCCCCTATTTGAGTCAGATACAGGGTGCTTTCTACCCACTGCTGTAAGCTGGTTCTGAGCAGCACCTTTATGCATCACTCTTTGTTACGCCACTTCAGACATCCCAGTCTTCCCTGGAAACAACATGCTTAAGCACTTAAGGGCACAAAATCTTCAAAAGGGAGGTGTTCCTGCAAGGGGAAAACAGAATTCTAACAAACAAAAATCATGTAATTTGGGCATCCTTTTAGTTTAGTTTAAGTTTCTTTGCCACTTACACTGATCATCATTCATATTTGGGATGAAACAAGGGATTTCCCCTCACTACCCCCTTTCATGCTCCTCCCCCACACACACACCCCGGCTTCTCCTTTATCTGCAATAAGGAAGGCAAAGCTTGCTCCCTCACTTATTGATAGAAAGCTATTGGAACCCAGACTCTGTATTAAGGTTTCGAAATGGCAGGATGATGTTCTTTATTTCACCAGCCAGGACGAGCAAGGATACTGATGGCTAGGCCCAGAAGCAGAAGACCCCGAAACCAACACGCAGACTCAGTAATACCTAGCTCTTACATAGCACTTTTCATCTGCAGTTTTACAAAGGTGCTCAGTATCATTATCCCCATTGCACAGATGACGAAACTGAGGCACCGAGAGGTGAAATGACTTGCCCATGGTCACCCAGCAGGCCAGTGGCTGAGCCAGGAGTTGATCGCAGGTCTCCCAAGGCCCAGCACACTATCCACTAGACCACACTGTCTCACCCTCCCTCAAGAGTCAGATAATTTAGACCAGATCATTTAGGGATGTTTACATGTCATCTGAATGAAACCAGCGTTCCTCATCTCACAGTAGGCCTCTAAGGCTGCACAGGATCAGGGCTTCAGGGCTGACTTTGCAATACACCAAGCATGCTCAGGGCAATGGACTGTGGCCTCTGAGGACCTGTTTGGTCTCTCACTTAGGCCTGCTTCACACCAGCACAGCCCTAGTGACTTCAGTGGATTTACCTCTGAGTTACACTGGCATAAGTGAGAGCAGAGTCATGCCCTCTCACTTCACCAGTAGGCTCTCGAGCAGGAGGAACAGCTAAGATCTAAGCGGAGTGGCCTAATGGATAGGACTCTGGCTGGGAATTAGGATCTTAGACAAATCACTTAAACACTCTGTGCCTCAGTTCCCTGTCTGTGAGATGGAGACAGTGAGACTCGCCAGTCCTCGTAAAGCGTTTTGAGATCTATGGAGGAAAAACATTCCCAAAGTATCATTAGCAGCAGCTACGGGCAAAATATTGGCAGCACAATCTGCAACATCAAGCTTTTTCTCATTTCATTGCAAAGTGGAAAATGGAACAGTTCCACCCCAAAATCGGAACAGTTCCACCCCAATATCAGCACAGTTCCAATATGGGCCCAACCTAAGAGGTGGCTTCGAAGTCCAGTGTAAAAGCAGCCATTTCACACATCTCAGAGCAAAATGAGATTCGGAGGGCAGGTGAGCAATCACTCGCAACAGTGCCATGAAAAGACTGAACTAAAGCTACCTGAGACCAAAAACAAAAAAAAAAAATGTTCCCTGGTTTTCAACCTGCTCTAGCTTCGGGTGGGAAAATCCTCAATTAACCCATAAACACAGATCTGGAAAGCAATACGCAGGATTAAAAGCAAAGGAAATTGATTCTTGTTTGAACAGAATGTTCCCCTTCTTTACAAGTTTGCCATTGCAGGAAAGTCCCACTGCCAAACTGACTAATGTTATACTGGGAGCACTCCCAGTGCCAATGGATGTGCCCAGCTCCGGTTATGTTGGGCCCTTGCAACAAGAAAAGCTTCTTATAGGGCATTCAGGGGAAGCAAAACTCTGTTTAAAAGCCAAACCTGCCACCCAATGGAAAAATTTACTAGTGGAAGAATCAGCTTCAAACGGATTCTACCTCACAGCTCCAAAGCCCCAAGTATTTGCCATTGTACTGAACCGTTTTCTGTTCCGTTTTTGTTCTATGATGAATTAGCTCATTTATAAATCACTTTGAAGAGGAAATGGGTGTAATTTTTGTTTGATTTTCTTGCAAGGCTTGTTGGTTGATTGTTTTTTTTTGAGAGGAAGGATAGTTCAGTGGTTAGAGACATGAGAGGCATGAGGTTGATTTCCTGGTCTGCCATGCTTCTCTGGGGCTTAGCTGTAAAGTGGGGAGGCTAGTTCACAGGAGCATTGTGAAACACACAGACACCATGGTCATGGGCCATATAAGGACTTGAGATATTCACCCGAATTGTAAGGAGAAGACGGAAGTAATAGTCCTCCTGTCACATGCTACCTTTAAAGGGGCTTTTCTTATCATGGCTGAGGTTGTCTGGGCCCTGGGGAAAGGTGAGCATGCTGCCTTTTGCGTTTTCATGTACTGCGCCTTTAAATTACAACAGGGGCAGATCCTCTGACAGCAGCTAGCAATCTGCCATAGAGTTGCTGCAGTTTGTTAAGAGTGAAGACACACACTGTGCTTTCTCAGTGAGACTTAGCTTTTGTTCTTTCTTGGCTAACACTAGACACTTCAGAAGAAGGTGATAGAGCTTCATCCTATCTAATTTAACTGTGGATATCCTTATTATCCATCTGGATGTGGAGCATGTTAAGTTGTGGTTCATATTACCATTCAGCCTTATTAATTATACACCAAACACCAGAGTGTTACTGTGCGGACTAATAGCGCTTTAAAGGGTTAATTCTGAGTACATGACACAGTAAATATAATACTTGCTGGCATCAAATGAGGCTGAAGTCAACTGAAACATATATATGAAAATAATAATCCTTGAATAAGCTGTTGCCAAAGCAGCTAAGCTTCTGCAACCAATTTGTATCACATTTAGACAAGTGATGTTACAATGCTGAGCCCATATATTATACAATTATAGGAATGTGGCTTTCATTATGTTATTAAAGTGCTAGTCATTATGACACAGACCATGCTATCAACAGATGTTCTGTCGCAGCAGCTCTGTTGCTGCTGCAATCCTCCCCGCTTTGGTTGCCATGTTGCTTCTGCTAATAGAGGCCAAGCAGGGTTAACAGGAAGTGCTTCCAGGTCCCCTGGCTTGTTACTGATTGGGTTCAATTTACAAGAGAATCTGGACTCAAGACACTGCCAGCTAAAATTGTTTCTTTTCCCCCCTCCTTTCAAAATGTTCCTCTCCTCATCGGCAGGAGTAAAGCAAACATAAAACAGATGGTCAAGAAGGGTATTCCGAGCAAGGAAGAAAACACATTTTTATATGATCCTTCTTAAAAATAAAATGTACAGTATATCCTATGGATCAGTTCTGTGTTTCAGGAAATACCGTGTATTCTATAGGTAGGCTTGGCAAAATTATTTTTATATAAATTCACCAGATAATATCTACGTTTCTTTTTAAACTTTTTTTAAATTATCCATTTAAATTTTTCCAATTTCAGGAAATTATGGGGGGCAGTGGGGAATCAGGCATTGTGGGGTCAGAGAATAATTATTTAATGACCGTAGATGTTGAGATTCAAAAATTACAACTTTATAAGCATAACAATACAAATCATTAACATCACTTGTCAAATTACACAAAGGAAATACCCTTAAATTAATTCTAGTAAGCTCTCAGGCATCATTTTTCTTCTGTTGTCCATTTGTAAATTTCAATTATTATTGATGGAAATATTTTCATGGGGTTTTGCATATGTAGTGAAATCAGTGTTTGCCAACCTTTACCAATGAAAATCTAATCCTGCCAAACCCATGAGCCTGGTTCTCCTACCACTTACATCAGGATAAATCTATTGAAGCCAATGGAGTTTTAAAGGCAGTTACACTAGGGGACAAGGACCAGACCTGACAACATAACAGACCCCTTGACCACATTCTGAACTTTTTTAAATCAGCGAGTAGAGCTGGTCAAAAAAATGAAAATAAATTTGTACAGGGGAGGAGGCATAGGGGGTTTCAAAACTGTTTTCATTAAAGTTTTTGAAATGGAACTTTTTAAAATAAAATCAGTTTTAAATATTTTTAGAGTTTTATCAAAAAGACAATTATTGCAAATTTTGAAAGGACTGAACCCTGTTTTTCCAAAACTGTGAAATTTCAATAACCATTTTGATACTGTTTCTATTTTTATTTTTTTTAATTGTGAAGCATTATTTTAAAAGGTACATTTTACATGTAAAAATGTAAAATTGGTGACATTTTTGAAGTCCTTTTTTCCAACTCAAAAAACCCTTTTCATTTGAAAAATTTCAACCAGCTCAACTCGGGAAGATTCGGGTCCAAGTTTCTGGTTTGGGACCACCTCCCTATGACATTAGTGGGGTTCCATACATTTCCTATGGCTGCAGAGCCCCACCAGCTAATCCATAGAAATCTGACACAGCAAGCATACCCAGGACCTTTATTTAACAGAGCACTTAAGCATACACTTAGCTTTAAACGTGTGCTGAAGTACTCTGCTAAATTGGGGACCTAAATGGGTTAGATACAGCTGGGAATGTCCTGGAAATGTAGAGGGGAGAGAACAGCCTCACTGCTAAGCATTGCTTTCTCCACATATGTTCATGCACTATCCCCTTTACTCTTATGCCCATCTTTTACACACAAACAACCACCTCCCTCCTTACTACTCCTCTTACTCTTTTCTCTATTCCTTTCCAGTCCTTACCACCTCCTTTGCTCTAGCCCTTTCCCCAATCCCTCCTGCAATATCCCTAGTGTGCCTTTCTACCCTCCCTCCTTGCTACTCCATGTTTCCGGTGATTCCTGCAATCCCCAATAACTATGAACATTACAAAGCTCTGTTCCTCTGTAAAGAAGAGCCACGCTCTCAACAGGCAGCATATTCAATCTACAAGCCAGCACTTCCTCCAGTCCTCTCCATACCCTGTCCCAGCAGCTAACATATAGCCCTCAGCTCTTGTTGTTTTATTTTTTCGGCATTAGTCTAGCAGCCACCTTCGAAATCTCTCCAACAGATTATGTCAGTTTAATTTCCTGCATAAATCTGTCAACTACTTGTGAAAGTTCAAAATAACAGCACTTATACATACTTCATAACACGCCTGTTGGGTATTAATGGGAAAGCCAGCTCTGAACCAAAGGCCCCTCTGTTTTCCAGAGACATTAGATAGCACAGAATATTTACTTTTTAATGAAAGCTGCCTTAAGGAGAAGGGCAGGCAGGTGTCAAGCCAAGTTTCACCATTGGTGGAATGTAACAGGTGTTGCATTATCAGCCCAAGCTAGCTTTGGATCCAAATGGAACCCACCAGTTATTGCTTATTACTGGTCCCTCACTGATCCTGATCCACAGAGGATATGAGTCTCTTACAAGTGCCAGTCACAAGACTTTCTGCCTTAGCTCAAGCTCTGTAGTGGCTTATGCTTTCAACTCTACATCCGTCCCTGTTCAATTCCCCTTTACAACCGTGATGGTGCTCATTGCACCAAGCACACTCAAACTTTGGGTTCTCTGAGCTCTAGAACCAAGTTTTGCAGTTCAGTCCCAGCTCTAATTGTCACATTGACCACTGAAACAAAGAATGCCTTCATCCAATCTCATGCAGTTCTCACTGGGACTCCCAGTTTTGGAGAAGAACAGAAGACGTGCCTATTTAAAGGATGGCAGACTTGAGTGTTAAGTCCATTCTGTCATTAGGGCCTGTCTACGTTACCCGCAGGCAAACGCTCTCCCGTCAACTCCAGTACTCCCATAGGCGTGCATATGGAGTGTGCCGGGTGTACCCAGCCACATCCTAATGCGGGGGTGGGCAAGCTCGTCCTGCCCGAGCTCTCAGCCAGGGAGGCTCTCCCCGGCCCCGCCCCTGCCTCCCCCCATCCTCCGGAGCCTCAGCATGCCCTGGACAGTGCTGCAGCAGCATGACTCCGACAGGACCTGAGCTCCTGCCGCTCGTAGCAGTGTGGTAAGGGGCCAGGGCTGCGATGTCTGTTGGGCTGAGCGGCAGGAGCTCAGGTCCCGCCGGAGCCACGCTGCTGCAGCGCTGTCCAGGGCCGCTCCTGGACACGGTGAGCTGAGGATCCGGGAGAGGTGGGAGGCGGGGCTAAGTGGCATGGTAAGGGGCCCGGGCTGGGGGATTGGATAAGGGGCAGGGAGTCCTGGGGGCAGTCAGGGGACAGGAAGCAGGGGGTGGGGGGAGGTTGGATGGAGCAGAGGTTCGGGGGGGGCGCAATCAGGAAACAGGGAATGATGGGTTTGGATAGGGCGTGGGAGTCCCAGCGGTCTGTCAGGAGGTGGGGGTGTGGATAGGGATCAGGGCAGTCAGGGGACAGGGAGCAGGGAGGGTTGGGTAGGGGGTGGTGGTTGGTGGGAGTTTCAGGGGGACAGTCAGGGGACAAGGAGCAGGATAGGTCGAGGATTCTGAGGGGGGCAGGCAGGGGGCAAGAAGTGGGTGGGGGTTGGATAAGGGGCAGGGCCAGGCTGTTTGAGGAGGCACAGCCTTCCCTACCTGGCCCTTCACAGAATTTTGGAACCCTGATGTGGCCCTTGGGCCAAAAAGTTTGCCCACGCCTTTTCTAAATGTCTCAAAAAACAAGTGGCTTTGCGTTTTAATGTAATTGCATGATACGCTCTTGTGGCAGAGCTCTGACTTTGCCCCTGGGGATCCTGCACTTCTAGGCGGTTTATGCTAGCCTCAGTGGCTCACTGCGACCCTCCACATAGCCCTTCTCTCTCTAGGGCCAGGGTTACAGTCTACTGAGCCCTTTTCATCATAGGCCAGCAAGGAGGTTGGTGAGAATTTCAGAACAGTTTTAGCCTTCCTGTCCTGACAGGGGCCTGACTTGCCCTTCCAGGAGTGTTCCTGTTAGTTTGGTGGGTTGGGGGACCAGGGCCCGCCCTCTACTCTGGGTTCCCTAATGGTAGCAGCTGTTGGCAGCCAACCTTTCAAGACCAGAGTTGCTACATTTCCCTGGGCCACTTCCCCATAGCTCTCCTGCTTCTCCCTTCTTCACTCTTACCTTAGGGCACCCTTACCGATGGTTTGAGGGTGTCTTCATTAACCAGCCCGTCAGCCCCATTTCTTCTCTCCTGGCTCTCCTCTGACTGACTGGAGTGAGCCCTTTTTATAGTAGCAGCGGGGCCTTAATTAGAGTCAGGTGGTCACATTAGCTTAATGGCCTCACCTGACTCTTTGCAGGTTAATTAGAGTCAGGTGTTCTCATTAGCCTGGAGCAGCCCCTGCTCTGGTCAGTCAGGGAACAGAAAACTGTTAATCCAGTGGCCAGTACATCTGCCTTCTGCTATTCTGCTGTACCCAACTGGCCTGGGTCTATCACACTCTATATAGAAAGCCCGCGTTCACTCGCAGCATGCGTCCCCACTACTGCGGCGTCACATTACCATTGGTCCTCCCATCCCCTCCAACTACTATTCCAGAAAATTCTTCGACCTAGATAAGTGGCCGCATGAGGCTGCACTCTGGCAGCGGGGCCACTCCATAGCACCCACTGTGGGGCCCAGTGCAGCGTCTACGGTGTTTGTAATCTTTGTCACATGTACTCCACTGAAATAGCATAACAAGCCCATCGCTTTATATTTTAATTAAATCGTATGATACCCGCTTTTAATTTTAAAATATGGATCAGTTTTTCATTAAGAAAAGGAGTAGACAAGTTGTTCATGTGAAAGAGCCTTTTTGAAACTAGCACATGTAAAAAACAAACTAAGAAGAACAATGTCCCAACAGTCCCTCAACTCACTCATGATTTTGTACACTGAACAAGAACTGGTTTTGTCAGTTAATTAAAATGATATGATTGAGGAATTTAAGTCCATAACACCTGGTGAGCGACATCTCATTCTCTAGGACAGGAAGATGAAGAAACTTTAATCTGTTCTGGTCTATTTGGGTTAGCTCATTATCTGGTTAAAGATAAAGATCATGAAAATTGACTGTATCTTTGTATATGCCTGGTTATAACTACAGCAAAAATTTAATATTTTGTGTCTCATTTTTTAAGTAAAGTTTAGTTGTTAATTTTAAAAAAATTAGTTAAGTTTTAAAATAATGTCCTTTATGATTGAGTATTCAATAAATGTTCGCCTTAAAAAAAAAATTCCCTGGGTACACACCCTAGTGAAATGTGCTGCGCAGGCCTATGGGTACTCCACCAGGGCAAGAGGCACAGCGGAGTCGACGGGAGAGCATCAGCCATTGACTTACCTCAGTGAAGACACCATGGTAAGTAAATCTAAGTACGTCGACCTCAGCTATGTTATTCACGTAGCTGAAGTTGCGTAACTTACATCAATTCCCCCTCCCCTCCCACCAGTGTAGACCAGGCCTTAGAATCACATTCTCACTCCCAGTCCATACCACAAACTCAGCTGAGCCTTGCAACATTATCATGAAAATTCACCTGCCTAGATACACATTAATTCATCTGCCCTTTACCCAGATGACAGTGAAAGGAAATATATTTCCTCTTACCTGTCAAAACAATATACACACTCCAGACAAATGAGTGAGTAGAACTTTGCAAGGATGAATTAGGTGGTGCTTTTGCATCGTAAGTTGACAGGTATTGAATTTGTTTTAACTCATTCAATTTTTTGCATCCAAGGGCTTTTAAAAATACGTAAATATGTAATATATATAAATATAGTTTTATAGTCCAATGATACAAAAAATTGAATAAATACTGTTATAAATAAAAGGAAAAGACACCATCGTATGCACTAAATGAGGCAGGTTCCTGTGGAAATGTATGTGATCAGGTAATTCAAGTCTGCTTCATAATGCATATACATGCACTCTGGCAGCGGGGCCACTTCATAGCACCCACTGTGGGGCCAACCATGATGCCGTAGGTGCTCCCTGCCTCCATGCATCAGTTGTAGGTGTAAACTTGATGTCCGTCTATACTCAGATCAGTGACTATGACAAACTCAAACTTTGGCAGCGGGCAGCTTTAAACACATAAACAAAACCTCCAAGGCAAATGCCTACCTGCAGAGCTTGAGGGCCTCAGACTCACAGACTTTAAGGTCAGAAGGAACTGTCGCGATTATCTAGTCTGACCTCCTGCATATTGCAGGCCACAGAACCTCACTCACTCCTGAAATAGACCCCTAACCTCTGGCTGAGTTACTGAAGTCCTCAAATCATGGCCCTGGGGTTCTGGGCTATCACTGGGGCACTCCTCCTCTGTTCTACTTTCATCCCACACTGCCCTAAGAAGAAGCAAGCAAGCCTTCTTAACTGGCCTGCGGGCTCCTGATTGGTCAGTATTTTCTCCTGGCCCTTCTAGGTCTCTGGAGGACTGTCTTGCTAGTAAGCCAGTCTGAGTGGATTTTCTTGGGGGAGGCGGGGGGTATGTATATCACAATTTGCATAGCACACAGCATGTACCAAGGAATTTATAGGCATAATATAACAAGCCCCTTCCCCAAAATACTATGCAAAAATTTTCCAAGTGGCTAGTAATTTCTTGTTCCTCAGTTTTTGGATGCCTAACCTGACATCTTAACAGGAACGGATTTTCAGAGGGTCGTGCTGAGCACTTGATAAATAACCCCTTTTAAGATATGTCAAAGGAGGCATCCCAAAACAGAGGTGCCCGAGATCACTAATTGCTTCTGAAAATCTTAACTTTAGCTCCTGCACACATTTAAATCATATGCATAACTTTGCTCAAGTCCTCCCCTAGAGTTCATGGCTGGCCATGGCATATGCAGGGCAGCAGTGTCCATGACAATGATGGGGGAATGCTAAACATAATAACCCAGAGATCATACACAGCCCCAGGGAGGGCAATGCGAGATAATTACTAAGAATGGTAAGTCGAGGGAAAAGAATAATCCTTCTTCCCCCAAGCGCAAATTCCATGCTGACAAATGCAAAGAAATACACAATGGAGGGAATAACTTGAACATACACATACCTGAGGTCTAAATGAACTGTAAATACCTGAAAACCTGGGTGTTGCTTGGGGCAGTGCAATGAAAATCTCTGTTCAGTGTGCAGCAGTGGTAAAAAAAAAAAAAAAAATAGCACGGGGCGAAGACATTTAAAAAATAGACAATATCACGGAAATCAGTATAAAGTGGTTGGGTACTCTGATGGTATATCTGCCTTGGAGTGCTCAGTTCTGCACATGCCATCCTGAAAAAGGCAGGCTCTGGCTGTGGGGCTCCATTCCCTCAGCTGCAGGGCTTCAAGCTCCGGCTGCAGGCTCACCAAGCTACTCCTCCCCCCACCACACACACACACACACAGAGTCCCTGGACCCCGCCACTTCCCTCAGTCCTTCATCACTCCTGACCCCTGCCACTTCCCTACCCACCTCTCTACCCAGGGCTTAATTTGGCACCCGGCTTGTGCCAGGGTTGAGTAAGTCTGCTGTGAAAACTGATATTTGTATGTTTGTTAAGATCACTTTTCACTGCCTCCCAACTAGATAGTAACTCTGCTGTTTAAAGTGATAGTAACAAACATACAAATATCAGTTTTCACAGCAGTAGACTTACTAGATAGCAAGGCTGAAAAAAAATAAAAAAAGCAAAAGAAACAACAAAAAAGACAAGACCAGGCGAAGAACCTTATTTTGTTTCTATTCTGTTTATGTCCAGCAAAGAACAGAGATAATTGTACATTATTTTTATTACTGAGTCAGCAAAAAAAGCCTACTTAAATAAATTACAATGATTCGGACATGGATATATGCATATTTGTTTTTCCTAAAGTTAAGTATTTTAGGAAAAATTGTCAGAGCCGCCACCAGCAAGGGCCACCAAAAAATTTCTTGTGAGAACCCCTGTCCTGGAGGGAGCTGCTTATAGGTGGTTCTTTACCTTTCATTTGTTTAACCACTTTGGCTGACTCTGGGTGGTTTGGTGCCATGACCTGGGACACAGAGAGAGGACAAGACAGTCTAGAGGCCCCAGCCAGCGAGCACACACCAGCCCACTAAAAAGATGCCCCTCACAGCACCTGCATAATTGAACTCACAGGCATGGACTCCCCACATAGTCCAGTGGACCCGTACACACAGACAGATTTGTGACAGGCAAATGAAATAATGAATGGCATAGAGAAGCTAGATCAGATTATCCTATTTACCTCTTCTCATAGGACAGGGGCAAAAGGGGGTGTCCAATGGATGAAATGCAACAACTGCAGAACAAATGGCCAAAGGAAATACTGTTGTGACACAGCTATTTCATAATTAACCTTTGGAACCTACTGCCACAAGACGCCTTCTGTGTACTTAGATACTTGATGGCATCCCATTTCCATCACATCTGAGCACCTCACAATCCGTAACATATTTATCCTCACCATGCCCCCAAGAGGTAGGGCTGTGCTATTATCCTCAGCTGTAAGATGCAGAAGCGAAGCACAGAGCAACCAAGTGATGCCCCAAGTCACACAGGAGGTCTGTGGTGCAGCAAGGAATTGAACATAGATCTCCCAAAGTCTATCTGACTGTAACTGAAGCTAAACAGATCAGAAGGCTGGGTACATAGATGGGGGAGCCCCTGCATCTACAGCTAAGAACACCCACGCTTGTGTAATGAGGATAAAATAATGGACAAGGGAAATTTATGCTTGGAGATAGACCCCAAACACTAACTGGGGAGTGTTAGGAAGAAATTGCCTCTATGCACATGTTATTGTAGGACTACCTACTGCAGGGGTTCTTCCATTTTTGTCTGAACCACCTGGTTCAGGTCATTGTCACGACAGGATGCAAGCCTATATGGACATCTGCTCTGATCCAGACTGGGAATTCCTATAGTCCAATAAGATATCCTTTGGGTCTTGGAATTTTTTAATTTAGCATTCCAAGAAGTTATCAAGTGAGTGGGAACTCTGTTTCTGCAAGGTTGTCCTGACTGGTTTCTAGCATCTTGTAATGCACTGCTTGCTTGATATTGGCGATTACATTTCATATTTGAACATTACTCTGAAATTTGCTATTTTGCTTAATGAAAAAAAACGGTACTTTTTTCTGGAGGAAAAAAAAGGTAGCCTACTAATGAGATAATCATCTCACCTGGCAACCTGAGCTGGGGCTAATATTTTATTTTTCACTTTGCTTGCCTTTTTTTTTGTTTTGGTAGCCAGAACTTAGATTTTTGTGAAAAATTTGCAAAAAAGGCAACCTGGGTTAATTGATCTTCTTCCCATTGTAATCAAAAGTAAAATTTTAACGGACTTCAATGTGAGTGTAGTGGCGTGGTCACCTGCTCCTGCCCTAAAGGGCTTGAAATCAGCCCTGGGACAGGGCTGAGGCTGCATGAGGGCTGCTGCTAGGGAGAGCAGCAAGCCTCGGCTGATTGGGGAAACAGCCACCGCTGGGGCCACGCCCCAATCAGACCGTAGCTGGCCTTATAAAGGCCAGGGAAGCCAGGAGCTGAAGGAGAAGGGTCTGGCTACCTGGGAACTGACAAAGGTACCTAGAGTGGAGCAGGGCTGGGGATAGGCTAGAGGAGCTGGGGAGCTCCAGCCTGGAGAACCCCCAACTGTGGCATTGATAAAGGCCAGAATAGGTACTGGGGCTACAGAGAGGTAGCCTGGGGTAGGCAATGGCAGCAGGTCCAAACCCCTCTTTTCCAGTGATGAATGGCATGTACACTGCAGTCCACCCCAGTGGGCAGGGGCTAGATGGTAACTGGCAGTAGCCATATATTGAGGCGAGGTGGGGGATAGGAGTTTGGGGGTTCCCTGGGGAGGGGAGACCCAGATCTGTGGGGGCTACTGCCAGGGGACAGCACCCAACATAAAGGGGCACTGGGATCCGTGAAGGATAAAGGGGCAAGCGACAAGTGGGACATCAGCCAGCAGAGGGCGCTCCGGAGCTGGAAGAGCTAATTCCTTAGACAACCAGCACGAGGCTCTGTGCCGGTGAGTCACTGCACCGCTACAACAAGCCTTTGGCGTATCCTTAGTTTAGCATCTCTAAATGTGCATGGCATACAGCTAAACTGATTTGCCCCAGCTGATGATCTGGCCCACAGCAAGGGAATGAGATGAACAAAGACCCTCAACCACTGGAGGGAATGGGCTGGATCAATGATCAGAGGCACTAACAGGGTCCAAAGAAACCACGTACAGATCTCCAGGCCCATAAGATAGCAACTGCAAAGGTGGAGAGCTGAGTGTGCAAATAGGGGATCATCTGGGTTCTGAGTGTGGTACCACTCATCCTGCTTTTTAAGGGTTGTCCTTTGTGCTGTGTTTGGTAGCTTGTGGTTCATACCCAGTAAGGAACTATTAAGAAGCACTGGATTAGAAAAAGCGGAGGGCTAGATCCTATGCTGATGTAAATTGCAGTCATTCTATTCAAGTCCACAGAGCAAAATCAGTTTACACCCGCTGAGGATCTGGCCCCAGGCTTTAGAGCAACACTGCATGGAATCGCGTGCTGCAGAACAAAGGCAGGATTTGGTACCCTGGATCAAGTGTTGCTAGACATCAGCTTGCTCCCTCCTTTTTCATGGATTTGCCTTTTCTTTCTTTGAGATGCAGGTGGTTACCCTGCCTTTAACAGGAAGAGGGAAGGCCCATAGAGGTGGTGAAACTCAATCCGCACAGTACACAGAGCTGTGCACTAAAAGTTTGCTCCCTTCCCATTTATCAAGCATTATAGCATCTACAAAGGTATTTTCCGGAAGGCTGAGAAATGCATCTCCTGTGAAAGCCATTGAAAATAAAGCCCCACACTGATAACTATCCCTCTCCCACCGTGCCCATATTAAATGGAGACTGTAGTCATCTGCAATTCATTTGGATGATGGCTGCCCTCTCTGTGGAGGAGCACAGCAGCTGCCACAGGCAACATGGCTTTGGCTGATGTAAATGTGAATCTCTGCTGACACCTTGTGGTGAATATGCATAGGATAATTGAGTTTGATTTCAAGTCTGCTAGACCCTTCTCCCCTACCCAGTAGCGTCTCCAAATGAGATGGGTGTAGATTCATTAGAAAGGAGTGTCTTTGCTGTCATGGGTTTGTGTCCCAAACTTAGGAACATTCCTGGGTCATCATAAGATGTTAGACGCACATTTTGAGATGCTCAAAGTGTTTGGGCAGAGCTTTTACTCTATACTTTGCATTAAATCCCAGCTCCATGGAAGTCAATGAGAGTTTCTTCACTGACTTTCATGGGGCCACAATTTCATCCTTTCTCTCTGGGTTTCTCTTGATGGTTGCTCTTCAGGGATTCTCTGGGGTAAACACTGGACGTTCCTGAGATTGCATATTTCCATGTAGATCAATATGAAAATGTGTGATCCCAGAAATGTTTGCAAAAGACAATAGACCATAGCTTTGCAGCATCCAAATCCAGATGTTTTTGGTCAGAAAGAAATAGATGACCTGGGAATTAAACCCAGGCCCCTTGGCTCTCCTCCAGATGTTCTACCAGCTGCTCACACCAAGTCCCCTCTGGTCAATTACTTTACTTGATGCTTCTAATCAACAATATTATATATGTGATGCTATAAACTTTTGTATTTAATATTAGCTCATAACTCAGCATCCAAAACCAGATGTTTTTGGTGAGAAAGAAATTGATGACTTATCAGAGGATTGAACCCAGGCCCCTTGATTAACTTCCAGATGGTCTACCAGCTGAGCTGCAAAGCTAACTAGTTACCGCCTGCTCCCTCTGGTCAATTTCTCGTCATGAAAAGAGAAAAGAAAAAAAGACTTTCAGATCTCCCAACCCAACTTACAAAAATATGTGAGAAAAGTTTTTATAAACACTTCTAGAAACAGGAAAACATGGAGTTGTGTTGAGGCAGCACAAGGCATCACCCTTTGAGAAGCCCATTTCAGTCCATCACATCCCCTTCCTTAGTGCCTTAATTTCCAGGCAGTGTGGTGGTTTCATATAGACATGTGACCTGGAAAAGCATAATGTAAGATTAACTTGAACCTTACCATGCTGCTTAATCAGCATCTCTCTGCTCAACTGTATAGTTACAAGGCTCTCCATAAAGCTGTTGTTGGGAGCCCAGAGATATGCATGATATAGCAAAGTAAAGTACATCTGCTACTACAGGCTTGAGACTGGACTTCTGTGGAGCTGGAGCACAGAATGCCGTAGCTTTAGATCTAGGGGAATATTACAAGCCCCGATCCAGCAAAGCACATAAGCACTTGTTTAAATTTAAGCAAATAAATACTCCCATTGATATCAATGAGCCTGCTCATAGGCTTAAAGTTAAGCACATTCTTAAGGGCTTTGCTGGACTGGTCCACAAAGAGGGAATGCTGCGCAGGCTCTTCTCCTCATAGCATTGCACTGTTGCTGTGGTTTAGAGTCTCACATATGTTGCTGTATCATAGATGTAACAATCAGTTTGTTCCGGGATAAATGACAGATTTCACACAAGTGGGTTGGTTTTTAAATCATAGATGCAAAAATTTGGTCAAAACCTTCCATGCCAGGAAAGGCCAAAGCACCAGAGTCTTAAAAGCCTTCTTCAGCATTAAAGGGGCATCATCCACCTCAAAATCTCATCTGTGTCTAAAAAGGGTTGCCCACTATTGTTAAAGGCAACACTTCAGAGTATTATCTCTTGAAGAAATTAAATTGAAAGATTTTTTTTCTTTATTTCTAGTATTTCTTTTGGGCATTTGAGAGTGCTTGATGACTAATCAATTCATGGTATCCCTGACTAGCTAGTCAGTTTGTATGCATGTTCCACGGGACAAACAGGGAAAGAAAAACATTATTTAAAAAACAGCAAAATGTGATTGTAAAAGTATAAGAATTGGCAGTGCGGACTCAGGGACAGACGTATGACCTAAAATAACCTTAAATTCATTTTGTCATTTAATTGACTGGATTTCAAGATGACAGTGTCTCTTTAAATTAACATAATTTTTAAAAAAAAGAGAATCCTGAATCTCTTTTTGTAAACTTCAGGTAGATGTGACAATTCCTCTCAATTCAGTACTCGTGAGGCCACCTCTGGAGTATTTCGTCCAGTTTTGGGCCCCCCACTACTGGAGAGAGTCCAGCAGAGGGCAACAAAAATGATTAGGGGGCTGGAGCACATGATTTATGAGGAAAGGCTGAGGGAATTGGGATTATTTAGTCTGCAGAAGAGAAGAGTGAGGGGGGATTAGATAGCAGCCTTCAACTACCTGAAAGGGGGTTCCAAAGAGGATGGAGCTAGGCTGTTCTCGGTGGTGGCAAATGACATAACAAGGAGCAATAGTCTCAAGTTGCAGTGGGGGAGGTCTAGGTTGGATATTAGGAAAAACTATTTCACTAGGAGGGTGGTGAAGCACTGGAATGGATTATCTCAGGATAGGGTGACCAGATGTCCCAATTTTATAGAGACAGTCCTGAGTTTTGGGTCTTTTTCTTATATACGCTCTTATTACTCCCCACCCCATCCCGATTTTTCACATTTGCTGTCTGGTCACCCTATCTCAGGAGGTGGTGGAATCTCCATCCTTAGAGGTTTTTAAGTCCTGGCTTGAAAAAGCCCTGGCTGGGATGATTTAGTTGGGGATTGGTCCTGCTTTGAGCAGGGCATTGGACTAGATGACCACCTGAGATCTCTTCCAACCCTAATCTTCTATGAATTGTGTGTGAAAGTACCAGATTCCTGCTACCATCAGGAATTTGTTTGGCCTGAACGCTATCAAAACTAAACCTAGTCAAAAAAATTGAAGGTCTGTCTCATGGTAAATTCAAGATTTTAAATGTTGGTTTCATTCCAATTTGGAAAGTCAAAATCTCAGAATTTTTTGCAAATATCCCAATATATTTCATTTTGTCCCTATTGAAATGTCTCAATTTGACTTTATCATTTCAATTTTTGTTATGTTGTATTATTTTTGGAACATTCAAAATAACAAAGTCAAAACTAAAACACTATAATAATTTCCCATAGAAAATTTCAAACATCACCGATACAGTCCCATGAAACGTTTTGCTTTGGCAGAACCAGCATTTTCCAGAACACTGTCCCATTGGAAAATTTTCATTCAGCTCTAATGAAAAGATTCTCCAAAATCCTACTGAGCAGTTTGTGATCACACATCTTAGCAAGCGTGTTTACTGAGCAGAGAGGTGAGAGAGGAAGACTGCTGGTCAAGGGTGATGGAAGAAGGGAGAGGCTGGTGAGCTTAGAAGAAAAAGAGACCAAGACAAATACCAGCAGGAACAAAAGGTCAGAGAAAAGCCCATTGAGGCCACATGCCCAAATCCAGCTCACTTAATCAGTGTCTCAGGCTGCGACAGATCACAGGCAGAGCAAGAGTGAAAGCTCTGTGGGTTGCATAGTATCGTACACATTTATTCTTCTAATAGTTACAGAAATCACAATGGGCATGATCCTGTGAAGTGCTGAGCACCACTGAAGTTAATGAGAGCTGAGGCTCCTTGGCGCTTCATAGGTTCACTCAGCACCTGGCAGGATTAGGCGCAGCATGAATACAGTCCAAACAGCTAAACTGTCTCAAACACAACGTAGCAATAGGGCTATAGTTATGGGGCCCGACATGCCAGGACACAACCGGAGACTAGGAGGGAGAGAGCGCACGCTAACTGGAGTCCACTGGGAAAAAGAGGAAAATGTGTAGTGTAGATAGAATGACACAGCAAACACATTGATTGAGTCGGCATGTGAAGTTGACCCTCAAAGCCAATGGATACTCGGGGCCATCTACATGGAACAAAAAATCACTGGATGGTTCCCAAGACATTGGGAAACATTAGCCTGATTTCCCTGATCAAACCAATTGTCTGCTCAGGGAATATGGTTTCAAAAATACAGTGAGCTTGGTTCTCCTAACACTTACGCTCGTGTAACTCTATTGACATCAGTGAAGAGACTCCTGATTTGCATTGGTATAAGAGATTTTAGCCACGTATCCCTTAAAGAATTACACCAACAGCAAAGCAGGGTGGTCAGAAGCTCATAGTTAAGGCTAAGATTTTGTCAGGGATATTTTTAGTAAGAATCAGGGACAGGTCTTGGGCAATAATGAAAAATTCATGGCAGTCAGGACTTCTCCCTGACTTTTACTAAAAATATCCCTGACAAAATAGGGAGCTCAGCTGCGGGTCCCCACACCACCTGCAGAGGTTGGGCAGCTGCAGGGGTCACTCTGAGCTCTGGGGGCCCCTCTCACCACCTGCGGGGGCTTGGAGCTCCATGGTCCCCTGGCTCAGAGCTCTGGGATACACCCACCGCCCCCAGCACCCGGGAGCTTTGAAGGACCTCCACCGCAGCTCAGAGCTCCGGGGGCCCTGCCGCACTTGATGGCTCAGTGCTCTGGGGTGCTCCCAGGTCTCCCACCCCCCATGGCAGCCAGGAGCTCCAGGGGGCCCCCGCTGCCTGCAACAGCTGGGAGCAGGCGGCAGGGGGAACCTGCAGCTCCCGCCCAACAGGGCTGAACTCACGGAAGTCACTGATTCTGTGACTTCGTGACCTCTGTGAAAAAAATCGTAGCCTTATTCATAGTCAGCGGTGCCTTTCAATTCCCACTGCTCCTATTCCTGACCTAGCCTGACAGATGCCAGCCAGGCTCAACCTGTCTTGTTTTAAACAAAGTCAAGTCAATGGAACTATGCCCAATTTTAATACAGGTATGTGGCCCTATATTTTACTGGTATACCACAACATTGCTGGAATTCTTCTCTCCAGAAAAAAAAAGAGGGGGGGGGGACATAAGAAAGTCGTAGTAGAGTTGACTCCCTGCACTCCTTGCTGAGGGTCATTCCAGTCCCACCGCCATCTACCTCTTCTCACAACTCAGACTTCTGTTCAGGTCGTGTTTTAGTCCCACCCTTCCCAGAGTAACAAAGTCCTACACAACCAAAGTCCAGTGTCCTTTTGTAACTCTGGGTCCCATGGTCTTCATACCCTTCTTTCAGGATTTTAACTCACCTTCTCAGGGGGCTCACACCACCCTCCCTAGTGGTTAGTAGGGGAACCCAGCCTGTCCACTACAATGTGCTCCAGGAATCCTATAACCACCAGCCAAGGGCTGTTCCACCAGACTCCTTGCTGCTGCCTCCCTGAACTACTTCTACCATAGCCTGTCAGCAGGCCTCTCCCACAGCCTCTCAAAGTTCATCTTTCTCTCAGGGCCAGGACTCACAGGGCTGTCCCCTGGGATCCCCCGTCAAAATCTCTAATTAAAAGTACAAATTGAATCCAACTTCTGCCCTCTTCAGGCCTGACCTTTCATCCCGCTTTGTTCCTCCACTGAATCCCTCTCAGGGCTCACCCCTTGGACGTTTAGATACTGCCCTTTTATCAGGGCTCACCATCTGCACTTACTCCTTGTCTCTCTTGGTCTTCTGCCAGATTCCTCTCCTCAGGAGAGGGCCTCAGGGCCAACTGTCCCTCTGGACTTCCCTCCTTGATGGCTCAAGCCTCTCAGTTCCCCAGTGCCAAGAGAGGGACTGCAGAGTTCTTCCCTCTCTTCACCAGCCCCATTCTGCTCCCAACTACCTCTCTCTATAGCAACCACCCAGCTGGGCCTACTCCTTAATTGGGCATGGTTCATCCTTCAGGTTCAACCAGGTGAATTAATTGACTTCTTCCACTCTAGTTAGCTCTTTCAGAGCCAGGACAGAGTATACATCACAGAAATCTAATCCAGTGTTCACCCAATCAGTGGTGTGGTCTAATGGTTAGCGCAGTGAGCAGCAGCCTTGGCTCCTTGGTTCTGTTCTCATTTCTGCCACTGACTAACTGGATCAGATCTCAATCTCTCTCTGCCTCAGTTTTGCAGCATGGTAAAATGAATATGATACCTCCTATCTCCTAGGGAGTTGTGACTCTGGATTAATTCATTGTTTGTAAAGTTGTTCAGGTGCATCTTAACTGCAGAATTAACTCAAGTGATCCACACTCAAGTCACCTCCCTTGTGGTGTGGACTACCAACCCTGAATTGTTGTGCCATGGCACTAGCCCACATCCACACCACAGCGTGGTCCTGTTAGCAACTGACAAGTTGAGCTGACTTCATGCCTGTGCTATCCCCCTTCATGCTGCCCAACTCGCCTTACTACCATCACACATGAGTAAGAGGGCTTTGTGTGGAGATGAGTTAAAGGTAATAGCTATAAGACATGGTAATTCACTAGTGAAGGCAAGCCCTCAGAGTTCCATGTGCAGGACGCTCTATAGAAGTACACGGATACCAGGTCACAGTGGGCAGGTCTTTATTTGCTGCATGCACCGACAGGAGTGAAGTAGTTAAAGCAAACTTGAACCTTTTTCGGTTGCATTTGGAGCATGGCACCTTGCAGCTGATTAGCATTTTGCCCTCACCAGTACTTCCAGATTAATCTGCTAAAATTGTTGCAGGAGCTGGGAACATGTGGATAGTTCAGCCAGCCAGAAAGACATAAAGAGAATTCGAGAGAGAAATCATGCTGCTGGTAAACTTTGTTAGCATCCAAAAGCAGGCAGGCCCTGTCCAATCTACACAAAGGCCTCTGTTGAGCTCAGTCATTCAAAACCCATCAACAATATGTTTCACTGTTCTCTTCAGAAATGCTGCACTTCCCCGTGGTGGTGTTAATATCTCTACGTCCAGGGGATTCTCTCACTGAGGGGGGCGGGCACTCTGCAAAATGATGCTCCCACCATACCTGAGGCTCAGCTCTCTGCTGGCATAACACCGTTGAAGTCAGTCTTCCACAGCAGCAGAAAATTAGGTTCTTCTTCATCTTTGCCTTTACATTGCTTTGGGCGGTGGCTTAATTTTCCTCATGCGCTGACCTGGAACTTGGAGACTTCCTCAGTGGTCACAAATGGAACAAAGTATTTCTGAGCAAAAGTATCCGCAACTAGACTCAGCTTCCGCATTATGGTCAGACCCAGGGATATCAATCCACACAGGCCTCCTACATCACTATATCCAATTATTAAATTTCCCATATTACTCATGGTGTCTGACAGGTTCTTTTTGTTTTTCCATCAGGCCTTTTAGGAATATAAGAAACATGGGATGTTGCTCTCCTAGATTAGACCATTGGTCATCAAGATCAGAACCCTTCTTGCAATAGTGGCCATACTCCTGGTGCTTCAGAAGAAAAAACATGTACCTAGCTGTAATAAGCCTCTGTCCCAAATCTGGACCTTAGCGTCCAAAATCTGGGTGCTTAGCATGAACCTCCAAGCTTAATTACCAGCTTGGATCTTATCTCGCTGCTACCAATCAGGATTCTGAGTACCTGATAAACTCTCTGGTCTCCCCAAACCTTTCCCTGGGGGACCCCCAAGACTCAGATGCCCTGAGCCTCCAACAAAGGGAAATAACCCACTTCCCTTCCTGCTCTTTACTTCCTCCCAGATTTTCCCGCCCTGGGGATACTAGGAGATTTCCCTGCTTCAATCCCTTGAAACACAAAACAGAGAGGACGATTTACCTTCCCCCCTCCTTCTTCTCCCCCCTCCCAGTCTTTCCCTGAGAGAGACAGTACTCCTGGCACAGAGATTCCTATCCCCTTGCCTTAACTAGGAAAAGAAAATCCAACAAGTTTTAAAAAGAAAGCTTTATATAAAAAAGAAAGAAAAAACACATGACATGATCACTGCATCAAGATGACATAACACAGGGCTATTGCTTAAAAGAAAATATGAATAATCAGCCTTATTCAAAAAGATATCCAATTTAAACATTCCAGCAACTCCACACATGTAAATACAAAATACAATATAAACCTATTGCTTTTCCTTTTGTACTCACAACTTGGGAACAGAAGGGTAGAAAGAAGCTTGGAGATAGAAAAAAAAAAAGCTCTTCCCTCATAGCCGAGAGAAACAAACAGACAGAACAAAGACAAAACACACCCAGAAGTTCCCTCCCTCACTTTGAAAAATCCGGTTTCCTGATTGGTCCTCTGGTCAGGTGTTTGGTTCCCTTTGTTAACCCTTTACAGGTAAAAGAAACATTAACCCTTAGCTATCTATTTATGACACTAGCCAATTGAGCAATGCTGGGAAAGGGGGATATTTCTTCCTGACCATCAACGCGTAAAATCAGCTGATGCCTCAAAGCATGAGATCTGACTGTCCTGGTGATGCTTTGGGGTTCAACCCACACCAGGGTTGTTACCACCTGCCCTGCAGCTCTGGGTACCTTTAATGCTATGTGGCTGTAGCTCATAGCCCTGACACTAACAGCCAGCCTACAAGCATGCATGTCACACCCTGGCATCCACTGCCCAGTTTTTTTGTTTGTTTGTTTTTTTGCAGCGTGACCCCAACACTCTCCCAGTCCAAGTTTTCAGACAGCCTGGTCCCAAACCATCCAGGACTTCGTAGATCAAAGTTAATATCTTGAGTCACACCAGGAAGCGAAAAGGAAACTTGCTCATTCACTAAAGAACTGGCATAATTTGTTCATTGAGATTAAATTCATCATACTTATATTATTTACATTACATTCCTGTCCAACTTTTCTAGGCACTGTCCAAGCATAACTCCGGTGGCTAACATACCTAACAGTCAGGGCAGCTGAATCCTGTCCCAGCTGATGCTTCTGTGTGAGAGTCTTCAAGTGTAGCTCCATGTAGAGTGTATTGCAATAGTCTGAAGTTCATAAAGCATGGCTCTCAGCAGTGGGGTTTTCCAAAGGAGAGGGTACTTAATTGAGCATCAGAAGTCCTTGGGTCTGTTCCCAGCTCTGTCCCCAATATATTGTGTGGCCCCAGACAGATCACTTCACCATTGGGCATCAGTTTCTCCCTGTCTGAAAGGGATGTTTCTCTTCCTTTGTAAAGCACATATGCAGTCTCTGGTTTTCTCTTGTCATGGCTTTGGCCCATTCTGTCCACGGGTTAATGCATCACTGGGTAAGAGTGTCATAGTTCAGGGCAACTGCACCTGTATTTCCCCTCAGCGATACAGCCAGGGGACTCACACTCAGCTTCCAGCTGCCCAGGTGTTGCGTCTCTCCCATGTCTCTTGTCCTTCTGACCGGGGTATTCCCAGGCTGGACAGCAGCCTTTCCTTCACTGTGTCATTCCCAGCATACCCAGGTTGCGCTAGGACACCTGCTTGCTACCTCTTCAAAGTCAGATTACAGTGCAATTGCTACACACAGAAGTCACCATACAACCCTTTCTAAGCAAGCCAACTTTATTCCTAAGCATCACAGAGAAAATATTAAACACAATAAAAGAACCTGCATACATGCTAATAAGCTTACCAGAGTTCATCTCAGTTATCTCATGGGCTCTGGCAGGAGCAGTCTTTTAATACCCTACCCTTGGGACATCCTTATGGTTACAAGTTCATCAAAACCTCAGCTCAGAACAAGCCCCCAGTCTGATGAGGCCCCAATAGGCCAAGTTCTGGGATCCTCCATGAGACAGGAGACCTGTCCATTCGCTGCACCAGGAAGAAGGCACTGAGGAAGGTTCAACTTCAGACTTTTATGCAAAAGGATTTTCTTTGTTTGCTGGTGTCTGGAGACTCCAGTTTGAACTAGTGTTTTTGTATTGTTCCAGGGAGCTTCAAAGGCTAATAATGGAGGAAGTTCATTAACATCCCCTGCCCACTAGAAAAGATAACATACAATTCCATAATAATGCATACAACGTACAAAATACACATTTTAATACAATGTACCCCCAAAGGTATTAACTCTAATTCAACAGGGTTTAACTTAAATCAGTAAATTTTATCTTACTTCCCTAACGTTTGTTCAGTATATTACAGGATGTTGCCAGTCTGTCTCAAAGGGCAGTTTGGAAGAAGTTTGTGGTGTGTCTCTGATCCCGTTTCAGTAAAACATCTTTATTTGAGGTTTTCTAAAACAAAAGTGGTAGTACCACCCCTGTTCCCCAGGGGAACTGTAAAGGCTTTTCCATGGATACCTCAGTCAGGAAATTTACCACTCCATTGACTATTATACTGAAAATATGCACAGAGACAAGAACTCAGGCAAGCCGTATGCTAAGCCCAGCATCCCAGTTAACTCATTCACACATCTTCCTTCCACACCTCTGAAACATATCCCCAAACACCTGCTCTCTTAAAGGTCTCACCTCAGGTCTGTGGTCTACAGATGCAGCCTGGACCAAATAATCAAATCCACTTGGTGCTTTATAATCCCTTGAATTTTTATCATTCGCAGCAAGGACACCGGCCAGAGAAGAACAGCTGGAGACACAGCTGCAAAGCTTCGTTCATGTGATGCCGCATAATCATAGTTGATATATCAGAAGTATTCTTCGGAGAAAGAAATCATTTTGGGAGATGTGTCCTAATTGAGTGGGGCTCAGCACTTCCAGATTGTTAGCATTCACTGAGAGCTTCTTCCTCTTCGTACGCTTTTATTTGGTGAGCTACTGCTGAGAACTGGAAGCAGACTCTTTCCACCAGAGAAATGAATTAACATGATGGGAAGACCCTTTAAAAGACTGGAGAGTCCTGGAAGCCCAGACATTAAAAGGATAAATGTGCAGCTTATGTAAATAGGTGAAGCTCCATGGGACTCCATTTTGTTCATTGTTTGTGTGTTAGAATGAGACCAGCTCATGTGCAAGAGACACTAAAATAGAAACACTGATCTCAGAGCAGGCCTAGGTCCAAACTTTGCTGCATCAGGACTGCAATGGCAACTTCCCAGGAGCCTGAGGGTAATGTACAACTTGCATAAAATTTACATAAATAATTCCCGAACAAAGGAAAGACATGTAACCATCCTCTTTACTTGGGCTTGCTTGTTCCTTGGATAGAAATTACTTCTTGTTGGAGTTTACCAACAATAAATGAAAATGTGCTTTTGACAATTTTGTCCTCATTCTGCACTTACAAGGAGAGCATGCACCAGTGGGCTGCATTTTAGGGACTCGATCTCAGACCCCAGTTTTGGTATCCCTCTCTTCAGGGGGGGGCTGTCTTCCCTAACAGAGATGACCTCAGCTACAAAGTTTAGATCTATGTCTGAATGTTCCCAGATTTGGAGAGTACTTGGAGATGTCCTTCTGGGTGTCAACCATTATGTAAAGTTGTTATATAAATATGTACATGGGAAACATACATTTAATAATGGGCTCTTCAATCTAGCACTGACAGGTCTAATACAGGGGTAGACAACCTATGGCATGCGTGCCAACAGCGGCACGTGAGCTGATTTTCAGTGGCACCCACACTGCCTGGATCCTCGCCATCGGTCTGGGGGGCTCTGCATTTTAATTTCATTTTAAATGAAGCTTGTTAAACATTTTAAAAACCTAATTTACTTTACATATAATATATAACTAAACTATTGTTGTAGACTTATAGAAAGAGACCTTCTAAAAAGGTTAAAATGTATTATTGGCACATGAAACCTTAAATGAGAGTGAATAAATGAAGACTCAGCGCACCACTTCTGAAAGGTTGCCCATCCCTGGACTAATACAATCCAATGGCTGGAAGTTGAAGCTAAACAAATTCAGACTGGAAATAAGACATACATTTTTAACAGGGAGAGTAATTAACCACTGGAACAATTTTACCCAGGGTTGTGGTGGAGTTTCCATCACTGACAATTTTTAATCGGGACGGGATGTTTTTCTAAAAGCTCTGCTCTAGGAATTATTTGGGGGACATTCTCTGGCCTGTGTTATACAGGCAGTCAGACTAGATGACTACAATGGTTCCTTCAGGCCTAAGAATTTATGAATATAGACCATCATATCAAAATGTGGGTATCTGCAAAATATGGATGTATGGTTTAGGTTAGGGTCCAGGCTTATGTATATACCTGCATATACATATGCACAAAATCTATACTTGTATGCTTATTTTAAACTGTTCCAAGGACAACAGAAAAAAGAATCTGCCTGAATATTGCATTATGATGATTTGAAGTGTTGGTCTCCATGAAAACAGATTCCACTTCTCCCACCAAGAGACAACCCCGGGCACAGCAATTTGTTCAAGAACAAAAGGGATAGGAAAGTGAGGTAGCAATTAGAACATTCACCTAATCTGTACTGTGATTGTTGGAGCCAAGCTAGGATGCAACACAATGGCAGCTACAGCAGAAGAAAGCAAATGCATGGTGAAGAGAAGAGAACATGGCTTCGAGGAAAGGCTCTGCCGTAACCCACCATTCCCTGATTTGAGAAAGCAAATTCCATTGAGATTAATGGCACTGCCTGCCTGGAGAGACAACGAAAGCAGAGCTGAAGTGTAACCCTTTGTATGAATTCAACTGTTCTGTGGCTCCCAGTTCTGAAGGCTGCATTTGAAGGAGAAACGAAGCTTTAACAGGTGAAAGAAGGAAGATCACAAGAGATCTCTGTGCCAGGTTAAGAGACAACATACCACGCACACTCTGCTTTTCATGAAGAAACTCAGCTTCCCAGGGCATTGATGAGATGTTCATCTAAGGTACTTATCTGGCCCCCATTACCCTCCTAAGTGAGCATCTCGCAATCTTTAATTCATTTATCCTCACAATACCCCTACATAGTAGGACAATGCTGTTATCTCCATAGGTCGCTAAGGCACAGAGAGATGAAGTGATTTACCCAAGAATGCACAAGAAGCCTGTGTCAGAGCAGGGAACTGAATCCAGGTCTCTTGGGTCCTAATGCTCTAACCATTGGGGCAGCCTTGCTCCCTGTTCAAAATGTTTATTTTATGTTATTGGAACCTGATCCAAACATGGAAACAGTCCCATCAACTCCAGTGGGCTTTGGACCAAGCCCTTAAGCCATCTATTGCCTGTCTTTAAATGTCTCATGCAATCCATGAAAATAGGCACCAATTTTGGAGAATTACCTTCTCTGAAGGGCCCAGTTGCAGGTTAATTTGGGAGGCGAGGGAGGAGGGCAGCAGCGGGGAAATCTGCTGGGGGGTAATAAAATTGAAGTTTGCCAAGCCATGGATGCTGGAAGTTTTATGACTGAACGTGGGCAGATAAGCTGCAGTGAATTGTTTGCTAGCAGAACGTAACCTCTTTCCTGTCCAATGTCTGTGGGTAGCCTGTGATTTCCTTTGGATTTAGTCCTTACTTGAATGTAGGCAACCCATGTTTTGCAAGTTTTTGTTGGTGATGTTGTTAAGCACTGGCTCTTGCTGTGCATTATTTATGCAGGGAACGAAATGTGTGTGATTAGTGTGAGGATATGTGTAATGTTTCTTTAAATCTAACAAAAAGCTAGACTGAAGGGAGCTGGGAAGAAGCTGCACAGTGAAGCAGGGAGAGACTGTAGTTTCTAGGGAGAACACTGACTGTTCTCCACGTAGTAAAAAATCTCCCTGTTCAGCATTAGAAGAAAGCAACCTCTTTGTGATTCTTGACCATTGTCACGTGGCACAAAGGGCAGAGAAAAGGGGTGACACTAAAATTCAATTTACAGGAGTTTCCAGCTGGAATAATCTTGTAGTGAGGATGTTTTCGGCAGCAAAGCAGGTAGGGGAAATCCCCGCTTAAACTGGGCGCGGACGTCTGCAAGCAGACCATTTCATTCCCTCTGGACTCCTTATCATCAGCCCAGCACGCTGATGAAAGAGCTCCTTGTGCTTTGCGACTGCTTTTTTTAAAAAAACTTGTTTAAAAAAAGTACATTTGTTCCTCAGAAGCCTCTGAACATCAGATGGAACCAATTAAAACTAGGTGGGCTCCAGGGGGTGTGGGGAGAAGAAACACAATTTGGTTTTCAACTTCAAAGTGGTTTAGAAAAATTAAAAAGCCCAGGCCCTCGAATACAAGTGTATCCCTAGTAGGGGGAGGGCAGAGAGGGGGCACTTATAGCATTCTCAAGTGCCCCTTTTCTTCTCCCACTTCATTCACCTGACTCAAAAGGAGCTGTGTTTGGAGCCCCTGCCAGCTGATTAGTCAATGAAATGGAGGTTAATTGCCATGATTTTTTGTGTGCCCTCCCATCAGTTATCTAAAAAGGTGGCACTGGGGGTGGCATCTGGTGAGGCATCAGCAGCAAGAGCCCCGCTGGCGCATGTCACACAGATACACACTCACTCCCACACAGTCCCTGCAAACTGCCTCTTGTGCCTGCCATGCTTTCATTTCAAGCTTGCTGTTCCATTGAAAAACACAATCTCAGGAGACAAAACCATGCTCACACAAAGGGATTTAGGAGCTTACAAGTCACAAGCAGATCGGCTGTGGCAGCCAATCCAAAGAGTATCACACTGGAGCAGACACAGCGGTCCCCAAACCCTTCTCTTGAGCCCTGCAACCAGAATGATGCAGAGGTCTCATACACAGGCCAGTGGCCCTGTGCCTGATGTACTGAGGGTATTACAGCTGTTACAGACCCAGTGAGAGAGCCAGGCTTGATAGCTCCAGCTGTAGCAGTTTGTGCTTTTTATTTATTTATTTAAGCTCTGGAGGTCCCTGGTTTAATTCCTGGTGTGCCAGCCAAGGTGGCAGCTGTTACAGGGGCACACAGGCTGCAGCATGCCACGTAGCTGATTGCTGCAGGCAGCTTCATAGGATGGGCTTGGATTTGTCGGACAGGGGAGACAGGCCAAGGATGTGCAGGAGCAACAAATAGCCAAGTATCCATCCAAAGGGATGGGTGGGAGGATCTGTCCCAGGTGGTACTGGAGGGAATGGGGTTTGAGTCAGTGCTCATTTGACCCAAACTGATCTGCCCTTCAGAGAAGGCCACAAACAAATACAGCTGTGAGTGGCACTCAGCTGCAAGCACCATTTTGGGCAATGGCAAATCTCCCCTGGAACCTGCCTGTGGACTCAGAGCCCTGTGTCTCTTTGACAGATGCATTCCCTGCAGTTTGGGAGCCAATGGCAGTAGGAGCCCTGTCATTGGGTGTTTTTGTTTTAGGGAGATTTTCAAAGCACCTGCAGGATTCGGGAGCACAAGCATCATTGATTTTCATGGTGGCAGAATGAGAAGCCAATTTTAGGATTAGAACAATTTCCTGCCCCTGGCGGTCAGGCCTGAGCTAATTTGGGAACCTTTTTCTTATGAGAAACCAAAGGGTTTTTAGACCTATTTCAACTTTTCTTTAAATGTGCAATACGTCCCATTGCCCATGAAAACACGAGGCTGCGAGCATTGTCTTAAACCACATACACTGCAGAGACTTGTCAGTCAAGCTTCTCCCATACCACTCTGCTGATTCCCAGCACCCTTTGCTCCTGCAATCACAGGCCCTTTGGTGACATAGACTAATGGGGACCAGCTTTGAAACTGCCACATTTATTTTCACTTGTGACCGTGTTTGAACTCCTCATTCTCCAGAGATGTTCATCCAATTCTTGGCCTCTCTGCTGAGGCTCCCAGCGGGGTTGATGGTTTATGCAATGTGGGTACTTGTCTGGTAGGGACTGGACCTGGAACACCAACTCATTTCACACAGGTCACCAAACAGCCACCTGCCAGTAATGACTTTCAGCTACTACTAGATGTGAACCAGTGACCTGCGGGTGAAATGCTAGTCCTAAATCATGCTCCCTTGAGCTATCCCGTCTCCCATTCACCTGGCACTGGCTTTGTTTGTTCTTTTGCAATTTCATGTTGTTGGGGGAATGAGGGAGGGAATCAATAAAAAAATAAATACTGAACATAAATAAGAAATCACTTGGCTGCTTCAAAATGGCATCAAATAAAGTACCCCACAATGGCCTGTAAAGGATCTCTGGGCACATCATCCATCACTGATCCAACAAGTCCTACCTCTCAGCCTAATTTGCTCACTATTTTAAAAGACATAAAACCAGACTTGCAAATTGAGGGAAAAATTTGAGTTGCATTTTCAATGAGGATTCTAATGGGCCTGATGCTGCCTTGTTTTTTGGTTGGGCTGAAGCTGTTGAAGCCAAACAGATCTGGATGAGATGCAGGAGAATTCAGGTTCCTCCAACTCTGATTTTGGGTTATTAAGACAGAGGAGCACTAGGCATCTGAACTTAAGGTCTCTGTGATCTCCGTCAGGACATATGCCCAACTCAGCATGGTGAAGGGGAGATTATTAGAGTCATTATGGACTTTTATTTACCTGATTGCTCTCAGTCACCTATTGATGCTGTCCTCAGAGAATTGCCTGTCTGCATCTCCCTGGCTACACATGCACCACATGCTCTGAACATACCATATTAGGGGACAGGAGCCTCCTGTATGGTTGCTTCACAGCCAGACATGAGGACTGAGGTGCATTATCAGAATGGAGTGAGGACCCAAGCATGGAAAAGTGAGAAGCACTGCGGGTTAGGATTGAGGCGTGTTAGTGCACCTAGGTGAGGTCCAAGACTGCAACATCTAAGAGCCCTCCAGGTCAAGTTTGAGTAGCATCACTGAAGCTGCATGGGTTAGCATCAACAGACATCTCCACGAGCACTAAATCTACGTGCCTCATCAGCAGAAAATCAGACACTATGCTTTGTGGAGAAGAAACCAATCACACTGGAGAATAAAGCCTCCAACAGGCCAATTCATGAAGGAAAGAGCAGCAATGTCTTGTCACATTCCCAAGCTCAATGTAGGCAAAGCTAAATCATCTCCAGCTTTGAGTCTCCCAGCTCCACGCATCTTCCCAGTACCTGCTATTTTTCTGTGCATCCCTTATGTGTTCCTTTCCTGCCACTAGTCTCCCGAGACTGCTAGCATTCATCTAGAGGGCCCTTTGATTGTCCACAGTTAGGCTTGTAGCTCCTCCAGGTTTCTCCCTTGCCCATACAGCCTTCCCAAGCCACCCACTTCCTTGTCAACAGTCAGCTTCTAAATTAAGCTGCCCAAGTGTCAATGGGATGAAAGGAGCATGTAGGTCAATAGAGTAAATTAATTGCAGCTTTCTTCAAAGATTGTGTGTTGGACAATGTGAGTTTTGATGGCAATTTACAAATGTTCAACACAGTGTTTTTCAGTCATAGTCCATGGACCACCTGTGTGCCATGGGACCCAGAAGACCCATCAGTACTGACAAGCACTGTCATTCCATGTCAGCCCTGTTGCCAAGTTAGCTACCTCAGGCTGGGATCTTCCCAGTTCTTGAGACCAAGGACATCTGCAGTCAAGTAAATGTATACATTGTTATGTCCAGTGCCAACAAGTGCACTAAGGCCAATTCATTGCCAGAGTAAGCAGCTATTACTAGGCAGACTTCAGGTGAACTGCCTCCACTTACACCAATGATTCATTTAGCACTCAATCTCTGTGCTAAATGCAGAGAAATCTAGCTGAAGCCTTCATATAGAGAATCACAGGACATTTCATGGGCAGAAGTGTGACACTGCACCCCATATTGTATGATACAATTATATCATAATGATGATGTACCTCATGCAAGATAAGGCATGTGAGGTGTCATTAGAAAGGTTATGGTTTGCTGAATATGGTTATCCTATTTATATGAATGTATCATTTTTATTTCCAAAGCTATGAATATTGACTGTGTATCTATTCCTGGGCAACACCCACTAGGCAAAATGCTCTCAGTCTAGATGGCTGGCTGGGAAGGGCCAATTCAGGTTAAAGAGGCATTGGGAAGAAACAATAGGCCTTAGGAGAAGCTTAGCTCCCACCTGGTGAACCTTTCTGTGAACGTTCCAAACAGTTCATGGGGAATGGCTGCTGTGACTCTGCTGGAACGCATGACCAGGTCACCTGGTGCTGGACTCCAGCTTGAGATGTCAGCATATTTTCCACAGACTGATCTGGGAACCAAGCTTTGAAACAAAGGGTTCCCACCATATGCAAAAGCTATATAAGGCAGGGGAATGACGTAATCTGGGTTCTTCACTGACAACCCACCCAAAAAGTGGAAACACTTGAGGTGATTCCTGGAAACACCTGAGGAACAAAGACTGAACTGGGGGAAGAGCTGGACCCAGGCTAAAGGGATTTTTAACTGTGAATGGAACACCTGGGGATTCCAAGCAGTATGCAAATGCAGCTTGCCCCTTAAGACTCTGCATCCTCCTTGTATCATCATTTAGGATAAGAATCGGCTATTCATATCCAATCTATTTAGTATATTAAGCTTAGTTTGTGTTTTTTGTTTATTTGCTACATAATCTGCTTTGATCTGTTTGCTATCCCTTATAGTCACTTAAAATCCATCTTTTGTTAATAATTTTTCTTTTTTTTGCTTTGTCTAAACCAATGTGAGAGAAGCATAGCTCTGGGGCAGAAAGCTGTTGCATATTCCTCTCCACATTGAGAGAGAGGGTGAATTTTATGAGCTTATGCTATACAGTTCCCTGTGCAGCACAAAATGGCATAATTTTGGTTTATACTCCAGAGGGGTGCTTGGCTGAGGAGCTGGGAGGTGCCCTAGCTGAAACCTTCCCATGCAGAGAGTGGTCAGAGAGCCTGCCTGCATGTAAATGCAGCTGGGTATGTCCCTAGCTGTATGTATGCTGGTGAAAGTGCAGGCGAGACCAGGCTTTGCAGCTTGTCACAGCAATATAGCGTGAAAGGGAGCCCAGGCTGGTGGGTCAGGGGGGCTCAGTGGCACCCCAGTTCCAGGTGGCACCCCGGGGGGGAAATCCCATCACACCAGCATTCCATTTATTCCAGAAATATTCCTTCCTCCCTCCCCCCAAGAAGGTCCTGCGTGGCCCTATTAAACCACTACAAGAGTGTCCTATTCCCCCCACTACACACCCCTCTCCTAACCAAGGCCCAGCAATATGGCTACCCTGCCTTTGTTTGTTTTTTTTTAGGGATAAGGAAGTGCGGCATATAGGCAGAGCTGTGAGAGGACTGACTAAGACTTCTCTGGGGATTTTCCAATGCAATTACTCAGGGTATGTCTACACTACGGGATTATTCCGATTTTACATAAACCGGTTTTGTAAAACAGATTGTATAAAATTGAGTGCACACGGCCACACTAAGCACATTAATTCGGCTATGTGCATCCATGTACCGAGGCTAGCGTCGATTTCTGGAGCATTGCACTGTGGGTAGCTATCCCATAGCTATCCCGTAGTTCCTGCATTCTCCCCCCCCATTGAAATTCTGGGTTGAGATCGCAATGCATGATGGAACAAAAACAGTGTCGCGGGTGATTCTGGGTAAATGTCATCACTCATTACTTCCTCCGTGAAAGCAACGGCAGACAATCATTTCACGCCCTTTTTCCCTGGATTGCCCTGACAGACGCCATAGCATGGCAACCATGGAGCCCGTTTTGCCTTTTGTCACTGTCAGCGTATGTGTACTGGATGCCGCTGACAGAGGCGGTACTGCAGTGCTACACAGCAGAATTCATTTGCCATTGCAAGGTAGCAGAGATGGTTACCAGTCGTTCTGTACCATTGTAAATTGGCAATGAGATGACGGTTATCAGTTGTTCTGTACCGTCTGCTGCTGTCATGGGTGCTCCTGGCTGACCTTAGCTGAGGTCGGCCAGGGGCGCAAAGACAAAAATGGGAATGACTCCCTGGGTCATTCCCTCCTTTATGTTTTATCTAAAAATAAAGTCAGTCCTGCCTAGAATATGGGGCAAGTGTACTAGAGAACCAGTGTATCAGAGAACCAGCAAGCACAGTCAATCCATGTCAGATCCTGCAGAAATGATGAGCTGCATGCCATTCATGGGGGGGGGGTGCCCCTGCAACAACCCCATCCGTTGATTCCCTTCTCCCCCAACCTTTCTGGGCTACCTTGCAGTGTCCCCCATTTCTGTGATAAAGTAATAAAGAATGCAGGAATAAGAAACACTGACTTTTTAGTGAGATAAAATGAGGGGCAGGCAGCCTCCAGCTGCTATGATAGTCCAGGCAGTACAGAATCTTTTCCTTAGACATGAGGGGGGCGGGGGGGCTGATGGAGTTCAGCCCCCAGTTGCTATGAGGAGGACGGTTACCAGCCGTTCTGTACCATCTACCAGGAATCATTCCTATTTTTACCCAGGCGCCCCCAGCCAACCTCACCTGAGGCCAGCCAGGAGCACTCACAGGCTGCTGCTGATGATGATGGATAGCAGTCATATTGTACCGTCTGCCACCAGGGATGGGAGGGGACAGGATGCTGCTATTCATTGCCACAGCACCGTGTCTACCAGCAGCATGCCATAGAATAGGGTACATAATAAAAAAGTCAAAAACGATTGTTTTCCCCTTTTCTTTCATGCGGGGGGAGGGGGGGTAAATTGACGACATTACCCTGAAACACCCTGACAAATGGGGTTTGAACCCACAGGCTTGGGAGCTCAGCCAAGAATGCAAATGCTTATTCGGACACTGCGGGCTGTTGGATAGCTGGAGTCCTCATAACCTCCTCCTCACTTCCATGAGCGTCCCATTTGATTCTTTGGCTTTCCGTTACGCTTGCTCACACACCACTGCTGCTGCGGACGCTGTATCATAAGCCTGGAGATTTTTCAAATGCTTTCTCATTTCGTCTTCTGTAACAGAGCTGTGAATAAACATATTTGTCTCCCCATACAGCGATCAGATCCAGGTATCTTCCGTTACAGCCCATGCTGGAGATTTTTGATGGGACTGCATCGCCACCCATATGATCAGAGCTCCACGCTGGGCAAACAGGAAATGAAATTCAAAAGTTCGCAGAGCTTTTCCTGTTTACCTGGCCAGTGCATCCAAGTTCAGATTGCTGTCCAGAGCAGTCACAATGGTACACTGTGGGATACCGCCTGGAGGCCAATACCATCGATTTGCGGCCACACTAACCCTAATCTGATATGGTAATACCGATTTCAGCACGACTCCTCTCGTCAGGGAGGAGTACAGAAACCGGTTTAAAGAGCCCTTTATATCGATATAAAGGGCCTTGTTGTGCGGAGGGTCCAGTGTTAAATCGGTTTAATGCTGCTAAAATCGGTTTAAACCGCGTAGTGTAGACCAGGCCTCAGATGCGAGGGTTTCTACTGAGAAACACAAGGACCTGCATTTCCCTGTTAGCCCCATGGGCTAAGCAGGCAACTACCGGAGCACTCCTAGTGTCTCTCTGCTGTGTACAGTGGCAGCTATTAGAAAAGCAGCACATCTTTCACCCCAGCAGCAAATAGGGTAGGGAAAGGTTGACTACGCACTCACAGGGAGCGGGAGGTGGGGTAAGATCATAAATAAAGATGAGCGTAAGTGTGCCTGGTTAATCACTTCTTCTCATTTTACTCCTCTGGTTCTGCACACTATCACTTGTAGCTGCTGCATAAGCAAAAATTCCAAGCACAGAACCTCACTGGCCGAAAGAGCACAAGCCCTAATAAAGTGATTTACTGGGACTGTTACGGCTGCTTTCATTGCAAATTGGACACAGAGCACATTAGGGCTCTGCATATGCAAATACTGGGAAATGGCACTTAGTTTTTTTATTAGAGAGGCAGAAGCCTTGACTAAAATATGGATGGGAAGGCAAATGGTTCAAGCAGAGCAGGAACGCAGTGCTAAATTGACTGGAAACTGAGGCCTAGATTTGAGCTAGGAGAGGACTTTTGAACAATGAGAAGCCCCTGGAATTGCCCTTGGTGCTGCTGCAGCCCATGTTAAGCATGATGACCTTTATGTCACGTCATTTGGGTGTAGGAGAGATTGCTGGGGAGCACAGAGCTCTGGGCGGAGTGGAGAGCGGCACCTCCTGCCACTCCCAGCATCGATCAGACGCAGAAAATAAATGGGTTACAGAGCCCTAAATGCTCAGCTATACCAATCTACTGGTCTCTGAGCCAGCAAGGATGAAGGAGGTGAGTAGCGTTATCCCAGAAAGAGGAAGGCCAACATTTCTAAACTGGAATGCCTAGTGTAAGGTACCTGCATCCATATAACAGTACCTATATGTGGACTGTTTCTTTCCAGAGATGCAGAGCATCCCCACTTCCTGTGGAAGGCTGGTCAGTGCCATCAAACTTTGCTCCATCTGACTGGCTCCAAGGCCAGAGAGTGAGTCAGAGCCAGGATTAGAACTCAGGGGTTTCTAGCTCTCATTCCAATTGTTTGGCTTCCTAAGGGACAATGCAACATGCACCTTCCAGTGCACAGGGAGAGTGGCTAGCACTTCCTGTTGATCCCAAAATTATCCTCTCTGGAACTTCCCCTGGGGTGGCCCAATTCTCTACCACATCACATGCATGAGCCAGGTCAGTCGCATATTCTGCCCCTCTGAGTTATTATTTCCCCTTCCCTCAACATTATAGTAAGCCCTTTCCCTCCCCAGGATAAAGAAATCAGGGCATTGCTAATTCAGCTGGGCCTGGGTGTTTACAGAGCTGGTCAGGAAATGACTCCCCCCAAATCCCCACACACACACACATTTTCCCCCTCTCCCCAATCAAATTTTGCTTAGCAATTTAGTAAGAAAAAGATCTGATTTTTTTTGTTATGTGAATGGAAATTTGCTACCAACTCTAGTTAGGCAGAGGTGCTGCTGGTTTATAACTGTGCAGTACATTAGCCTGCATTTCTCTCTCTGGGATTCATTATTTCAGCTCCTGCGACTGCATCTTTAAGATCTGACCTGCCCCTTTAAATCCATGCTGCTCACTTTCCCATTGGTCGACACTTCTACATACAGCACATTGTTCTGGTAACTCAATCTCCTCCAGCACAAACAACTTTTCTTTTTTAATTTATGGAAGGTCAGGCTTGTAATTGTGCCCCCTTCTTTATTCCTTCCTACAGATAAATCATGTACATGACAGTTTAGCAGAATGCTGGCAAATTGGACATGACATTCTTATCACCACCAGTTTAATAATGTAACTAAAAGGGGGAGTTGGTGTATTGCATCCTGGGAGTTATAGGAAGTACAGTAAGGACACGCTTTTCTAGCAGTCATTCTGAATGCGACGGGCACATTGCACAGCCAGCCTTGCATTCTTGACTTTTGTTTTTTAATGTAAATATTAATTTGTGCTCATAAAAGTACCAGATCAACTCCCCCATTTCCCCCACCCCCACAGAAGAAAAGCCTGCTTGACCTGTAAAGGGGTAAATATGAGCACATGTCAATTACTTCAATTACTTGGGCCTTGGACCCCAGTTCCACAATGGACTCCAACAACCTCACTGAAGTCAATAAGACTCCATATGGGGCATCTATACAGAGTTCATTACAGGGTCGCGGCTTTACACTGCGGTGGAAGGGGCATTGTAGCCTTCTTGACCCTGCCCTGGAGGGACTATCACAAAGGCAAGGGGAGATGAAGGTGCTCAGCACCTTGCAGATCATGCCCATTGTTACCATCTGATGGCTCTTCAGATGAGTTGTTGGTTTCAGCACGGTTACCAGTGGACATCACCACCCTCACGCCCTCTCCTATAGCCACCAACTGGCATCGTCATCAGCGCAGAGGGCAAGGAGACTCACCCTCTCACTGCAGGAGGTGGTGCTTCTAGGCCAGGTAATTCACAGTGTGAAGTGTTGCTTCCTGTGGCTCAGCAGAGGTCGCTGTCTGGAGCTCTCCATCCAGCACTTTTGCCAGCACCAAACTCCCCTGTTAAAAAAAGCAAACCAAACTTTGACTAGTGACACTTCAGAGTGCACTCCCTCCCCAGTCCAGCACAGCTGCTCTCTAGCAGTTGCATCCAAAGCAATGGGAATCTTTCCAATCATGTCGGCAGACTTGTAAAAGAAGACATCAGCTGGTGCATGCTTTGTGGCTGGGCATGGCATAGCAGGCTCTCTTTGTCTAGTGCCCCCTGATGACAGATGATCCAGCCCTGCAGTGGTCTGCCTCGTCTCGTAGCTCAGCCCTGCAGCCAGGTCACGTTTAGTCCCACCCCTCCCAGAGTAACAGAGAGTCCAATATGCTAAACTCAATCAAACATAACTCATCACCCCTACTTATGCTCTGCAGCGTTGTCCTCCTGCCCTCGTACAGGGCAACAGCTCTCATGGCTTTCTCCCTAGAGACCTGGCTCTAAACTCAGTAGTCCTCTCCCTTATTTGCCAGAGCCCTCCCACTCTTCTGAGCTCCAGCCCAGCAACCCTTTAGTGAGCAGCTCAGATCTACTCCCCAGGCTCCTCACTGTCTCCATGCACTTCTCCCTACGTTGGCCTTCCTTCAAGCCCTTCTCCCAGCCCCACTCTGGGCTTACAATATGCCTGCCTCTCACTAGTCCTTTCCTCCACTCTCCAACAACCAAAGACGGACTGCAGTGTTCTTCTCCCTGCAACCCCTTCACCTCAGGGCTTCCTCCCTTTATACTCACCACCCAGCTCCTCCCCCAGCTGGGCTTCATCTTCAGTTGGGCCTCACCTACCCTTGAGGTGCACCCAGGTGCCTTAGCTGAGCTCCAGTTAACCCTTTTACTGCCAGTGTGGGGTATATGCCCCACCACAGTGTCCCTGGAAGGTTAGGGCTCAGAGTCTAGTTAAAGACTGGAGGGAAATCTTCAGCACCTGCCATAACATCAGCCATGTCCAGTGCCAGGTGAACATGATCCTTGTTTCAGCCTAGGTCACTGTGCTGTTTATGTCACAGTTTAAATGAATTTTATTTTTATTAGTTTACCCATTGGAAAGAAAATGGTTCTTTGCCATCCTGTGAGCATAAGGACAACTGGGTTGTGACAAGAACATCATCAATGAAGGGGCAGCTGGAGGTCAGATTTGACACACAGCTCATTGCATCCCTATACTCTCACACTGAGTGTTGTCCACATGATCCTTGGGGGCACTTCATATCCCAATAGGGGGTGCTGTGGTAGGGAGCAGAAGGTCGCACAGATGTCAGGAGACAAATCAGAAGAAAAGCACCACAGATGATTTGCTGCAAATAGATGAAAATTGCCCATCTGTGTATCTCCAAGTTCTCTCCTTGTGTATTATGTCCCTGAGCTCAGATCCAATTAGCTGTGAAAAACATTTGTTTCATGTGAGAGACTTTGGAAAAGGGAATATAGAGAAGAAGTTAAAATAAAATACATGGAGTCCAGGATTAAGAAAGAGAAAAAAGTAGTGTGTGAGTGCACTTGTGTGGGCTGGCACATGCATGTTAATATGTGTGTGTGTGTGTGTGCATGAGCATGTGTGCACACACTGCCTGTGCCCCCTGTTTTTCCTCAGGCACTGTTGGTGGAGGGGAGGTGATGCACAGATGGACTAAGATGACAGGAATTTCATGGTTGTTGTTCAAAGAATGGGTACTTTAGGCTATGGCAACACAACAAGGCTTTTAGCAACTTGGCTGTGCCACTGCAGCCGTGCCGCTAAAAGGCGCACAGTGTAGCTGCTGTTTGTCGGCAGGAGAGAGCTCTCTGGCTCACAAAAAAATTCCACCCCCACGAGCGGCAAGGGGTTTGACGGCAGGAGAGCACTCCTGCCAACAAAGCACTGTTCACACTGGTGCTTTTATCATTCGGCCAAGGGGGTGGGGGGGTACACCCCTGAACAACAAAAGTTTTGCCAACCAAGTGCCAGTGTAGACAAACCCTTAGTGTTTAATTAAAAGACAGAGGCTGTGAGATGTTATTTGGGGCTGCCTGCATACTGAGCGTTATGACAATGAGCATCTTAGGGTTTGTAAAGTGCTTAGAGCCCTCGATAGGTGGCTTTTAAATTTAAATGTGACGGAAGATGTTAATAAAATACCTAAGGAGTCCCAGGGCTCCAGCCCTCCCCAGTGACCCTCCATCCACACTCACCTGTATGGAGCTCAGAAGCTTGGCAAAGGTTCTGTGCCAGGAAGATGGAGCTGCATGTTGGAAGCATTCGCTCCAAGGATACAATTAAGGAGCTAACCATGCCCAAGTAGGAGAGAAACACGAGTTTAATGGGGATTGAAGGAATGTGGGTGCAGCAGAAGAGGGGAAGAAGGACATTGAAAAGATACTGGGAAGGCGAATGGGTGACCATTATCTTATGGCACTGAGTACGTCTACATTGCAATTAAAACCCCCTGGCAGGCCTGTGCCAGCTGACTTGTGCTCGGGTTAAGGGGCTCTTTAATTGCGATACAGACATTCAGGCTCCAGCTGGAGCTCAGGTTCTAAGACTCTCCAGCTCGAGCTCTAGGACCCTGCAAGGTAGGCACAGGAGCAGCGCCAGGGTTTCTGACGCCGTAGGCGGACGGCCGTTTTGCCGCCCCCCACAGCTCCGGTGGAGCTGCTGCAGTCGTGCCGGCGGTCCACTGGTCTAAAGGCTCCGGTGGACCTGCCGCAGGCATGACTGCGGTAGGTCCACCAGAGCCTTTAGACCAGTGCACCGTCCGCCGGCACGACTGCAGCAGCTCCACCGGAGCCGCCACAGCAGTGCACTATCTGCCAGCATGACTGCGGTAGGTCCCCCGGAGCCGCGTGCCGCCCTCCCCGGCAAAATAGCGCCCCCCAAAAATTCTGGCGCTCTAGCCCATTGCCTAGGTCACCTAAATGGTAGCGCCAGCCCTGGGTAGGCAGGTCCCAGAGATCAGGCTTCAGCCTCAGCCCAAATTTCCACACCGCAGTTAAAAAGCCCCTTAGACCGAGCTCCACCAAGCCCAAGTCAGCAGGTGTCTAATTGCAGTGTAGACACACTCTTAGTTGTCCTCTCCCTGCCATCGCACAGTGTTAGTAACGAGGCTGGTACAGGATGGCACATGGGCAAACTGTCCATTAGGTGGCACAAGCTGTTCAAGGATGGAAGGAGTATGTGAAAGGGTAACAAAGCAGAGTTGTCACCTGCTCCCCATCACCAGGACAGTGATGATCTCCGAGCCCCAGTCATGTGTCCCTCAGGAAAAACTGTCCCAAGCAGCAATTTATTAAGGTGATTTTTCAACATCCAGGAAATTGCTGAGACTACTTCTTAGAGCACCCAAATCATCATCTAAGGGACTCCAAGGAACCCCTTTGCATTTTGCAGCAGGTAATTGTCCATCTTCCAAGCAGGATGTATTTTGCTAAGATGCTGGCAGGTAAAGAACAGAAACTGCGCTTTGCTAGCAGAGGCCAAGGGATTTTAACAACTTCTGAAATGAGCAGTTCCAAAAATGGCAGCTAGACAACTGAATTCTACTGCAGAGAGCAAGAAGCCCCAGTGTTCAACACCCTCTGAAGCACGGAATCCAAGATTTGGCAAGCTTCAGAGACGAACAAAGATCAGTCTGTCTGTGGGATATGTACAGCCAGCGTCAGTCATGCAGACATCCTTTTACTTTGAAAGACACATGGGAGGAGAGGCAGCTAGAGTTCTGGTCTATCAACAAGGAGCCACAGACAGACAACATCCTACATGTGGACTTTCAACAGATCCCGCACTACAGCTGATGAGTCTCTGATGAACCAGACAAAGCCTCCTATAGGCTTACCATAAGAACGGTCATGCTGGGTCAGACCAAGGGTTCATCTAGCCCAGTATCCTGTCGTCTGACAGTGGCCAATGCCAGGTGCCCCAAGGGGAATGAACAGAATGGGCAAGCACTAAGTAATCTATCCCCTGTTGCCCATTCTCAGCTTCTGGCAAACAAAGGCTGGGGACACCATCCCTGCCTATACTGGCTAATAGCCATTGATGGATCTATCCTCCATGAATTTATCTAGTTCTTTTTTTGAACCCTGTTATAGCCTTGGCCTTCACAATATCCTCGCCTTCCCAACATCTTTTACTACTCACTCTGCTGTTGGGATAGGGTATAGAACAATTGGAGAGAGAGAGAGAGAGAACTATGTTATAAGAATGTTAAGGTTGCAAACTTAAGCACTCAAAAAGTTAGGAAATGCCAGAATTAGGATCACTTGTGCAACCTCAGTTCTTCCCCCACTGTGTACGTACCTTATGATACAGTCTTTTGTTACAGGATCAAAGTGGACAAAAGTTTGGTTTTTTTAAGTTAGAGAATGTGGATTTTGTTTCCTCCACCAAAAGGAAACTTTGAAAATCAAATTGAAAATTTTCATTTAAAAAGAATGACCAAAACAATTTTTTGTGAAAATTTAATCTTGGTTGAAAAGGCATTTTTCTGTCTTAAAATATGATTTATTCAAAATATTTGATCAGCTATTAAGTCAAGAGACCTGGGCTTTAGTCCTGTCTCTGCCACTAACCTCCTCTGTGACCTTGGGCATGTCACTTCACCTCTCTGAGCCTGTCCCACCTTCATCCTATCCTGCCTTTGTAACTTGGAAACTCTTTGGCCCCAGCACTGTCTTTTACTATGTGTTTGCACAGTCTCTAGCATAATGGGGCCCTGATTTCGATTGGAACCTTTAAGCACTAGTCATGTGAACAATAACTTTGGAGTGTGCACAATCCACTCTGAATTTTACATTTCCAGCAGCGCTCTGGTATGTTCAACAATGGACATACGAGAGGCATAAAATAACCCTCTTCTTGGGTGGTTGTAGGGACCTGAACTTTGGCCTCCTAGCTCCTGATGCTTTCGAATCCTACTGGTCCCCCTGGTATAATCACACACCTTGCCATGTGTTATTGCTGCCCTGTACCACTGCCACAAAGACATGTCAGCAGAGAGGCACACGTTACAAATGAGGTGAAAAAAGAGCCAGAGTGTCTTTCACTGGATTACTGCCGCCTTCTGCTGATTAGGTGAGAGGTGGTAAAACAAGCCCCTGCTATCGGCAAAGCCAAGGGAATGTAAATATTTGCAGGTCTAGGTCACTGGATCATTATTTACTGCTCAGTCAAATGCCCCAAGTTTTGACTGAAGCCTCGTTTCTCTCTGAGTGTCACTTGCTTTCTTGTCAATGAGGTAACTGCAGAAGGGAGGGCAGCTCTTTAAATATCCCACACATGCCAAACAATGATGCTACTATGAACCCGGCTCATTAATTACAGATTGCTGGGTGACATGAGGTGTTGGGTGCTATGAACCAGAAAGAAGTGGCTGTGCTTTCTGAGCTCCAGCCCTGCAGGCAGAGCTGCCCACTCTCTGCTATTATCATTAATGATGGAACAGACATCAGCTTTGCCTACTGATGAAAATCTAGGTGAGAGTAAGAGAGACATCTTCTGGCAGAGCCAGGCAACTTCTCTCTGAGACTCAGCTTTGGGAGCCACAAGCGGGCTGTGATCTGATCTCTGAAGGGCTCCTGTCCTGATATTCAAACTCACACACTTACCTTCCCTATAATTTTCAATTATGGATTATTCTGAGAAAACTTCTTCCCTCCTCCTCTTTCAGTGGTTTCTTTCTTTGCCTTCTTTTCTCTCTTAAACAGGAACTGAAAACAGCTTACAGCTTGGATGCAGAACTGTAGACAGCCCAATTTTTGCCCAAGAGAAGGAGATGAAGTTTAGTCTAACTAATATTCGTTCTACATTAAGGGGATGTGTAACCATTCTGGTGACCACAGGCCATATTCAACCCTGATGTCACCTGGTACAGTCCTGCTGGCCTTCCTGATCTTCCATCCACTTACATCAGAAATGAATTTGGCCCAGATTTGCATCAAAAGAAACAAGACTCACCCCATAGACCTAGGAGAATGAAAACCAAAGCTCCAAGCCTCGCTGTGGAACCAGGAAACTAGAATCAGAAGCAACCAGAGATTTGGAAATACAGAAACAGAAACACCCTATAAAACTGGGAAAGGGGAAACAAAAGCACCTTGTGGAAATTATAGTCCCTACCCTACCCCATAGCTCAGCTGATTTGAACCAAGAGTCCTGTAGAGAAGCAGAATCATAAGCCCGTCTAGAAGAAAGGCTTAATTTATACTGCCTGGAAAAAGAGAAGATTAAATGGGTGGCCTGATAACTCTATAAATACCTTCAAGGAAATCCCATCAAAGGAGGAATGGGGATTATTCAGATGATCTGTAAGTGGTAAAACAAGGAGCACTGTGGCCTGAAGCTATGAATGAAAATGTTCAGGCAAGACATTAAGAACGAGTATTTTAGCAATAAGGGAGACTAGGCACCGGAGCAGGTAAGACCTTATCAGTGCAGGTATTTGAAGAGATGTGCATTAGTGGGAAGGATGTAGGGAAATGTCTGAGGAAGGGGGTCAGATTAAATGACCTACAACAGGCCTCGGGCAGCCCTGACAGCTAGATTCCATGTTCTCTCTCATAGAGATCACTTGCTCCTTTAAAGCCTACAGCAGGGCTGCTAGCTGAACGTTTTTAAAAAATCTCTTATATAGGACCTTACCAAAGTCATAGCAATGAAAATTGTGTCACAGACTGTGCAATTCAATCTCCCCTGTGAAATCTGGCTAGTGTAGGGGAGAGGCAGGGCGGGAGGCGCTTACCATGTGCTGGTCTCCAGATGCTCATCCCAGCTGGACTGGGGAGGAACAGGACTTCCTCTCCTCCACAGGGGCCTTTCCTAGGGCTGGGTCAGACCCATCTCCAGAAACCTCCCCCATCTGCAGGTAGCTCCACAGCTGCTGGCTGGGAGCCCAGCTTTGAAAGCAGCGCCACCACTAGCTGCAGTGCAAAACTAAGGGTAATAATAGCATGACTCCTCTACAATAGTCTTGTGATCCCCTCTCCAGCCCTCTTGTGGGTCAGGATCCCCCTTGGTTACACCATGAAATTTCAGATTTAAATATCTGAAATCGTGAAATTTATGATTTTTGAAATCCTATGACCAAGGAATTGACTAAAATGGACTGTGAATTTGATAGGGCCCTACTCATATAGTTTTTAATCAGTCACCAATCATTTGCACACCAGGCAGCCCTCCAATATCCTGCTGAATAAACAGCAGCAGTGTTACCTAGTGGTCTGAGCACAGAGAAAGGCACTTCTGAGTTCTAATCCTGCCTCTGCTACTGAGGCCATATGTGAGTTTGGGTAGGTCATGAAACCACTCATCTTAAAAGATGGCTAATAACCCTTCCCTGACCCACAGGGGTGCTGACACAACTAATCAGGTGCTGCTCTTCCATTGTTAATGGAGAGTGTGCTGAGGGTGCAGGCATTAACTAGAGAGCAGTCCAGAGCCCAAAAACTCAGAATTTGAGGTGCTTTTAATCCAGCCATTGGACTCAATCCAAGTTTTAATGCTCTTCGTTAGTACTTTTTTTCCTGTTTTCATGTGACAGAGCTACTTGCCAGGTCAGAAGACCACAGGGAAAGGGGTTGGATTTTTACCTGGCCCCCCACCTCAAAACTCCAGGACCCCTCTCTCTTATGGTCCCAGCCCAGCTTCCATTGCAGTCAAGAGGGCTTTTGTCATTAATGTCAATGACAGCAGGAGCTGGCTCTTAAAGTGACAGGCAGTAAAAACTGCTGATCAGAGCTGAAGCTCCAAACCTCTCTGGAAGTTCAGCTGTCACTGGACCGGCTCGCTCTGGTGTTAAAATACAACTCATTCATAATCAAGACTTCATGTATCAAGCCCATAGAGTTCTAGGCTCAGCATCATCTTCTTCAACAACCCCAGGCCATAGGTGCTGAAGCCAAGGGTGCGGGGAGTGCTGCTGCACCCCCTGACTTGAAGTGGTTTCCATTAGATACAGGGTTTACAGTTTGGTTCAGTGGCTCTCAGGCTAGCACCCTCACTGTACAAATTGTTCCAGCGCCCCTGCCCAGGGCCCTGTTCAGACCCAGTATAACTTCACTGACTGTGATGGAGTTAGACCATCACATATTCTTTGTCCCAAACTTTCTGTTACTAACAGCCTGGGATATCGTCCAGTTTGTGACATCAGCATCTATCGCTAAGTACCACCTCATTGCGTATTATAGTACAACAGGAGGCTGCAGAAGCCGTTAACCAACAGCTTTGTGTTATGTAGGGTTGAGCCAGAAACAGTTCTCTCATCCCATGAATATTTTCAAGATTTTGAAAACATTCCTGTCCCAAAGCAGGACAGAAAGTCAAAATCTCAAAGATGTTTCATAAACCAAAAAACAGGGAAAAAAAAAAAAAAAGACCACCCAGTTTGGGCCAATTGAAATGTTTCATTTCAATAATTTTGAAATATTTCATTTTGATTACTATCAATCATTTTAATTTTTAAAAAAATCTTTTACTACAGTTAGCTTACTCTTCAAAAGAAAAAAGTCATTTCAAAACAGAAAACCAGAATTGTTTTGAAAATGTCAATTGTCAAGATGAAACATTTTGTAATACTTTCATTTCCAACTTTTTTCCAAGTCCCCTAAAGTGTTGGTTTAGATGAAGCTGCATTTTCCAATGAAAAACGTTTTTCAAAAAATTCCCGACCAGCTCTAGTGTTATGTAGCCTTGTATTAAAACAATCCATCTTACATGAATAATAAAGTCTGTTCGCCTGTCTGGTCAGGGCAACTAAGAACAGCAGCACTGGTTGATTGAGGCCTGTTTATATTCTGGCTCATTTTGGCTTACTCAGCAGTTCTTGACTTTCCCCAAGATCCTGGTTTGCAGTTTGATAACATGTAAACTGTGATGTTGTTATGAATCCATCCTAGGTTTGTTACCACCACCACCCTCTCGCTCCTCCTTTAGCTCTTCTTCCTCATCCACACTCCTTACCTCCAACATAGCAAAACAAAAGCCTCTTAAACTATGAGCAGATTGTTTTTCCTAATCCAGTGTGTCATTCCACAAAAAAATATTTCAGCTGGCTCATGACTGTATGACTTGGCAGAACAGGGCAGCCAGCTGAAGAGTAAAACCGAAGCTGGCTGTGTGTAATTAAAAGCAATATATTTTTTATATATACACAGTGAGTTTCACATCCCAAAGGCTGATAAATGTCTGAATAAAAGTCTTCTGCACTCACGTTTTATGTAGCAGTGGAGAGGAGGTGGAAGGGGGAGAAATTACAGGTTTTCCCTTCTATTTAACAGGCAAATAATGCAAACAAACACTTTTCTACTAAGAGAAAAATTCCATTTGATTTGCACTAAATCCTCAATGCTAAAAGCCATCAGCTCCAGCCAGGCGGCCCAGATACTGACAAGGACTTCAGCACCTGTTCTGGGAATCTCCCACTATAGATTACAAGGCAAATCAAAACAAAAAAAGAGTGAGGAACCAAAGGGCCATGACTTTCCCTTGCATGGGCAGCAATCAATCACAGTATCATGTGTTTGCTAACCAGAACAGCCATGGGCTGAAGTCCTGTGACTCTCTCTGGAGGTGTAAAAGCAGCAGAGAATCCTGTGGCACCTTATAGACTAACAGACATTTTGGAGCATGGGCTTTCGTGGGTGAATACCCACTTCATCAGATGCATGTAGTGGAAATATCCAGGGGCAGATATATATATGCTAGCAAGCAAGCTAGAGATAACGAGGTTAGTTCAATCAGGGAGGATGAGGCCCTGTTCTAGCAGCTGAGGTGTGAAAACCAAGAGAGGAGAAACTGGTTCTGTAGTTGGCAAGCCATTCACAGTCTTTGTTCAATCCTGAGCTGATGGTGTCAAATTTGCAGATGAACTGAAGCTCAGCAGTTTCTCTTTGAAGTCTGGTCCTGAAGTTTTTTTGCTGCAGGATGGCCACCTTAAGGTCTGCTATAGTGTGGCCAGGGAGGTTGAAGTGCTCTCCTACAGGTTTTTGTATATTGCCATTCCTAATGTCTCTGGAGGTGGTTCACTGTTGCAATAAGACACTCACTTTTCCACAGACTGACCAGTCCGTGTAACTTCGAACTGGGGAACAAGACTGAGTACCCAGAGAGGTCAAGTGGAGATGGCTGACATGACTAAATGCCCAGCACAAATTCAAGTTACACAGTTGCTTTAACCTTTGGAAACTGGGAGCACTGGGAAGGAGGGATCTGTAGCACCTGGGTTTGCAGCATATGTCCTTTAACTAGTAATTAATCATCAGTAACTGAATTCTGGTCTGGTGACACCAGCTTGGCTGCAGCTATGCTGACAGCAAATCGCCATGTTGTGCCAGTCACAGCAGACAGGCAAATTGATGCTCAAGTGTAAACATTTTAAACCAAAATGTTGGCATGGTTAGAGTGAGCTTCCTACAAATTAAAAGCTCTGCTTCTTCCATATGTAACCCAATAAGAAGATCTAGTAGCACTTCAAAGAGCTGCTGAGGCACTGCAGAAATCTCAGGGACATATCTCTTCTCTTCAGAAGGGATTTTGTTCTGTGATTTTCTTTCTGGCCAAAGACTTCTACATGGACACAGGATCACCATAGCTTCTTAAGAGTTCATATCCTTCTGATGCTTTTTCTTCACCTAACTTTAGTGTCCAAATGAGAACAGGTCAAAATTGTTTGAATATAAAGGTTTTGGGGGGGTTGGTTTTGTGTGTGTCAAAAAAATGGAAAAGAACTTTTCCCAAAAAAGTATTGTGAACTTTGTCAAAATGCTTCATTTTGCGTGAAGCATGTGGTGCTTTTAAACACTTGTTGTTTACATTTTTATTGAAGACATTATATGGAAAATGTTATTGACATGCTTCTCCAAAAATATTGATTTGCTACTTCAATAACATTTTCCATAGAAAAAATAAATCCGAAATAAAGTTGGTGAGAAATTGTGAAATGGGTCATTTTCAAACATTGCAATGTGAAAACATTCAAAATGTTGACTTTTTTGGCAAATACAGGTTTTTGTTTTTAAATCAGCTATAAAGTTAACTTCAGTTTGTCTGATATTTGTACTGTTGTGTGCGCTTAGCTGAACTTGACTCTGAAAAATCTTATGTTGCTATTTTTTCCTGTGGCCAGCCTTAATAAATGCAGTACTGTACCCACCTATCTGATCTCTAGTTCCCCGAAACTCTGTAACTGAAGCCTGGTTGTGTCTCCTGTAGTGTTTAGGGATCAATCAGTACTTGCAAGGGAGCTGCTTTATTCTATCTGATTCCAACTGACTGTGCATAACAGCAAGATCTTCATAGCCTCACCTAGACTCTGCCCGAGATCTGGGAAGCTAACCCTTAAAGGCATAGACTTACCCCATGCCCCAATACCACGTCCCCTGACAGCAATTGGTACCATACATTACTCTCTGTATTATCAAGCTCTGCAGGGCAGTGTGGTCTAGTGGTCCAAGCACAAGCTGCAGCACCAGCAATTAATGAATTCTAATGCTGGTGTGGGTGCTAACTCTGTCTATGGCAGTAACTGCTCTATGCCTTAGTTTCCTTATCTGGATAATAAAATATACTCCTCTCCTGGGGGAGCATTGCTTAAAGGGCTCATGCTCTGCACCAGCTGTGCTCCCACCCCAGTGCGGCACCATTGCAGGTGTGCTGCCTGGGACTTGCCAGCATGCCTTAGAAGGAACCACACTTAAGGGTGGTTTCCCTACACAGAGGGACCTGTACAGCTGCCAGCAGTCTGAATTTTCCTGAGTACTCTCTGTAGGGTCATTGTGAGGATGAGGCATGTTTTAGGGAGGCAGCTGTTCCCCCATTTACACCCAGGCAGAGGGAGATGCCCTCTGCACATGAGCCTGGGGGGAACAATAGGGTCCATTTTCAGTGAAGGTCAGTTCATGATAGCAAGCCTGAAAAATGCAGTGAGCCACAGCAATCTGCACCAACTTCCTCCTCTCGCCAGGCTGTGGAACACATAAAGGGGTCCAGGCTCCCCTTTTCCCACCCCCTAATGATTGTTGCCCCATGCTGGGTTTGTTGGGCTATCATTCTGGGACATCACAGCCTCTGGGGAATTCTGCTGTAGCCCATAACACCCATAGGGCCCCAGGAAAGTCATGGGCTTCTTCTGTCTACTAACAGCCTGTACTGCAGTCAATGGGAGAACCTCATTGGCCCTGGATCAGACCTATGGGGTGGTTTTCAGCTGCTCTCTCTCATTACTAAATGTATAACTGCCTGGTGTAGTGGGGGACTCGCTGCAAGGTTTATGAGGTTATCCTACTAAGAGTTCACTTCACAGCTCACTTTCATGGCTCAACCTCTGCTGAACAGATGTACGTACCTTATGGGCTAGCTGTTCCTCCTCAGTACACCGATTGCTGATGGGCCCAAATTCCATCCTCACTACACCAGGATGAAGCAGGAGCACCTCTGCTGACTTCAGTAGGAACCTGAAGATATCAAGGGGGGCTGGAAAAATAATTTGAGTATTTTTTGCTATAAATATTAATACCTTCATGTATATCATTTTTCATTAGTACATCTCAAAGCACTTTGCAAAGGAGATAAGGATAATTAAAACCCCTGTTTTATAGGTGGGGAAACTGAGGCACAGAGTAGGGAAGTGACTTGCCTAAGGTCACTCAGGAGGCTAGTGGCAGAGCTGGGAATAGAACCCTCGTCTTCTGAGTCCCAGTCCAGTGCACTAGAAACCAGCTTCTGAGTCCCACTAGGCCCTAGAGCCACCCTGAGTTAACTGATAGTATTATCATGTCCATTTTGTACAGTGCTTAACACAGTCCTGTTCCTGTCACAGCTTTCGTCAAAATCATCATGGTTCCCTGGGGCCTTAAACTCAACATGCACATGGACATAAGGGACTCTGAGATGAAGACGCAGAGCTGTCTGTCCTAAACTGCTGAATCTGTGCAGGAATTAAATCACCAGTTTCCACCTCCTCAACCCCACCCAAGCTGTATATCTAATATTGTTCCTTCTTATCTCCATTTTTCAGCCTGGCATATAGTAAGTGCTCAGTCTGCCTGTCTTGCATTCCTCACTAGAAACCTGGATGGCAGGTTAAATCCTTGTTACTATTTATCTGCTGCAGTACGCTATCCAAACCATGCTTCCCTCCCAAGCACAACACTGGCTGCTTTTAAGATGCCCACATATGGGGTGATGTGTGTTTTCACCCTTGTGTTTCTATTAGACACTAACAGCAGTGTTTGGAGAATACGGCACAATCATTTCCTTAGAATAATCAAAATGACTTCAGAGATACCTCCCTAGTTCTGTAAAACAGAGACAAAGTTGTACCCCATCCTCTAATCAAATGGACAAAAGACAGATCACTGCCACACACTGCTCCATACCTCTGGCTCTCTGTCTAGAAGATTATTATTAGTTAGTTGTATTTACAGGCCCCAAGGGAGATCAGAGCCCCATCGTGTTAGTTGTGCGCATACACATTGTAGGAGGCGGTGCTTGTCTCAGAGTTTACAGTCTGAACAAAGACAGGAAGTGTCATCCCCATTTTACAGATGGGGAATGGAGTTAGAGAGGGCTAAAGTGATTTGCCCAAGGTTACTTAAGGAGCCGGTGACAGAGCCAGGAATTGATCCCACTTCTCCCAAGGGCTGTGGCTGCAAGACCATTCTTCTTCTCAACAGTGACAAGCCACAAATCCTTCCTTAAAATGGACCAGTGTTCCATCGGGCTTGGGATTGACATTTTGGCCAGGTCCATAAGACGACATACTCCCACCCCACTCCCGCCAAGGCACCTAGGTTGATTATTCTATATTAGCTTGGAGGAGATTTCTTCCTGACTGCTACTGCTGATCATCTTATGCCTTGAATCATAGGAATGATAGATCCTGTCATTTTCATTTCCCTTGTGAAACGGCAGCAAATGCTAACCTGGCCTGCTTCAGCAAATACAGCGTTCTTTTTTTGCACAACACAATCCTTTGTCATCTGTGTCTGCACCTATTGCATTGCCTAACCATGATTGCAGCAGTGCATTCTGGGGAAATTTGGACAGTTTTCCCATAGTGCTTCAGCAGGCTAGAGAGTTCACAGGGGTCATGCAATGCACTCTGGGACATCCTAATGAGATGAGAGCAAGTAGGAAAACATCCTAGTGAAACAGTGCACAGACATGGTTTGGTGCCTCATTAGTACATCAAAAAGTGGTGTTAGGACCTAGTCAAAGGAAGCTAAAAGCTGGTAGTCTTGAGCCAGCATAGCTGGCTCCTATACCACCTTCCCCCTATCGCAGGGGGCACACTGGGTGCAAGGAGGAATATGCAGAGGGAGGGTAATTTCCAGCTGGCACAAGTTAAAGGTAGGGTGACCAGACAGCAAGTGTGAAAAATTGGGATGGGGTGCCTACTTAAGACAAAGCCCCAAATCTCAGGACAGTCCCTTAAAAAAAAAAAAAAAAAAAAAAAAATCAAGACATCTGGTCACCCTAATTAAAGCAGCCCTGGGCTGCTCTACATTGCAGTGGGGCTGAGCAAAGAATGGAAGAGTTGTAACCATGCCCCATTCCCCTCCCCTTTCCTGTGTGGAGCAGATCTCAGTGCCGGAGAGGATCAGGGCTTTTTAAGCAGCATTTAAGCCTCATTATGCCATGCATGTGTGTGCCTATGTTGTTGTACCCTGCAGCTGAGTAATAGCTCTTCAGGACACTGTGGATAAATGAAAGAGTCATTGGAGCAGGGGTGTTACCCTCCATTTGAGGGCTGTTTGTACCCCAGAAAGTGATCATGCAAATTGCAGCCATATTATGTGCATTCAGCCACCATAAGTTAACGAAATAGAACACCCCATAGTTAAGAGTTAATTTGGAGGCAGGCTTTCAGAAGCAAGGTCAAAATCTAGCTGGGGCAGTTTCTGCTAATCAGAATGGGAGGAAGGACCAAACAAGACAGACGAAAAACCTTGGTGGAGGGAAGACCTTAAGTCTGGGCTCCTCTAATATTAATTTTTAATAAGTGTTTAATAAAGTAATAATCCTGTAGAGGTCATTATAACCTATGTTTTATAAAAATGAGTTCTAAAAAAGTTAGCTAATAAAGTGCAATTTGAAGCAGTCCTCTAAAGCCATCTTAAGAGACTTTTTCCTGACACCTTTTCTCCTTGGCAGATGAGCAACTGGACACTGCGAACCTGCTGTTAATTACTCAATACCATTCCAAAGGTTAGGTTTAGAACATTTCAGATATTTACCTATTGCTTACGTACACATGTGCTTAAATCTAAAACTGCAGTGTTAGACAAGGGCACGCTTACTTGCATTTAATCCTTGATCAGACAAAATTGCTGTGTTCCTATTAATTTATTCCTGATACTGCCTAAGATAAAATAGTTAAGTTACCCCAGTTGGGGATTCTAAAAGCCTCAGGTAACTGAGGGACTGGAGCCTGGATCTTCATGTCCTCAGTGAGTGCCCTAACAACTGGATCTAGAGTCTCTCTCCCCCTCTGGCAAGAAACATTTTAGGTGCCTAAACCACCTGGCTGGAGGTCCTTGTTTGAGGATCACTAGCAGGGACAGGCACCCCCTGCAGCCCAAACTTGAGCACCTACTTCCAAGAGAGGGACAGGGCTTAGCACACACCCCATCATCAGCATCTCCCTTTGGCTAGTTTAGGCAGTTCTCCACCTAGCATGCCGGCTTTGTGGACCTCATTCTTAGGCACCTCTCTCCCCCTGTTCATTGTACAGGGAGCTGAGGCACCTAACCCAGGCCTTGTGGATTCCAGTGATGTCCCTATGATTTTTGTAGGTGCCATGATGCTGAGTGTTGGAATGCCTAAGACCTGCAACCACTTGTGCTCATTAAAGATCCCACAGCACTTTTCAAAAGTGACAGGGTATTATTAATCTCAATTTTGAGTCCGCATTCCAGCAAGGCAATCTCCCCCTGCACTTTCATCTGGAGACAGTATTCTTCACTTTCTGCCCTAGCTTGTTAACCAGGCCAGGAGGTGAAAGCGTCTGGTGGAGTGTTAAACAGTCAGCATTCCACCCCAGAGCAAGCTGCGTTTCAGAGGTGAGTCAAGTGGTCCCATGGCATCCATGAAGGACCATATCAAATGTGAGCTATTCTAGGATGACTTTATCGTGCTACTGAACAGCAGCTGCTTTATCCCCTTTCTGCCTGAATAGGGCATGCATTCTTCAAAAATCAGAGAAGTGAGCTCCAGACATAAGCCTCTTTACTCCATGTGTATGACACAAGTGGCAATCCAGTTGACGGCACATTTAGCAAGCCACAAGTCTGTGCCCACATCTCCTGAGACAGAGAAGCTGGGAAAGGAAGGGATTTCTGGGATGAGGGGGGAGGGAAATGGTTACAAAGCAAAACCTCACTAAAGTGGTAAGAAATCAAACTGGCCCCTGTAATGGGAATTCCACTCACCACCAGCACAGCTCCTTGTGTCTGGGAATTCATTCTCACTGCATTAAGACCTGCTTGCTCTGCAATAGTCTTTCTTCTGGTAACTTGGCCTCTGGCCAAGTCACTATGTAATCCACCCCTTCCAGGGGCACAGAGTCCAATAGGACATTTATCCAAATGCTGTTGCCAGACAGTGTTCGGCCCCAGCTCAGGCCCTGTGCCCCTAGACCAGTGGCTGGCAGGGACACTGGGATCACCCAGTGCACCAGGTTCTATCCCAGGGACCTTATAACCAGCAATCCTAGTCTGTCCAGTTCCTGTTGCTGTTTTCCTGGGTTTCTTCCCACCAAGCCTTTCTACTTTTCACACTTGCTTCTGGGGTCACGATGCATGCCTACTCTACCCCTCATAGCAACTTCACCCCAGAGCTATCCTCTTACCACCCTCCTCACTCCAGGTCAGGGCCCCAGGACTTACTCTCCCTCCGGGTTCCCACCTTCCCAGGAAATAACAGCAGACTCCTTTTCCCCTGCCATTCCTTTTGCTTGCAGCTTCCTGGTTTTATAGAGCTGTCCCAACCCTCTCCCAGCTGGACTTCATTCTCAATTAACCTTGGCCCACCTTCTCTCAGGTGATGCCAGGTGTCCGAACTGGCCTCCCAGGTCCTTGTTAAACCTCTCAGAGTTGATGTGGCACAACCCATCACAGGCCTAAAGCAGCCAAGTTTGATTTTAGCCCTAGAGTGGAATTATGACCCTCCTCAAAGGCATTTGGTGGTGTGCAGATCCAGGGGTTCAGTTTAGCCTGTATGAAAGGACAGGCTGGTAGTTAGGGAACTAGCCTGAGACTTAGGAGACCTCATTTCAACTCAACACTCCATCACAACCTGCCTGTGTGACCCCAAAAAAACCCTGCTTCAATAAGGGGGGGACCCTCTAATCACACAGCCCTAGTTGTAACCTATCACCCCACACTGGAACCCATATGGGGTACATTATAACCCATTCTCAGTGGGGACCACATCCTGAAAGAAATCTTCCCTGAACCCCATCTTCTGGCCTTCAAACAACCCCCAACCTCACCAAGCTCATCATCAGAAGCAAGCGCCCCCCGGACCAGTACACATCAACTCAAAGTGGCACCAGACACTTCCAGAAGAACAGATGCAAAACCTGCAGACATAGCTCCAATGCGACAATGATCAACACCCCCCACAACACCCACAGGTCCTACGCAAACCTATCACTAGATGAGGCATACCTCATCCAGTCACTAAATGCCCCAATAATGATGGGAGTGAAACCAGACAATCACTACCCTCTCAAATGAACTCACACAGAAATACGATAAAAGACCAAAACACCCTATCACCTGTGGGCGAACACTTTTCACAAAGCAATCACTCCACATCTGGCCTCTCAGTCCTCATCCTCAAAAGAAATCTGCACAAGACTTTCAAAACCTGCTGATGCTAAACAATCTCTTCCACCTTGTGTTTGGTTGTGAACAGGATCCGGTGAGGTGGGAGGTCCCAGAGTTCAGTCTGCAGCTCGGGCAATTGAACAGCCCATTAGTCTGAGCCCTGCAAGCCTAAGTCAACTGGCACGGACCAGCCACAGGTGTTTAACTGCAGTATAGACATGTCCAAAGTCTCTGGCCCAGACCCACAAGGGCACTAAAGTTCCTAATTTCTATGGATTTCCTAAATATGTTTGTGGATCTGGGTCTTGGAGCCTGGGTTCCCCAAGCCCTACTTCACTGGGGTGTTGTGTGGATAAATACACTAAAACATATGAAGCAATCAGGTACTGAGATTAAGGGAACATCGAAATGCAAGACCTAGATTTTAAAGCTGACAGAACCATTATCACCACATTGTTCAGATATTACAGTAACGAGGATGGTACAAGAACTGGTACAGCATAGAATCTGCTTAGACCTCCTGCCTAACAGAAAGCTTAGCATTCCACCTGCATTGGAGAGAGCTATAATTCCCACTACAGAGAGATGCAGCAGCTGTGACATTTGGATTTGTATGCGGGTTCGGATTCACCCAAGGTTCAAGGGACTCCATACCCAGGACCAAACGTTAGACCCAACGCTAGTGACCAAAAGCAAAACAATAAAAGAAAAAAAGGGGAAAAGGAGGAGGAGGAGGAGGAAGGCTGTTGCTGGCCTATCAAAGACTGTCTGGCATTTGTCCCTGGTGGGGTAACTAGCTACCTTCAGCAACAAGCTCATCATCCTGTAACTGGAACATTGCCCCAGTCCATCATATAATAGCATAAACACTCCAGCCAAGGGTGTTTCAGTCAAGCTGGGATGGTAAATTACAGTTTACATAAATAACCGAGTCAACCACTGATGAAGGCTGTTGAGGACCAAAATCCTGATTTGGCCAAGTTGTGCATCAGAGCAGAGATTTGGTTTATATAGCATTAAAAAGCAGCTGTCTTCATAAAAGCTAATAAAATACACTGGGATAATTAAAAGCCTTAATTAAAAATGCAAGGTCCAAATAGTTTTATTTTACCTACAAAACTTTTTAGACGGCTGAAATCACCGCACAAGCTGAATTCCCTGGTATTCTCTCTGGGCCTTAGGAGTTTGGCTGAAAATGCTTCACCTCTCAGTCCAATAGTGTGGTATTTGCAGGGGCTGTGCAGTGAAACTGAGGTGATTTGTTTTATAATTTAACTTTAAATAATTACAATCTGCCACAGTGATAGGCTCAGTTGCATGGCGATACCCAGAATGCTTTTTGTGAACGCATAGCAGGGATACATTGTCCTTGCATTCTGGGAATAAAGTGGTTTCTGTGCACAGACAGCAGAGCAGAAATTACAGAGGAGCACCAAGCTAAGACATTTAGATTGAGTCTAGGGTGCGGATTTGACTCCACAAAGTCAGACATGTTCAGAGTCAAGATTCCATTATAGAAAGCACAGCTCCATTGAGCTTAATGAGACTGCACCCTGGGATAAAGTGGGGACAGAACTGAGCCCATAAATCCTGGGTTCAGGTCTAGATCTGGGTTCATGTTTAGGTTTTAACCCAAGTTCTGGCCTATCTGGATTTGGCCCTCTCGCTGCAATAGCACTTTCCATTGCAGAAATAGTAGGGAAAGCTTTGATTCACCTCAGTTGTCACATCTTCTCAGCATCTGAGTGGAACCTTTATTCTGTCATCAGCTAAATGAAATCACACATCTCTGATGGGGAGGCTGAGCCCAAACTGGGTTAAAACCAATGATGTTGCCCAGCTGGAAACTAAGGGGGAACTAATCCCTGTGTGGTTCAGGAATAGAGGGACTTCATCCAGGGCCAGAGAGGAGGCAGTTTGCAATTTCCTAATTCTAAAATTACAGAAGACCAGTTCAATCCCCAGTGCTGCTTCTACCCTTCCATGACCCCTGTAGGTTTTATGGCACTCGGGGAACAGCTGGGGCATTGAAATGCTTTGACCACGCCCTCTTCTATGTTGAACTGGTCCCAGAACTGGGAATCCTGTGCTGTGGTCAATCCCTAGATGGGATTTGCAATAGCTATGCTAAGAGTGAATAGTTCTGAGATACTATGGTGATGAACATCACAGAAATACCAGTCAGTCAGTCAATCATATCCTGAGGATTAATAGATTTTAAGGTGAGAAGGGACCATTATGATTGTGATGCTGGCAAACCAGGTGCTAGCTCATGCCAGAGCCCCAGGTGTCAACTGAACATTGACAAATACAGAGCTGGAACCAGTCTGGCTCACCTGTGTGTTAGTATTCTTAAAACAGGCATTAGAGTTATAAAAATGTGTTTTGTGTTTAGACTTCATGAAATGCTTGTAAATTACTGCCTGCAATAATCTCACTTATAATACCTGTATCCCAAGTTATAAGGCAATATTTAAGTGTTTGCTTCTGTAACTATAAATCATATCAACACCAGACGTACCACTGTGGAACATCAGAAGATGAAAGGATTTGTGGATTGTGCCCCCCTCCCCGAAGAGAATATGTGCAACTGAATTCCTCCCAAGAGCTGAACTTGCAACTTGAAGCAGTAGGAGAATCTGAATCTTTTATGTTGCTTGGACTCTGAGGGGCAAGGATTACTAAGCAAATGATCCCCAGGGCTTAGCCTGGGTTAGTCCTACAGGACATATAGAGCTTGCTTGCTTACTACAGAAACTTCTATTACCTTTTGAAACTTAAGACTGTAACTCATTGGTGGGGGTATGTTTACCTGCTTTAACCTTGTAAATAACTCTCTCATGTGCTTTTCCAAGTTGAAACACATTTAGTGAGTTTATTATAGGATTGGCTACAAGCGTTGTCTTTGGTGTGAGATCTAAGGTGCAATTGATTGGGGTAAGTGACTGGTCCTTTGGGACTGGAAGTAACCCAAATATTATTGTGATTTTTGGTGTAAGGGACTGTGACGAGTGTTGCCGGGGCTCAACCCTTCCTGTGGAGGAGGAGAGCCACACTGTCCTTCGAAGGGTCCAGTCCCTTGGACCCACGGCCCACCGTCCGGGGACGTTCGGTCCCTATGGAGAGGACTGAGTACAGGTAAAGGCAACGGGGCCCAACCTTTGATGCAGGCGGGCACCCACAAACACAGCACCAACAGCTCTAGCCCTTGTGGAGCAGGGCAGAGCAGCGGTTAAGTCTATAGGGGCCCGGCCCTTGGGTCGGGCGGGGCACCAAACACAGTACAAAAAGCTCCGGCCCTTGTGGAGCAGGGCAGAGCAGTGGTAAAGTCTATAGGGGCCCAGCCCTTGGGTCGGGCGGGGCACCAAACACAGTACAAAAAGCTCAAGCCCTAGTGGAACAGGGCAGAGCAGAGGCAACCACAATGGTCTCCTTAGGTCAGGGTGAAGGGGGTTCTGCCACCCGGTTACGGGTGGCCGGGGGAACGCAGGCCCACCCACTCCTCTGCGTTCCAGCCCGGGGCCCTAGTAGCGGCCGTCGCCGCTAGTGGCAGTCAGTGGGGATCCGGACCGAAACACACTGACAGAGTGATCAGGGGGATCCTGTCCGAAACACACGGCCATAGGCTCGGGGCCCTCTGCAGCCTGACTGTAGTCAGCTGCCCCCGGGCTACTTCCAATTTCCCCCTCGTTTCCTACCTGGTCCGCAGGGTCGCCCAGCACCATGGGTTCCTCCCACTCAGGGCTGGGTGGTAGGTCCGGGAATACCTCCGGGAGGGCGGCCCAGGTCTGGTCCGACGGTTCCTCGGGGCCGTAGCAAGGACGGGGTGGCTCTGGCAGCTCCTCGTCGTAGCGGCGGCGGGGTAGCTCTGGCAGCTCCTCGTCGTAGCCGGCACGGGGTAGCTCTGGCAGCTCCTGGTACCGGCCTCGGGCCTCAGCAGCCTCCCAGTGACGAGAGCCGGCAGGCACGTCTGCTCCCGGCGGCAGCCGGGTCCTGACTGAAGGCTGAGACCCGGCTGTTATCCTTCCGGGTCGCCGCCTGAGGGGCGGGACTTCCGCCCAGTGGTTCTGCCCTCGGGGATGATTGACGGGGCTCAACCCTCCCTGTGGAGGAGGGGAGCCACACCGCCTCGCTACAGGGACCCTCTATCACAAAGGCAGGGTTGGCTGGATGACAAGATAGACAGAAATAACCAAGGGGACTGTCTGTGGCCACGTCTAGACTACCCGCCGTATCGGCGGGTTAAAATCGATTGCTCAGGGATCGATATATCGCGTCTCATCTAGACGCGATATATTGATCCCTGAGCGCGCTTATATCAATTCCGGAACTACACCAACCCCAACAGAGTTCCGGAATCGACATGGCATGCCGCGGACATCGATCCCGCACGGTGAGGACGGGTGAGTAAATTGATTTTAGATATTCGACTTCAGCTACATTATTCACGTAGCTGAAGTTGCGTATCTAAAATCGATTTTCCCCCGTAGTGTAGACCAGCCCACACTCCATGTTAAGGCTGTTATAATGCTTGAGGAGTTCACACTTGTTACTTGGTGGATGAAATCTAAGTATAGAACACACGGACAATTCAGGTCTGTGCCCCGCTTCTTAACAGTCTGCCCTGAGGTTGCTACTCATGGGTATGAGCCACTGCAGGACAGTTTGACAACGATCATCTAGTCCAACTTCCTGCATCACACAGGCCAAGACATCGCACCTGAGCTAGAGCATCTTTTTTTACAAAGACACATTTCAAGAGATAGAGAATCTACCATGTCACTTATAAGTTGTTCAATAACCACAGTGTTAAAAACATGCACCTTATTTCTGCTCTGAATTTATCTAGCTTCCAACCTCTGGATCTCATTATGCCTTTTTCTAAAAAAAGAAAAAAGAGAGAAAATTCAATTCAAAATTAAACAAAACATTTTGTGTTTCATTCCATTTCTTGCTCTTTTTTTGTGTGTGTATAAATTTTTTTTAAAAAATCATGAAACATTCTGACAAATGAAAAAATAAGGTTTTGCAGGGGCGGATTCAAACATCTGCACAAAAATTAAATTCTGTGTTTTGACCTGCCCTGTTGTTAGAAGAGTCTGAAGTCAAGGAATTGCCACAGAGACAAGACCCTGGAGTTTATGTTCAACTACCCTCCTTCCCCAGCCAGCCAGGTAGCTTTCCAAAGCTGTCAGCACTGATGTCAATGGGGCTCCAAAGATTTACTCCAGCTATGGATCAAGCCCATCCATTCTGAAAAGCAGGCGGCGGGGCGGGGGGGGGGAGGGGGACTCTCACTGTCCTTCCCAACCATTAGTGAATGGTTTTGGCCTTTGCCAAGCTCCCTTTACAAAAGACAAGGCCAAATTAGCGCACAGCTGCTCCTGGAAAAGGCCGTCTTTGCAGGGGTCCTCCCCACACACACCTGCCCCATATGGCTTCTTATCTCTGTGCTTCAAAAGCTGCACTCAGTAATGATTCCTTAAGGCAAAGGGAAGTGGGGGGAGAGGCTAGGTGACAGGTGGCAGGTTGAAAGATATCACTGAAGTGGAGAAAGCTGTCAGACGGACTGCTAATTAGCATAGGGCCTCCTGCTAGGTGGGAGGGCCAGTGTGCTTCAGTCGGGCAGCCTGTCAGGAGAACAGGTTCAATTAGCCACAGAGGGAGGGGAGGTCCCAGGTTTGCTGTACAATTAGGAGGTGATGTCTTTTTCTCCTGGGAGGTTTTTGGTAACCCCCCAACCCCCACTTTGGTTCTAAAGAGGCTGAGTGTGAGGACAGGAGGTAGATAGGAAGCCCCTTTCCCAGCAGGTTTCTTCCTGTCCTCGCACACTTTAAAGGGATTGTATCATGGCACCGAGGACTTGGGGCTCGGAGAACTGGCAGCTGCTCAGAAGGCCTCTGGGGGCATTAGAAGGCAGCCAGAGGACATTCTCTGTGTCTCAGTGTGCCTGCTCTCCTCCAGCTGATCACCTTCGTGCTCAACTGGTCTATCTAGTCTGGTATCAGATCTCCAGGAGCGGCCTTCATGATGTCCGCCTGACAAATTGAGCAATGCATAGACCATGTTCCCCCAACATCGAGAGGCAACTGGGTTACCCCCAGAAATCTGAGACCTGCTTATCCCAATCACTGCCTTTGAGGTGCTCCCTTCTAGCTCCCAGCCTTGCTGCCTTTATCAAGTCACATTCGTAGACTGTTTTCTCTCCATCTTTCTGTTAAGGGTTTTCCCTTCCCAGGAGCATTTCAAGACCTTTTTCTGTTGTGGGAGGAAGGTTCCTATGCAATTCCCTCTCTCCAATCCTGTAGGGCTGATCCCTTCTGTGCCCACTAACTCTACTAGTTCAGCCAGAGAGGACTGCTGGGGTTTGACATAAAATGCTAGATTCTTGAGAGAGGAAGCATGTTAACTCCACAGTTCTGCCACCCCAGAGAGTGGATCTCCAGCCTCTGACCCTCTGCATGGTAGTAACGTTGCCTGGTCACTGGGCTGGTGCTGAGGATGCCTTGGAGATGGTTTCATTTGATGAATATGCCCTCAGTTCTCTGACAGCAATTATAGCCCCCTGTGCAACCAACACAAAAGAGAAGACTCCAGCCTTCATTTCTTCCTGCTTTCCTTGCCCCTGCCTCCTCCTTTTAGTCTCTTTGTTCATCCTTCCTTCCTCTTTCCTCTCCCCTATTTCTCAAATGCCTCTGCATTCCCTGAGCAGGGAGTAAAGTCAAGTCACATCAGGACAACCTAGCTGTTGCTTTGCTGTGGAGCTGCGTGATGAGGTGAGGGGCCTCATTATAAATGCCATGATTTCCCCCCACACACACACAATCTATTTCTGCTAAAATGAAGCTCTTTTGCTAGTGAAAAAATCTGACAGAAATGGAGAAAACGCTAGCAAGAACTGGATGCTTTGAAGAGGGAAGGAGGCACAAAGCAAATGATAAACAGTTTGGTTTTCATGTGGCACTTTGACCTGGTTGTCTTATTCCATTACTGGAGACAGCACCTAAGCTTCCTGCTGAGGTAGCCCTCACAACAGAGTCAATATTACCCACATTCAGCCTTGACATGACTCCACAGATACATTTGGCCACAGAGGGTCTTGCAGGCACTCCAAGGACTACAGCATCAGGTCCTTCAGTATTGCAAATGTTAATGTACAGTATTGCCATCACTGGTCTGATGGTGCAGCAACCTCCTGGTGGGACATGAACGTATTTCGTTCAATGGGCACAGCATACAAATAAAACAATTTTTTTTCTAGGCTTCCCTCCACCTCTCTGCCAGTGCTTCTCAGTCCTGACCTGCAGCACCCCTGCTAGTTCCATTCTGGGGGCCCGCACAGCTCTGCTGAAGCACCTCACTTGTGACATGCCCCACCTCCTGATACGCTAGCCCTGAGCTTCCACGCCACTCTGCGGATGCATCTTCAGTACTTCACTTCCCCTCCAGGCCCTGCTCCTCTAATGAGCAGGAATCCCCAGTGGTATCAAAGTTTACTACCTTTTCCCCCTGATGTGCTGTGATACCCCATAACTCACAGGAGGCCTGTTTTTCATGTGGGAATGTCACCCAGATAGGAACCTCGGCCTCCACAGGCAAACATATTGACCCAGTACTAGGGGGCACTTCCATACAAATTCCTTCCACAGTGACAGGCTTTATGGTGGATTTCTTTATTTTTAATCCACACAGTAACTTACTTGCTGCCACAGCTTTGTTGTGGGAGAACAGTGCCCTCTTGTGGCACCACCTTCATTCTAATTCCTCTTTTCCACTCTCCGCTCTTCCCCAGTTAGTCAGGATGTCCTTTGCACTCCCTGCCCTTGTTTGTCATTTCCCTGGGGCAAAGGGTAGGCTTTCCTTTTCCCTCGCCAGGCTTTTCTATCATCCTTGCTTTTATCGTTTATTTATACTGCTTTCCAAGATTGACGTATCCACCGGGTCATGATTTTATCATTTGGATCCTTTTCTCTTTGAAATTCTCTTGTGTTTCCTTCCCCACATTTTCACTCTGTCCCAATCTCATTTTTTCTTTTATTTCCTCTGCTCCCAGTTCCCCCTCACCCCCACCCGCTCTGCTCACCTAAAACCTTCTCCCCCTGCTCTTTAACCTCTCCAATTCCCACTGCACATCAAATTCACTTCTTTGTGCTGCTTCTGGATTCTCCCCTCCTTTGCACCATCATCACTCCATCAGCCCTGAGCCTTGCTTCTGCTGAGCTGCACTTGGTACAGGAGTTTGAGAGGTGAGGACACCCTTTCTGCTCCCAGACTCCAAGCACTGGCTTGATCCCCTAGGTCTGGGGGTCCCAGGACCTCTATCTAAAGAAGAGGAGCAGCAGAGGAAGTTTAGTACGGGTCTCATCTGCACTGCCTCTCTCTCTGCCTCCAGCTACAGCTGCAAGGACCACTGCTTGAGCTGTGAGAGCAGGTAGTTCAGGACTCCAGTTTCAGTCAGTCCTGGCCTGTCAGCCAGGATATAATGTTGGCTTTGTGAAATTAACACTTGCCCATAGGGATAGTACAGAGACCCAGACCCTCATCTACCCCCATAGACCACCAAGCAGACACTAGAGTCAGGCTGGCAGCCTAGGAGAGGAAGGTTATGGATTCCAGTACAGTCACCTGGAATATCCAGGCCCACAACATGAAGGGATTAAGAAATAAATCTCACACCCAGGATTGAGTCATCCCGAAAACGCTTTCTCTGTTCAGTGGTGTTTATCCCAGGAACCAACTTCTACCAGTCTCTGTATTTCCAGAACTCTTCCCTTGGTTTTTATATGCAAGCCCTTTGTTCCTCGCACTGTGCGGTGAATGCTTCACTGGCAGGGGACCATGAGGCCATGGGTGCTCACCTCCAGAGACAGGTAGTGTGGTATTTACCATTCATGTCCCTATGCTACATGGGGCGAATTACTTTGTGCTGAGTGTGAGGGCCCCCTAGAAAAATCAAGATGGCTTCCTCTTTGCCATGGTCCTGGCTGGGGCCCGTCACAGGCTCCACATGCAGAAGCCAGTGTTGCCAATTCTCGTGATTTCATTGCGACTCCTGTGATTTTAATGTTTCTCTTAAAGCCCCAGCTACTGGAAGCATGATTTGCATGAAAGCCTCAGCTTTCGAATACAAATAAAGAAGTGTCTAGCCCTGTGGTTAGCAGAGTAAAGATTGAAAATGTGAAGCAAGTGTACCTGAAACATTCAGAAACCAGGAGGTAAATGAAAAGAACTCAACTTTAAAAACATGATTTTTTTTTGAGCCAGATTCATAATTTTTGAAGGTTTGTAGTTGGCAGAATGAGGAAACCCATGTTTCCCCTAATTTACAATTACACCCCAATATCCCTGTATAGACCTGACCTCTCCCTCACCCCTATGTCTGGAATAGGGGCAGGACAGGAAGGGAAGGCCAACGTAGATGGTATCACAGCATATGTGGGAGCACTGTGCCTTGGGTTCACTAGCTTTAGTGGAGGGAGAGTGTGTCTTGTAAAATGGCTTTGTCTACATCAGCATGTGCGCAACAGTGGACTCACCGCTGGGGCTGCCCCTCACAGCTGGGCATGGGAGAGCAGCTCTGTAGTGTCCCCACAAGTGGTCCTCCTCTTCTCATAACTCAGCACCGCAGCATGGTCACAGTTACTCTCACCTCTTCTGGGCTAATAGAGTCCAACAAATAATTCCTTGTCAGGTCTCTGGCTCCTGATTCTGGGCCCAGTGGTTTGGAGACACTTCTCTCCAGGCTCTGACCTGTCCTCATCCCCCTACATCAGAGGGGAATCACCCCACCCTTCCACTAGCTGGTAGGGGAATCCAGTCCCACGCTGGGTTCCAGTCCAGGGACCCTGGGACAAGCAGCCAAAGTCTGCTCCATCAGACACTTGCTGCCATCTCTCAGGACTCCTTCCTGCCATTAGCTTTTCTTTGGGTCTTTTTCACCAGCCTGTTCCTGAGCTCTTTGTAACAAGCAACAACCTCCCAGGGCTTCCCCCTAGAGTTCTGGCTCTTGTGTCAAGGTCAACCGCAGGAGCTTGCCCCAATCCTCTGTCTTCTAGGTATCTTCCCCCTTGCCCTGCAGGCCTCCCTGTTCCCCACAGCACTCTCCCCTCTCTAGGGCCAAGAGAGAGGCTGGATAATTCTTCCCTCATCCCCTGCAGCCCTTCACACTCCAGTCCCAGATACCCCTTAGGCTTCATGCCTCCAGCTTCCTTCTGGCTCAGAACAACCTGCCCCCAGATACCCAGGCTTCCTCCTGACTCAGAACTCTCTAATTCTAGCCTCGGGCCTCTTTCTACCTTTAACCCAAAAGAGGAAACATTCAGCTACCCCTCTGCTGAGTATCCTCCCTAGTGTCTTTCCCACTACTCTGAGCTCCTTCATTTATGAAGACCCAGCTCCCTACCAACTGGGATTGCTCACCAACTAGGCCTACCACCAATACAGGTGCCACCCAGTGGCCTAATTGGGCTCAGGCTCCTGTTAATCCTTTCGTTACTGGTGTGGGGTACACACCCCATCACACAGGGCTTCATACAGTATCAGGGTCATGGAGCAAAACACATCATGGTGCTGGCCTGTGTACTGGAGCAGCCTTATTGAAGTAGTGGTTTTTTAAGGGAATCCTGGGATTACTGTGTATAAAGCACCATATATTTGCATGGCACCCTGCAAACACAGGATGCTCACAATGACCAATAAAATAAAGACACAAGACAACCATTCAGGTGGAGAGATTTTTATTGAGGACAACAAGGTAGGCAGGTTTCAGGAAGAAGAGAGTTTGAGGAGGGTTTCAAGTATTGTTGGAAGGAGGTATTTGGAGGACAGGAAGTGGAGATTTATTCCAAATGTAAGCGAGAGCATGACTGAAGGTACAAAGCTGCCAGTGAGACAGACAGAAAAGGAGCAAGGAGAAGACAGGATAGGGAGTAGATGTGGGGGTAGAAATTCAGAGATTTAGACAGGAATAGGATTATTTAAAGGCATGAAGGCAAAGACAGAGCTTGGATTAGATGCAGTATGAAATAGGAAGGCAGCACACATGGGGCTGGAGTGATGGGCTGAAGTGTAAAAGAGAAAGGTGGTTTCAGTAGAAGGCTAGATTAGGTAGAAAAGACTTGAGGGATTGAGAGGAAAATAATAATAATATTTGCTTATATAGCAATGCAGCACTGCGCCCCTCTCCCCTTTTTTACAATGGTGGGCAAGAATCTTTATCCCTATTTTACAGATCAATTAATGGAAGCACAAAGATGCCCAAGGTCACCCATCAGCTCAGGAACAGAACTCCTCCCTGCCAGTCTAGCGTTCTACCTAAGGTGCTTAAGCACTCATCACCTTAGTCTCTGAGCATCTCATCGTCTTTTGTGTGTTTATCCTCACAACACCCCTGAGAGGTAGGGCAAGGCTATTATCCCCATTCTACAGGCGGAGAACTGAAACACAGAGACTGAGCGACTTGCCCAGCATCACACAAGGAGACTGTGGAGGTGTAGGCAAGTGAACACTGGTCCCCCTCATACCCATGATAACACTCTAGCTGCTGGACCAGCCTGCCTGTCCATTGACCTACTCTGCCTCCAATGAGACCAGATGTAACAGAATGAAACAAAGCAAAAGAAATGTAGGCTGAACATTAGGAATATTATCCATATATGAGATCTTGACCTATTAGTGCCTGCTCCTCCTCTCACACAGGTTGTACACCAGTGTAACTCCACTCCAGATCTCCAGCTGAGATAAATCATCATAGCTCCATTGAGTTCAACAGAGCTATGCTACCTGCAGATTTGGCCCATGGCTAACTTCCATAGAGTTACATCTGGTTTATGCCACTGTAAGCAAGAGCAGAATCAGGTCCCTTGAAGCTGGAAAAGTTTCCCAAGGGAACTGGTGGAATACCCATCATGTTGAAATAAATTAAAATCCTACTGAACAAAGCATTCAAGAATATATAGTAGGAAACAATCTGCACTGATCCTTAGGAGTTGGATTACATGACTTAAAAAGGACTTTTCCATCTCTAAGGCATAGGAAGCTGAGAACCAGCTTCATTTATGGACCCTCTTATTAAAACCCCAGTAGCATGTATCCCCTTGCTGCCTCTGCTGCCACAATACTAATATTGATCTACAACCTAAGTACTGGCCAATGCTTCCACCTCAGACACTAAACGTGTGTTGGAAGGAGCAGCTTCCTCTGAGGAAGAAGAAAAGGCAGGAGTCTTCTCATCAGCATCCCCTGCTTTGATTATTCTGATGGAGTTTTCTTTCTTTGAAAGCCAGAAAGCAGGGTACAGCGGCTCAGCAAATTCACACTCAAACTTGTGTATCAGAGTCATGGTGTCCGAAGTGACACCATAGAAGGACAAAGTGCCCTTGGGGTAGTCCAGATAGACCCCTATCCTATTGAACATGTCTGTTTTCAGTGGGATCTCCACATCACTGTGCCATGCAGAGAACCCCTTGCCATGCCACTGGATGCTCCAGGAGAAGTTATTCCCCGAGATGCAGCTGTTGCTTTCTGACCCCTTCCGGTCAATGCTTTTGTACGTCATACCAATGTAAATGCCGGCTCCGCTTATTTCAGCCTCAAAGTAGTAGCGACCCATGTACAAGCTGTTGTCTGACAGCACCTGGCGCCAGTGCTCAAATCTTTCAGGGTGATCTGGGTAGGAGTGTTCCCAGGGCGTGGTGTTAGTCACTTTGTGGTTGTCCTCCAAGAGCCTGAGATATCTGTGGGCTGTGACTGGGTCAAAAGTTAATGGGCACGAGTCTAAATAGAAAAGAAAATTGTTACTGAAATGGCTAAGGAGGCCTCTCCAGTGGACACTCTCCATGTTTGTTAGCCCAAGATATGAGCTATTGATCCTACTCCACTACTGTACACACTCCATTATCTGAGCATCACTGGGCAACTGAATACCTTTGTATGGCCCAAGCAATTTTTATCAGAATTGAAAGAAGCTACGGCCATGCTCATGTTTCAGCCGATAACAATTAAGACAACTAAAATACAGATAATCTAAGATAAACTACAAAACCAGATCACTCTCTAGAAACTTCTTCCAAACTCCCATTCCTCTCTCCCCCAGAGCCTCATCTGCTTTAGAGTCGTTAATTCCAATACTTACACTTGAGAAAGTCACTCCTAGTCTCTGGATCTGGAGCTGATATGCGGTGTCTGGATGGTACAATTGCAGACACCATTGTTTTGATCCCACAGTCCTCTTCAACAACAAAAAGACAATTAGCATTCCCAGAACCAACCCTGCGAGTTTGTTCAAGGTGGGATACCAATAGCACAGGGCAATGGAATTGCTGTCTTACAGAGGGATAAAATATAAGAATGGCCATACTGGGGCAGACCAATGGTCCCTCTAGCCCAGTTTCCTGTCTTCCAGCAGTGACTGGTGTGAGATGTTTCAGAGGGAGTGTACAGACCAGGGGAATTAGCAAGTGATCCATCCCCCTCATCCAGTCCTAGCTTCTGGCAGTCAGAGGTTTAGGGACACCCAGAGCATGGTGTTGTGTCCCTGACTATCTTGGCTAATAGCCATTGATGGACCTATCCTTCATGAAGTTATTTCATTTTTTTTTTTAGTCTGGTTATACTTTTGGCCTTCACAACATCCCCTGGCAATGAGTTCCACAGGTGGACTCTGCGTTGTGTGAAGATCTGTTCTATTACATTGTTATCAGGATTAAGAACCAGCAGTCTGGTTCCACGGGCATTTAATTTGAACAAATAGTTTTGTGAGCACACAAAGACATTGGGCCCAATTCTGATCTCTCACTGCTAACTCCATCCTTTGACTCTCTGCATTTTGGGGTCAGAGCAGCGGAACAGCCCCTACCAGAACAGGACCTGGAATGGAGCCTCTAGGCATTACTGCAGTGGTTTTCATTTGCAGACCCCTAAACACTTTCAAATGGAGGTGCAGACCCTTTTGGAAATCTTAGACAGTCTGACTCCCCGAGGTCCACAGGCCACAGGTTGAAAACCACTGCACTGCTTTAACACAAACAACAATCAATAATAACATCAGTGTGAAGCTGGCGTGGCTGAGATCAGGATGAGGCCCACTGAGTCCTGGCCTCCAGGGACTTTGTGTAAGCAGTAAGGGGAAACACGGTGTAGAAGAGTCAAGCACAAAATGTCACCTGCTGAGCCCTTCTAGGTGGCTTGCAGAGCTACATCTGTCTCAGCTATGGCTAGGGAATACTCCCGGTAAATTACTCCAGCCTAAAGGCAGTAGAAGGGCTGAAGAGCGGATTGGGTAGCTTAGTGCCTCAAATGCACGAAAAAGGCTGCACTGAACCCCACATCTCCTCAGACATGCCTAGTCTAGGTGCCTGCCTTGCCTCTTGAGCTCAAGTGTTAGGGAGTAGGAATGAGGTGCGGTTGAGACTTATTCAGTGCAACGGACAATGCCTGGTGCTTGATTGCATTTGTGCAGGTGCATGCACAGCAGAGTGCAACAACCTCACAGTTCCTGCTGCACACCACCCTAGGAAGGGCACTTGTGGCTGGTGTGGCTCAGTCCAGGACATTTTTAGGGCTTCATGATGTCTCTCTGATCAGCTAAACTCAAAACGCAAGACTCACTCTGTACCCTAGGCAGCTGCTTCATGTCCTTCCTTGCCAGGTGTTTCTCTGGCATAAACCCAGTCATACTCAAGCATGCAGAAATGGGGGGGAGAGCAAACCCAGAGGAGAACAGAATCAAACTGCAAAGCAACAGGTGGAGATGAGAGTAGTCAGGGCTGCAGGACAGTCCCAATAAAAGTCTTTCATTCAGGGAGAGTCAGTGAACAGCAAGATAGAAAACAGGAGAGATGAGACGATAAGAAATCAGCAACAGCTATCAGGTTGTCCCACTAAAGGGCAGGACTGAAATCACGGGGGAATGGGAGAAGCAATAGCTTGAGATGACAGAGGTAAATTTCTATGCTGTGGCTATGATGGGCGTCACCAGCCCTATGCCACTGTATGAGGGAATCCCCATGTGACTGGTTAAGCTGGCTTTCTGGCTGCTTTGCACTGCCGGAGTGTCACCTAACAGCCAGCTTATGGGAGGATAATTGTGGGCAATGTTTATAGAGCATTTGGAGATCCCTGGATGGACAGCGGTAGAGAAGGACAAAGTAGTATTATTAAATTGCAGTATTCATTGATTCCAGGGAAAAAAAACAACACATTTGCTGTAAATGCTACAACCCATATGGAGTTAAAACCAGCTAAATCACCATGGATTCCACAGCTCCCTCCCTTGTCCGTATGTTTCTCAAGGAAATAACTTCAGTCCCCAGGTGGCTGAGTTGATTCACACTGGGAGAGAGCCTGGTTTCCTTGCTGTCACCATACCTGACTTTGTGTCAAGACTGCCAGCAAGGCAGGATTGATGCTGTGGCCTCCATGCAGCACTAGCACCTAACAGCAAATAGCTGTTGCTTTGCTGGGGAAAACAGGAGTGACTACATATAAACAAGTGGAATAGCAGAGACCCAGCTGATAATGTTAATGCATGGGAGGGTGAGGAATTCAGCTGGATCCTGTAAGACTCATATTGCTTATTAGATTTCTATTGTGGACTTTAAAGGCGTTAGGATGCAACCCAGGTAATATCCAGGCCTTTTCACATAGTAAATCATTAACTGCTGATTGCAGTGGGTTGATCATTTGAAAGACAGACTGGGACAAAGTTAAATAGTGAGGGGAGGGGGAAATACCTGGAAGGTTTATACATTCTGCTTGCTCTCTTTTCTAATCACAGTATTGTGCTTAAATAGACACATCACCCCCAACCAGGAGCAGCGCCAGAGTTTCTGGTGCCCTAGGCAGCATTCAGGGGGCTACATTTTGTGCGCTCCCCATGGGGCGCGCAGGAGCTTCCAGTTCCGCTCCCATCACGCCACCGAAGAAGGACCCTCTGCTGAAATGCTGAAGGCGACAGTGGCAGTCATTGAGCTGCTCAATTGCTGGCCACTGTTTTCCGCGGCATGGTTGCAGAAGGTCCTTCTTCGGCGGTGCAACGGGAGAAGAACCGGAAGCTCCCGTGCACCACGTGGGGAGCACACAAAATGTTGCCCCCCGAATCCTGGCGCCCTAGGCGACTGCCAAGGGTCACCTAATGAAAGCGCTGGCCCTGCCCCCAACACACACACCCCTTAATCAACCCACTTTCCCCTCATGCTTGGACATCCAGTAAAATCACAAGCTCTACATCACAATATGTTACTATAGGAATCTGTGTGTGATGTTGCAAATCCAGTATGATGATCTCATTGCAGACAGGAAGGATCGTCTGGTGGGTTCTATTCCTGACTCTGCCACTGTGACCTTGGGATTGACAATTCCTAGGGGCCTGGGAAGCATGCATTTTATCAGGGCCTCACTTTTGCCATTTGGTGACAGCACTGAAGTGTTCGTACACACACACGGAAAGCTGTGCAAATGTTCATTTAAATAGCTGCAAGGCAGAGGATGAGACTCACCTTCCTTTGAAAACTCCTGGAGCTTTTCCTTATAGGTGGTTTGTACAAGCTGTAGCAAGTGTTCTGTTGACTCTGAAATGACCCTTCTGATCCCTGACAGTTTATCTTTGAGTCCAATATAAACACTGGGAAGCGCATCATCCCCTGTGTTCTTCTTGAACTCATAATATTCCTGCCAAAAAAACAATTCTATTTTTGCTCATTTTCCTCATATATTTGGCTGTTTTTGTACCAGATCCATCTCACCATGAAGTTACTAGCAAAATCCCAATTGACTTTAGTGGTAGCAGACTCTGACCCTTAACATTCCACTGCAGCCCTGAAGAACTTAAACTCAGCTGATACAGGAACCTGTATTTTGGGAGATATTTAAGATCAGCTGAATATGAAGTTCACCAGATAAACTTTATGATTGTAAAGCTAAAGCCGAGGAACAGCAATCTCCAGACGTCACTACAAGCTTCTTGAGGGCATTAGAAAAAGACGACCATGGTCATAAAATAAGGAAGGAAACAATACACCAACCATTTATAATGAAATGACGATGTTGTTGGCTGTAGGCTAATAATGTATCTCAGCCAGTTCCAGGGAGAATGAAGAGAAGTCTTTGCCTTACACCTTTATCTCTAGAAGTTGCTAAGTTCTAGCATCTTTACCTAGGACCTTTGCACAGTTTAGACTCAAACAAGGTGGCCTTTATAGGTCTGAAATGTTTTCCTTCTTTAAAAACAAAGGTGAAAAAAATCTCCCTTTCTCTCCCTTTCTAGAAGATTTCAGAGCACTTTATGGCTGGGAGGTGCTTTTGACAATCCCAGTCTTACACTCCACAGCCTAGGGAGGGCCAATCAGTTCTGAATTTGGAGTCAGAATCTCCATTTCAGGTTACAGGAGATGTTCTAAGGAGGCTTGGCACCATTTTTCAATTATAAAATGGCACAATGCAATCTAATCGTACTGCACACTTGATCTGAACGCCTCAAACCAAACACTAATCTACAGACACACCATCCCCCGGGTCTTTATAATGGAAAGGCTTTGTCCATCATGGTACCTTAAGGAACAGGATGTCACTAGTGTAGAGGGCCATCTTCTCCAGCCTGAGTTTATTCTCTTCCATGACAGCACGCTTGTGCTCCAGATGGATCTTAATCCCATTGGCTTGATTCACTGCCACACGCTCCTTCTCCTCTAGAAATGCCAGTACAACCGAGTGGGCCATCTTGACGGCTTCCAACAGCTCCCCAAACTGCCCCGACACCAGGCTCTTCACTTCGGAGATAGAACTCTACAGGGACAAAAGCCACCGCTGTTGACTTTTCCAACCAGCCTTGCTGTGTTGCCACTGCACCTTCCTGGAAAATGCATCAGGATGTGCAAACAACATTTTCTAATCACTGTGGAGATGCCTCCACAGCACAAAGGCAGTGGCAGCAACAGCTAATCAGTGAATCCAAACCAAGGACTGGAACCCACGGCCCCATTTCCAGCAGATCCTGGTCTCTTCCCCTATTCCCCAACACACCTCCACAAATGCACATACACACCCCCTGAGAGCAGTTGAGGGCTCTTGGGTTTTGACTGACTGAGGGTCATAGCCAGGGAAGTACCTGTCTGTGACAGAAGGGTAAAGTGTACTCGACCTGTGGAACCACTGTAAGGGTAACCTGTAATCCCAAACAAAGTTGCAGCAGGTGTTGAGCTGACCCCGGAAGGGGATGACATTTCTTTTCAGAACAGAGAATTGGAAGGATGAAGGAAGCATGCCCATGTAGCACTGTGTCTTCCCTTTCATTGTGTTATGGGGCTAGATCACAGTGGACCATAGGCCTGAACCAGTTATGCATTGCCCAGCTCCTGGCTATGGGGGATTTGACACCAGCAACCCAACAGCAAGCCTTCTGAATGAGTAAGGCTCAGTGCTGACACCCCAGTTAATCCCCATCATTTCTTTATAAGTCAGCATGGAAAGATTAGATTTGTATTGGTAGGTTTCAGTAAAGATCGATTTCGCTGTACACACCCAAACCAGCGAAAAAATATTTCCATCAACAATAATCAAAATTCACAGACAGGCACAGGAAGAAACATGCTGCCTGAGCACTTGACAGAGTTTGAGTTGAGGATAGTGACTTTGGCTATTTTGATGTGTGATGCTGACCATTTGTGTGGTAATGGTTATCAAGCTCTCATTTGTTGAATCTCAACATGCACCGTCATGAAATAATTATTGTTTGACCTCCTCATTGGCTGACACTCCCATAACTTCCCACAACTGTAAATGTTTAAATGAATAAAAAATAAAAATGCTTAAAAATAAATCTGAACACAGTCAGCTGAAATGATAAAATAAAAATATAAATAGGCTTGGCAGAATTTTAAGGCTGGTGGCCAAGTTACAAAGCATTGAAACTTGCTGTGGAGGATTGGGGAGTTGGGGTAGGGGGCTCTCGAAGTACCAACAGAGAGGGGAGAAAATTCACAGGAGGAATACCTCTGTTCCCACGATGAGCTTCCCATGTGACAAAGCACAGTACACACAGAAACAGACATCAAAGTACTTCCACTGGATAACTGAGAAGGTAACACAGTGAGAAAACAAACAGGATCCCTTCTCATTATTGAAGTAGGACAGATATTGTGTGTAACAGAGGATGCAGCCCTACCTGCTCTGGGGCTGGAGACCTGCTGCTGGAAATGGAAATAAGGCATAACTTCAATGAATCACAGGGTAAAATTCTGCTCTGATTTCTACTCAACAATGCCTGGGGGGAAAGTACCATGTGGTCTCATGGGGAGGTTACAGGATCTCTCCAGCAAGATGGCTACAACCAGGTTGACTTGGATCCACTCCACACTTCCTTATAAATCAAACAAAAAACCCTCATTCTCCCAGATTATCAGAGCTGAGGACCAGACCCTCGAAGTATTTAAACACCTAACTCCCATTTCAGCTCCAACTGCCTACAAAGAGGCGAGTCAGAGCCAGTGGCAGTGGAAGGTTGATCTGAAAATTTATCCAGAAATAGAAACTGGACTCAAACCAGCAAATTATCTAACAGAGGCTATCAGGAGGTAACAACTTTCCCCTAGATTTGAAGCAGCCACCTAGAAATGAAGGGCTTCATATCTCATCAGCCATGTCCTGAGGGTTGGTTCTGGAATTACCATGAATTGCCATGCAGAAAAGAAACATCAGAACAGTGCTATCCAGGAAAGCAGCTGTGGAGGCTGTCCCATGTAGTGAAGTCTGTGGGTTTACGTGAGTATTATAGCACCAGCACAGGAAAATTTCAAGAGGGTAACAATTAATACAATTAGTCACCTTGTCTAACTCTTTAAACATGACACTGCTCTTTGGAAGCCCTGTGGAGATGACACTCACCAAAGATGCCTCACAAAGACAGCTGGATGATATCATCAAACAACAGTTCTGGGTGGATTCTCCACAAACAGAAGCCAGCACAAAGCTGATCTTGCCCTGGAATACTAAATCTTTTGGCACTTGCAAGTGTTCCCTCACGAGATGAGCAAACCCATTCGCTTAAAGGCAAAGCTGCCCAAAAATCTCCCCCTCAATTCAAAACAAGCCTGAAATTTGGTGGAGTTTTTCAGCTTTTGACAATGGTGCATTTTAATTGCCATGTGGCCTCTGGACATCCTGATTCTACCCAGGCTAGGACCACACTGTCTTTTTATAGTCACTTTTCCGGTTAGAACTGCACTTCAGGGCTGGAGGTGAGCTTGAGCTGTGACATTGAGATGTGATTTGAATTTGTCCAAAGAATTTGGAATTCAGTATTTCAGCGTAACTGCCAGATGAATGTTTGTTACAGGCCCCCTTCTGTGTGCAATACACAGAGGAAATGTGTTAGTTACAGCCCCATGTAGGGAGCTTTAGTTGAGCTATTGCAACTCTCTGAGCTCCCAGTTCAATCTTTGGTGTCAAGCTATTTTTTATGTAATAGTTAATGGGCTCAATTCTCAGTTGTGTAAATCTCTCTCTCTGAGGTAGATATCTGGCCCCCATTACTATCATGTCTGAGCACCTCACAATTTTTAACATATTGCTCCTTACAACACCTGAGAGGCAGGGCAGTGTGATCCTCCCTATTGTACAGGTGGGAAGCAGATCCAGAGGGAGACTAAGTGATAGGCCCAAGGTCACACAGGAAGACTGTGGCAGAGCAGGGAATTGAACCCAAGTCTCGGGTGAGTGTCCTACCCACCCTTCCATCCAACATGCCCCATTAGCACATTATTGTCTTGCTTCTCAGGGTTTTTAATGGAATGTGAGTAGCGGCTTGTGACCAGAGAGGGGAGAGCATGCCAGTGGCATGGAACAGGCCTGGAGATGTCTGCGGACGACAGAGACATGGAGGCTGCATACACTTCACACATACAGGAGTGTAAGACCATTATCCAGACTCCCACTGAATATCATACAACCATTTTCATGCCATTATTATGGGTTCAGTTTAATCTGAGGAGAAGAAATAACCCAAGTTCTGTCCTTACCACTATAGACTGTGTATTATTCTGCAACTTGACAATTGCGTTTTCAGCAGACTTCAGTTTCCAGTCGTACTCTGCTTGGGTCTGCACAAGTTCACTCTGTGAATGGATGAAGCAGGTGTTAACAATCCACTGTTTCAGTGATCAGATAGGATAGCAGAGAGGGGGTGTTTTGTGAAACTCTATAATTGATTTTTGGTTACCCAAAGCAGCCAGCTGGAACCCGTGCCACTTCACACAGACAAGAGCAGGACTCACAACACTCTGGACATTTTTATTAGCGTCTGTCTGATCTGGGGAGTATGTCATTTTTTCCAGCGACACAATAAATTGTAAAATGCTGTCTCTGCAGCTCCTGCTACCTTCAGTGCCTGGGAAAGCCTATGACAGCAACAGAATCAGCAAATAAAACATCCTTGGTCACACATGGCTGCAGTAACTAAGCCCTAAGAAGGTTAGTCATCCAGAGCAGTGGAAGGGAAATGTCAGAATCCAAATCAATGAGTGGGGAAAATACAAGAGCCTGGGGTTTGGATTTTGCCTTGATCTTTCATACAAAGACTAGGAACAGCTGGAATGATTAACAAATGTAAAACCAATCCATCTACCCCGCCCAAATCTTGGAACATTTCTAGACTCAAATTTGAAGCAAAAATTTTCAAGGTTCTGAAAGAAGTTTCCCTCTCACTTCTAGGGTCTGAGTCTGCTCTCATTTATACTGGTTTTCACACTTGTTTAACTCCATTGACTTCAGTGGAGTTACTCCAGATTTACATCCATGTAGGTGAGAGATGACCCAAGATCCTTGGTTCCACACATGGACTTGAGTCAGAATGCTAAAAATCTCACAAAAAAAGTTGTTCTCATGACTTTTCCAGAGCAGTTTTGAAGACCCCATAGATTCAGAGAAGGAGTCAAAATTTGGTTTATCCAGACCAATTCTAAACTCTAAATCTTCTGCGGTTCAGCCAGGACTAACAAAAACAAGAAAGTCTGATTATTTTAATGAAATGTATAATTACCTGTGGAACTCTCTGCCACAAGATACCAAAGACAAAAGCTTAGTTAAATTCAAAAGAGCATTAGATATCTATAAATAAGACCACGTGCAGTTGTGTGAGATTACTCAGCACTCAGAAATTCCCACTGGTTCCAATGGGAGGTGTTAGGCACTTTTGAAAGTGCGACCTCTTCGCTTAGGTGCCTAGATGGGATCTGAGCTCCACTGGAAATCTGATCCTATAAACCTGCAACAAAGCTGACCATTCCTCAAAGAGTACCCTGGGCAACTCAGAATTTGGTACCCCAACAAAATAAGCAATAGGGATTATTCATCAATGCATCCTAGCCTTTGGTCCTTTGAGTGTCTGCCAGGCCCTATGGATCAAAAGAGAAATATATTCCACAGCACATTCCAGGCCATGGATTTTGTGTTTGCTGCAACCAGTCCCCAGGAGGAATGGTATTGAGTGTGTGAATGGTATTGAGATTTGGGAGGCTTTAGATAAAGGAAGAGAGGGGAAAGAACCTGCAGACTGCAGGATAACAGAAAAGGGGTTAAATTCAGACTGGCTCTGAACCCTTTGAAGTCAATGGTGGAAAAGTGGAGCAGGAGAAGGGGGTTGCGACTTGGGGCTGCTAACTGGAAACCTCTAACTTCAAGAATAGACACTGGCTGTCAGATCCCAGGATGGCATGTCAGAACAAGAGGAAAGGTTACTTCATAGATGCGGAAAGGACAACTGGGAACCATGTCTCCACCCACTATCCAAGCTATGATTCACTGCAGCTTCCAGGACATATACTTTACTCACAGCAACGGCCTAGTCGCCAAGGGTGGATACAAAGCGGGAGAGGAGAGAGGCTCATCAGGCAGAATCAAACAGGAAAATGGGTTCCCTTACCCACAAGTCCAATCCTTCCTCATGCAAGCTGACTTGTATTAGTAAGGATGACACCTACAAGTAGGGCCTGCAGGATCATGGCTCTTCCCCGCCTTATCCACCTAAATGTGTCATAGTGTAAATTTGTCAAAAGCACCTAAGTAACTTGGGGCTCTAGGACATAGCTTCAAAAGTGACTCATGGCCAGGTTTTGAAAGGTATTCAGGTACCTAAAGAGACAGATAGGTGCTTAGTGGAATTTTCAAAAGCACCCAGGCACTGAACTCCCACTGAAATCCCTCCAAACACCTAACTGCATCTTTAGGCCCCTAAATACCTTTTAAAATTGGGCCCTAGGTCAGTTTTGAAAATGGGACTTGGGCTCCTGAATCCCGAAGGTCCTTTAGAAAATTTTACCCATAACAAAAAGACCAGATTACTAACATGAAATAGCCCATTTGATTCTCACATACCATACCAAAGCCAGGTTGGTTGAGGGGGACAGGTTATAGGTACAACTAGAATTCCCTTTATAAAGCTTATACCACTGAGACACACCATTGGCTCATTTTAAATCAGGAAACCTTTACCCCACTCACAGATAAATCAACAGCATTTTTAACAAACCTTCCCATGCAGGTACTGGCAACAGCTACCTGCTTCTGGAATGAAGCCCATTTCCCCCAGCTGGGAATGGAAAGGGAAGGTAAACACAAGCTGCAAAGGGCACAGATTTGTATCTCACTCAGTATAGGAAGAAAAAATGTGCAGGGTAAATACTGTATGCCCAGACTCCTCAAACCAGAGTCTTTCAGTGCTACACACTACACAGTGGTGCGCTCTAGGGTCAAATCCTGGAGCCTTTACTCCTTACTAAGTCAGTGGGCCCGACATCCCCTCCCCGGGTTTCACTCCTTTGTGACTCTGTTGAGCCCAGTTCTGAGCTCAAAATCAGAACAGTAGCGATTTATACCCACTTGGCACAGGGAGAAGTAGTGACACACGATCTCAAGCCCTGGAGAATCAGGCCCATTGATGTTAATGGGATTACTTCTGCTTCACACCACTGTGAGTAGCGGTTTTGACAGGGTAGATCTTGAGTAAAGACTTGAGGATTTGTCCCACAGCCAGGGACAACAAATCCCTCTTTGCTCATTAATGAAACCAAGAGCAGCTTCAATCAGGAGTAAACCCACTGACGTCAACAGCATAAGACCAGTGTATAAAGGCTGTGAGCGAGAAGGCCCTGGGCCCCACCCTGCCTCTATGCCCCTCTGCATCCTGGATCACTCTGTACCCCCAATGAACACCAATAAATACCAGGCAGTGACACACCTCTTTGTCCTTCCTGGCTGCCTCACAGGTGAGCGAGTTGTGCCCCTTGTGCTCTTCAGCCAGGCACTCCTCACAGACACACACCAGGTCAGTCTGGCAGAACCACCCCAAGTGGCCTTTGTGAGTCTCACAGGTCTGCAGGTCAATGTCCTTTGTGGGGTCCATCAGCTTGTGGCTCCGCAGCTTGCTGTTCTCCAGGTGAGGCCGAAGGTGGTCCTCGCAGTAATTCACCATGCAGGTCAAACAGGACTTCACTGCCAGGACCTTCTGGGCCATGCAGAAGTCGCACAGGATCTCTTGCCCATCCTCCAGACTGTTCTCCTGCTCCAGAAGGCCAGGCTGGCCCATTGCCATCTCAGAGCTATTTACAATCAAACTGCCCTGCAGGTCAGGTCCTGGGTTAGTCGCTTCTGGGCTGTCAGGGCCATTCAACTCTTCACCCTCAGTTTTCTCACCTGGGAAGTCATTGCCCTCACAGACCTGATGCCCTTTCGCTTCAGTGACAGGGCTACCTAGTACCAGTTCCTGGGGCAGCCCTTCTGGAGCAGCGGGGCCACAGTCAGCCATTTCTGAGCTCCTCTGCCTTCCAAGTACACACACTGTAACTGCACAGCGCAGGAGGAATGAAAGAAAGTGACACACCTGAACTCACCCAACTGCCTGCAGCTGTTAACTCTTTCCAGCCTTCCAGGAAGTAGGAGTGCAATCAGAGCCAAGAAGCAAACAGTGAGTGAGTTTGTTCTGGGAATGACAGGCTGTGTGAGCTGTAGATACACGCTGCTCCTTACAGCTGTCAATCTTGTCTCTGTCCCTCTGTCTCATATCTACAACCTTCCGCCTGGACTTGCTGTCCTCTGTACATCCAGCTAGGGGTGGCTGGAAAGTTGTTTTTTTCATCCAAATGGAAATTTCAGATTTTCATCAGGAACCAAGAAATATTCAGCTGAAAACTTCTGAAAATAAACAAAAATTTGGTTTTGGGGTTTCCAACAAAAAATCAAAAATTTTCAAGGAAAGGAGACCCTTTCTGCAGAAACTTTCATTTTGTCACATACCCCTATTCCCAATGAAAAAAAGTGTTGATGGAAAATTTTCAACCAGCTCTCGCTGTAGCCTGAGAAAATGTACTATTGATAGTGAGCCAAACCCTAGTGTTATCCCATGGTACAACAGTTGAAGGGTCTAAATCTTGATGCCCTGATGAGTTTTTTATTCAAATGGAATTGTGACTGAGCCAGGACTGACTAAAATCTGAGTGAGACTGTCAGGATTTGGCCCATTAATCATATTTAATACTTGCAGGTAGGCACTTTTCATCTTGCAACCCCTGAACTAGTTCTCTCTGAGAGGCAGAGTTTCAGGCAGAGATTACTTAAATCCACATGCCCTTTGGAATCTTTCTGCACAAAATATTAGCTCGTGTCCTTCATTTTGGCTTTTAGACCCTCCTTTGCTCATGGACAACACAGCCAATACAGTTTAAATCCCAGTTTTATCATGTGAGCACTGGAGGAATTTGCTGCACTAAATGCAGATTTTTTTCCTGTGTTCCCCTTCCTCTGTTCAGAAAGGTAAGGCTGAAAAAAGTGACACTGGTTCTTCCAGTTGATGGTGAAGTTGTGAAATAAGGGAACTTCCACTCAGCTACCATCCCTTTTTTGGCATGGAGAAAGAAGATGGTGATAGGCATCTTTGGTGATTCCAGGATGGTTAGCATCATGCCTCTATATCTGAGGCAAAACTATTTACAGGGTTGGGGGTTTATCCTTTGCTACTGTAAAAGACTTATAGACTTTAAGGTCAGAAGAGACCACCATGATCATCTAGTTTGACTTGCACATTGCAGGCCACAGCACCTCACCCACAATCAGCAGGGGCCCTGGCCAGCCAGCCTGATCTTCTGACCAGCTCAGCCGGCCAGGAAAGCTGCCCCCACCCCTGCTCCGTCCCACCTCTTCCCCATGGCCCCCGCTCCTGCCCTGCCTCTTCCCACCCCTGCTCCAGCCCAGCCTCGCACCCACTCCACCCCTTCCCCCCAGGCCCCTGCCCCTAAGCTATGCATCCCGGGGGACTGAAGCAGGGGTCGGGCCTGCCCTGCAATCACCACGCGTCAGGAAGTGGAGCAACGCAGCCCCAGCCCGCTCTGCTGGGGGTCGGTTCCCCTCTGCCCCCCAAGCCTGGGAGGAGATGGAGCGGTAGGGAAGGGGCATGGGATGGTGAAGAGGAGGGGGCAGGGGGAAAAAGGCAGTGGGGATGAAGGGAGTGGGGTGAGGAGGAGATGGGGCAGTGGGGAAGGGGGCGGGAGAAGTGGAGGCAGAGGGGAAGTTGTAGCCCAGTATGCGGCATCCCCTTGGCAGAAGCTGGGGCTTCCCTGTTAAGCAGGCCCATCATACCCTCACCCTCACCCTCACCCTGACCCAATGAGCCTCCCCAGACACCCTCCCCTCTAAGCCCCAACCTCCTACACCTGGACCCCCACCCAAATGAACCCCACCTCCCCTGCACCTAGACACCCCCTGCTGAGCTCCAAACACCTTCACCTGGATCCCCTGCAAAGTCCAATTGCCCCTGCACTTGAAACTTCCCAATGAGCTTCTGTGCATCCAGATCTCCCACTGAGCTGCCCATGCCCAGATTGCCCCACAGAGAACTCTCTTATCTCCACCTGGATCCCCCGACACTAAGTTCCTCTGTACTTGGATCCTGCTGCCAGGCTGAGCCTGCTCACCCACACCTGGGGTCATAAACATACAGCAAAGGGTAGCATAAAATCCCTCTTTACCATGTAAAGGGTTAATTCCTCTTTTACCTGTAAAGGGTTAAGAAGCTCAGATAACCTGGGTAGCACCTGACCAAAAGGACCAATAAGGGGAGAAGATACTTTCAGATCTGTGGGGGAAGGTTTTTGTCTGTGTCTCCTGGAGTCAACAAGGAAACAGGGCAGGGAAAATACATTTCCCTAAGCTGTAGAATATCAGGATTGGAAGGGACCTCAGGAGGTCCAACCCCCAGCTCAAAACAGGACCAATCCCCAGATGGATTTTTGCCCCAGATCATTAAATGGCCCTCTCAAGGATGAAACTCAAAACCCTGGGTTTATCAGGCCAATGCTTAAACCACTGAGTTATCCCTCCCCCTATATCTAAACTAAGCTTTAGTCTTGCAAAAATAGTAAGTAATAGCAAAGACATGCATTAGATTACCTTTGTTTTAGCTTGTGAATTTTCCCTGTGCTAAGAGGGAGGTTTATCCCTGTTTTTTTAACTTTAAAGTTTTGCCTAGAGGAGAAATCCTCTGTGTTTTTAAGTCTTTTGTTATTCTGTAAAGTACTTACCATCCTAATTTTACAGAGGTGATTCTTTTACTTTTTCTTTAATTAAAATTCTTCTTTTAAGAACCCCAATTGATTTTTTATTGTTCTTAAGATCCAAGGGGTTGGGTCTGTGTTCACCCGTACCAATTGGTGAGGATATTATTCTCAAGCCTTCCCTGGGAAAGAGGGGTGCAGGGCTTGGGGAATATTTTGGGGGAATAGGACTCCAAGTGGTCCTTTCCCTGATTCTTTGTGCAAATCACTTGGTGGTGGCAGCATACTGTTCAAGGCAAGGTGGGATTGGTGTCTTGGGAAAGTTTTTAACCTAAGCTAGTAAAAATAAGCTTAGAGGGTCTTTCCTATGGGTTCCCACATCTGTACCCCAGAGTTCAGAATGAGGAAGGAACCTTGACACCTGGTGTGCCTGGCACAGGGAGGCAGGGCCCCCAGGTGTTTCTGGCGCAGGCCTGGCCCTTGCACTGTGTCAGGGTCGGGTGCAGCCCCACTGCCGAGTCCCTGTCCCAGGGTGGAGTGGGGGGAGCCTGCAGGGTAATCTCCCACCTCCATGCAAGTAGCCTGTGCTCCCTGCTGCAATGTTGGAGCCTCCACATTTATTTATTGACAAATAAAATTTGCAGAATTTTAAAATACTGTGCACAGAATTTTTAATTTTTTGGTGCAGAATCCCCTCCGGAATATGGGGTGCTGAGCAGCTGTGATGGTGGGATTGTGAGGAAGGTAGTGGGCAGTGGGGAGGTCTATGGGTGGGAGGCGCTGGGTGAGCAGTGTGGTGTGCAGCGTGCTGTGCAGTTGTGGTGGGAGGCCAGCAGGGGAGGTATCTGGGAGGGGTGGGGCTGGGCATAGAGATCTTCGGTAGAGGTCTCTGGGTGAGGGGGCACTGGGCATAAGGATGGAGCACTGGCAGGGGGGCGGTGTGGTGCGAGCCCGCCCGCAAGGGGAAGGGGCATGCTGGCAGCACAGGGCTGGGCAGGCCAGTGTGCATCTGGCAGCTGCAGGTTTGTAAACAGTGCCCTGCTGCTGGGTTGCGCGAAGTGGGCTGTTCCTGCCGTGCTGTACATCATTGTCCCCACCCCACCCTTCACTCTGGAGACTGACCATCCCGCCCCCCTTGCCCAATGGGGGCCCACAAATATGTTTGGTGCTGGGCCAACAAAAAGTTAATCCAGCCCTGCTCATCCACTCACTCCTGCAATAGATCCCTAACCTCTGGCTGAGTTATGGTTTAATCATGGTTTAAAGACAATAAGTTACAGAGAATCCACTATTTACACTAGTTTAAATCTGCAAGTGACCTGTGCCCCGTGCTGCAGATGACGGTAAAAAAAAACAACAGAATTTCTATCAATCTGACCTAGGGGAAAATTCCTTCCCAACCGCAAATATGGTGATCAGTTAGACCCTGAGCATGTGGGTGAGACCGACCAGCCAGACATCTGGAAAATAATTCTCTGTAGTAACTCAGAGCCATCCCCATCTAGTGATGAGGGACAAACTCTCTTGGGAAGGGGAAATCATTATGGTCTCCAACCTGTTCTTTTGAAGGTTTTAAAGATTTTTTAAAAAGATATTAAGATAATGTAGTGTGACTATAGGTGCGAGTGCTAAGATATAATATGATGCCTCTCGTAGTGGCTTGTAAATATTCTACATTAAACTTATACAGAGGAATCATTCATCCATCATCAACATGCAGCCACCTCTTGGGTGAAGCACAGCAGCTGTTTAACAGCTGCAGGCTAAGACAGGAAGGGATGAAGGATATTGAATCCTAAGGTAACTTTCCTGGGAATTCCAGGAAGGAAGAATGTAGCTACCCAAGCTGGTATCTGGCTGAGACACTGGGGTTAACAACATTTCTACTCCTGAGAAAAGTGCTATGGGGCTGAGTCAGGAGCTAAGGCTCAGTCCTGCCAAAGTGTGTCCAAATATGCAATCCTTACTGATGGCTGAATTCCTCAAGGGATAGGTTAGATTAGAAAAAGGGAGCCTTAGGAGAGGATGAAAACAAGGCATAGCTGTGCCCACTTACCCCTACAGGGGCACAGCTGTGGATTTCCCCTGGCCCTTCTGTCCACTGCACCTATTTCAGTGTGGGAGGGTTATGGATGGCAGTGGAGGTGAGGAAAGTCACTGTGGGGTTCAGGATACAGTTGTGCAGCTCATCATATACTGTGAGGATGGGGCAAGACTGTGACTTTCCTTGGCTTCAGTGACTCTTTTCTTTACAGATGTTTGCTAAAGAGGCACTATAGGGGGCTCCCAGCTCAGGGAGAGCAAGAGCCCCTTCTTCTTCCATTTGGCCCAGGACAGAGCGAGTGAGACTCAAACCCCCTTTGCACAAGGAGATTTCTCCAGGCTTTGGGGAGAGTGACCCTGCTACCTTTTCACCCTGGGAGCTGCCGACTCTAACATGGTCTCTTTTCTCCTGAGTGTTGCTCAGACCCAAAGCCCAGACTCCTGCGTCAGGGGAGGGATCAGGTGAAATGCTGGAGAAGCTGTGGTACCCCACAGAGAGACAAGCCATTGCTAGGGGTCACTTGGACCCAGGAATAGGCTCAGCTTTCTTGAAAAAGGTCTGGGTATGTCCACACAGCAAAAAAAACCCACGGCAGCAAGTCTCAGAGCCTGAGTAAATTGACTCAGCTCACAGGACTAATGCTGCAGAGTTAAAAATAGCAGTGTAGGCACTTGGGCTCCAAGATGATTCTCCTTGCCCGGTTTCAGAGCCCGGGCTCCATCCAAACCCAAATGTCTACATTGCTTTTTTTAGCCCTGCTGCATGAGCCCATGTCAGTTGATCCAGGCTCTGAGACTGGCTGTCGCGGGTCTTTGTCTGCTGTGTAGACGAACTCTAAGTCATGGAGCAGAAATGAAGCCTTTATTGGGTCCCTGCTGCTTTGAGCTGAATGGCTATATGTGCAACACATGCCCACAGACCTGTATGGCAACAGTGGCATTGGATTCCTTGGCCCTGCTGGCCCCTCTCAGAGGTCTCAGAGCCACCGTCCTGAGGCCTGGTCTATACTACAAGGTTAAACCGAATTTAGCTGCATTAGGTCATTTTTAAAAGGAATGCGTCTACACAACCAACCCAGTTCCACCGACCAAAAAGACTCTTAAAATCAACTGCTGTGCTCCTCCCTGACGAGGGGAGTAGCACTAAAATTGACCTTCCTGGGTCAAATTTGGGGTACTGTAGACATAGCACTGTGCAAATCGATGGTATTGGTGTCTGGGAGCTAGCCCAGAGTACTCCGATGTGACCACTCTGGACAGCACTTTCAACTCCGATGCACTAGCCAGGTACACAGGAAAGAGACTGGGAACTTTTGAATTTCATTTCCTGTTTGGTCAGCCTGGCGCGCTCAACAGACCAGGTGACTATGCAGTCCCAGAATCTCAAATGAGTTCCAGCATGGAGTGAACGGGAGACACTGGATCTGATTGCTGTTTGGGGAGAAGAATCTTTGCAGGCAGAACTCCGATCCAGCAGAAGAAATGTTCATATATATGCCAAAATCGCACAGGGCATGGTAGACAGAGGCTACACCAGGGACACCCTGCAGTGCCATGTGAAAATTGAGGAGCTCAAGCAAGCCTACCAAAAGACAAAGGAGGCAAATGGTCACTCCAAGTCAGAGCTCGAGATACGCTGCTTCTATGATCAGCTGCATGGCATTCTACGGGGGGACCCTACCATGACCCCACCACTGTCTGTGGACACCTGCAAGGTGGCAGCCTCACGCAACACGGAGGAGGATTTTATGGATGAGGAAGAGGAAGAGGAGGAGGAGGAGAATGCACAGCAGGCAAGCAGAGAATCCATTCTCCCCAGCAGCCAGGACCTTTTCATCACCCTGGAGCCAATACTTTCCCAGGACGTATTGTTCCTGGATCCTAAAGGTGGAGAAGGCATCTCTGGTGAGTGCACATTTGTAACTACACTACAAAGGTTAAAAGCAATTGTGTTTAACCTTTGATTTTCCCTGAACAATTGAGATGCATTTGCAGCCAGTACCGCTACTGGAAAAGTCTGTTAACGTGTCTGGGAATGGAGCAGGAATCCTCCAGGGACATCTCCATGAAGCTCTCCTGGAGGTACTCTGAAAGCCTTTACAGAAGGTTTCTGGAGAGGGCTGACTTATTTCGTCCTCCACGGTAGGACACTTTACCATGCCGAGCCAGTAGCAAATAGTCTGGAATCATTGCAGCACAAAGCATGGCAGCAAATGGTCCTGGGTTTTGGTCACATTCAGTCTTTATCTTTCCGTGTCAGCCTCAGGAGAGTGATATCATTCATGGTCACTTGGTTGAAATAGCAGAATTTTTGTAAGGGAACAGTAATCCCCTCTGTTTGGAGATGCCCGGCACATTAGACCCCAGTCATGCTGGGCTGTTGGCCCTTGGCTAAAAGAGATCATCCCAGAGAATAGCCACGCCGCGAAGGAGGGGTGTGCTACACATCCACCCCAAAACCGCAGCCCCTCCTTTTAAATGACAAACCCAAACGGCATTGCTTGCTATGGGAAAGGAGGGTGCTGCAGTTTGAAACCATTCCCACATGTTATGAACGCAGAAGATGCCAACTCCATATACCCTTTGGCTTACCATGTCTGCCTGGAAACTGAATTTCGTTGCCCAGCCGCGTGTGATGTGTCACCATGCCAGCAGGTGCTCAATATAAAAGACACCTGTGGAGCTGCAGGAAAGGCAACTAGAGTACAGACCCCCACAGTCTCCACTGTGTAACCGCCTTCCCTCATCGCCAAGTTCCATATCCTCCTCACCCAGACTCCCAAGAACATTGGGGGAGGAGGGAGAGAGGCTCCAGGCATGCAGCCACTCAACTCCAGGGGATGGCCCAAGCAACAGAAGGCAGTCATTCAAACAGCTTTGATTTGTAGTATGGCTACAATAAGCAATGTGGCCTTGTCTGGTCCTCCTTCCTTCCTCCCACCTGGGCTACCTTTTACTAGTCAGCGTTGTCAGTGATCTCAAGTTTTTTTTAATAAATAAAGAATGAATGGATTCAGAACAACAGGGACTTTATTTTCTGTGCCAGCTGTGGTTGAAGGGGAGGAGGGGGGCTGGCTTACAGGGAAGTACCTTCACCAAAGGCGGCAGCTTTGCATCACAGAAAAACACACAACTGTCACACCGTAGCCTGGTCAGCCATGAAACCGTTTTTCAAAGCCTCTCTGATGCACAGTGCGCTTCTGTGTGCTCTTCTAATCGCCCTTCCACCTTGTGCGTTACCCTCACAACCACCCCTGATGCTCCCCCGTGAACAGCTCCCTCCGCTCTGAGAGCCCCCGACCCCAGCCACCCTGTCATAAACAGATCAGCTAAGGTTAATGTTCTTTACCGTAAAGGGTTAACAAAGGACCAAACACTCTGACCAGGAGACCAAGCAGGAAACCGGATTTCCCAAAATGGAGGAACTTCTGGTGGTTTGTCTGTTTCTGCCTGTTTGTTTTCTCTCGGCATAAGGGAAAGAGGTTTTTTTCCCATCTCCAAGCTTCTTCACCCTTCGTTCGCAAGTGTGAATAACAAAAGGAAAAAGCATAGGTTGTATTGGTTTTTGTATTTATGTGTGAATTGTGGAGATGTTTTAAATTGGATGAACTTTTTGATAAGTGATTATTCATATTTCTTTAAGCAGATAGCCCTGTGTGTATTGTCATCTTGATGCAGTGATCATGTCATGTGTTTTTTCTTTCTTTTTTAATAAGAGCTTTTCTTTAACATATCGTTTTATTGTTATTTTCCTGTTAAGCAGGGGTAGGAATCTCTGTGCCAGGAGTACTGTCTCTCTCGGAAAGGGATGGATGAGGGGGGAGAGAAGGAGGGGGGAGGTAATCGTCTCTCTAGTTTGTGTTCAAGGGATTGAAGCAGGAAATCTCCTATGTAAATCCCCAGGGCGGAAAATCTGGGAGGAAGTAAAGAGCAGGAAGGGAAGTGGGTTATTTCCCTTGGTTGGAGGCTCAGGGCATCTGAGTCTTGGGGGTCCCCCAGGGAAAGGTTTGGGGAGACCAGAGAGTTTATCAGGTACTCAGAATCCTGATTGGTGGCAGCGAGATAAGATCCAGGCTGGTAATTAAGCTTGGAGGTTCATGCTAAGCACCCAGATTTTGGACGCTAAGGTCCAGATTTGGGACAGAGGCTTATTACAACCCCTGCTCCACGCACAAGCATGAGCACCCTGTCATGCCATGGCTGCTTCACTTCTCCCGCCTCCCAGGCTTGCGGCGTGAATCAGCTTAGGCGCCACAAGCCTGGGAGGTGGGAGAAGTGAAGTGGTCATGGCGTGCTCGGGGAGGAGGCGGGGAAAGGGTGAGCTGGGGCAGGGAGTTCCCCTGCGTGTTGCTCCCCACCCCTTACTTACTGCAGACGGCCCTCCCCATGCTCTCCTGCCTCAGGTCCCTCCCCCTAAATGCCGGTGGAGACCAGGGCGGCCAAAGATCTCGCCACCGCCGAAGAAAATGGCGCTTCCCAAACGCCAGCGGTCGCCTAAATGGTTGCACCGGCCCTGCCCCCAGAATAACTATTGGCGTTTCAACATGCCCAACTGTAATTTTCTGGTCAGGGAAGAAAGTCCCTTCTTGCAGCTTTTCGAACAACCCAGAGTTCCAAAAGATGTGAGCATCATACACCTTTCCCAATCATCCCACGTTGATGTCAGTGAAACGTCCCTTGAGATCCACCAGTGCTTGCAACACCATTGAAAAGTACCCTTGTGGTTAATGTACTGTTTGGCAAGATGGTCCGGTGCCAAGATAGGGATATGATTTCCGTTTATTGCCCCACCACACTTAGGGAACCCCATTGCAGCAAAGCCATCCACTATGACCTGCACATTTCCAAGAGTCACTGCCCTTGTTACAGAAGGTTATTGATTGCCCTGGCTACTTGAATCACAGCAGCTCCCACAGTAGATTTGCCCACTCCGAATTGATTCCTGACTGACTGGTAGCAATCAGGCATTGCAAGCAACACTATGCGGTCCCACCGTCTGTGCTTGTTTGCTGGGCCCAGAATTGGCGTTCCACTGTATCAACCAGCTCCTCTACTGCCATGATGTCCCAATTGCCACATCCCTTGCTTTCAGGGACATCTGCATCCATGTCCTCCTCACAATGTTCCTCGTCCTGGCGGCTCCTAGCTAGGCTGTGCACATAATGCAGGATAATATGCAAGGTGTTTACAATGCTCACAAAAGCAGTGTGCAGCTGAGCGGGCACTATGTTATGGCATCCGCACGGATAACCCAGGAAAAAAGTCACAAAACGATCATTTGCCATTGCTTTCAAGGAGGTAGGGAAGGAGGGGAGACTGATGACATGTACCCAGAATCAACCACGACAGTGTTTTTGCCCCATCAGGCAATGGGAGCTTAACCCAGAATTCCAATGGGCAGCGGGGACTGTGGGATAGTACCCACAATGCACCACTCCATGTGTCGATGCTAGCCATGGTACTGAGGACGCACTCCGCTGACATAATGCGTTTAGTGGGGATACACACAATCAGCTGTCTAAAATCGCTTACTAAAGATCGACGTCTATAAAATTGACCTAATTTCATAGTGTAGACATGCCCTGAGGCTAGAATCAGAGACAGAAAGGCAGCTCACTCCCTCTTCCATACAGCCAAAGGCGCTATAAATTACCTCACCAGCTTTTCAATTCTGCAGCTGGCTGCAGAGCAATGGAAGGAAGAGTTCTCAAAGATTCTACAAGCAACATACAGAAGAGCTAGGATTTGGTTTCAGGGACCAGTGCCACAGCAAGAAAATGCAATGCATTGTCTTTGTCCTTACTCCCTACAAAAAGAGGAAGGCACATACCCACATCTCCTATGAGCTCTCTTCTAGATTAAGGAAAACAATGTGAAAGCACAAAAGCAAAGTTTCCATGAAAGCACATGGGGGGGGGGGTCCTCCTCTGAAACAAAGTGCCATGAGCGCTGAGAACAAGATGGCTGCTGAACTCTGCACACAGAGAGCACTCAGTAATTTGAAGGATGCATTACACAGGAGACAAAAAGGCATTATTTTTTCCTAACTGCCTATTTTTTCAGATTACTTATTATATGGCACTCAGAATCCTCTGGGTATGAGTGTTTCAAAACCACGATTATGATTATTATAATCCATGAGAACTGCAATCAGAAGAGCAAGTACAAGCAATCAAGGGGAAAATATAATGCTGGAAAAAGCTGAGGTCAGTTGCCAATAGGTGAATGACTCATTTTTCACCTCCAGAGACCTCCAGAACATCACTCCAAACCTCCTGTGACTAGCCCATTCCACTCATAGCCTATTCCAGTTCATGCATTCATTCAGCATTGGGAGGTGAAGAGGGGGCAGCCAGGATTTCTATCTTCAAATCTGAACCATTCCCAGGGGATTGCGCAGTCCTCACCCACTCTCATCCATCAAGGCAGATGACAGAGATATTTGGCTAAGGCTTGTGCTAGAAGGAATTCCAATTTCTTGCCAGCTGTGTTAGCTTTAGTGCCTGCCAGATACATGGTTGTTTAATTAGGAAAAAAAGAAGCCTTGAATAACATAGGCAGTTCTGTCTCATTTCTCAGCAGTGGGGTTTTCCAGAGGCTCCAGCCGGAGGGTTTGCCCATATATTCCATGACCTTTACACAGGATAGAGCAGAAGCTAAGTACAAACAGAGTGGGAATGTTTGTGAACTCTCAGGTGTGATCTCTGATCATTACTCTCCTCACCTGTTGTAGATACATAGAGACAGATCCTTTCTACCAGGATAAATCGCTGTAGCTCCATTGGCTTCACCAGTGGAGAGTCTCTGGCCCATGTGCTACAGATGGCCAGGAGCCATTTGATAAAGACAAGAAGAAACACTTTTGTGATTATTTGTTCCTGGATCAAGCACAATGAGAGGGAAGTTCTGAATCCCTCCTAAAGAAACCACTAGGTGCTCAGGGGGAGGGATAGTTTAGTGGTTTGAGCATTGGCCTGCTAAACCCAGGGTTGTGAGTTAAATCCTTGAGGTGGGGCATTTAGGGATCTGGGGCAAAAATCTGTCTGGGGATTGGTCCTGCTTTGAGCAGAGGCTTGGACTAGATGACCTCCTGAGGCCCCTTCCAAACCCTCATATTCTATGATTCTCCTTTGCACTATCCCTGCTGCCCCCCAATTATTTGTTCTGGTTCACCAGGCCTGGCAATTGCTATTAGCCAATATCTACAGATAGAATGCAAAAAGGAATCAATAATATCAGTGTAACACACTGAGCAAGTGTGTCCTTGTCCAGCTCCAGTGCTTAGGCCACGTGGATAGTTGACATGTCCGCTCCTGCCTTAAGCTAAGGGATCTGGTTCTTTCGTAGAGCTGGGCGCCACACAGAATTTCACTTCCACAGGAAATCTTGACATTTTGGAATTTCTATTTGCCCCAAACTGGAACCAAAAAAAAATAATCAAAATTTCCTGCTGAATGCGATTTCCAAACCAAGCAAATTTCAGAAATAGCTGAATGACTTTAGCAAAATGTTTCATTTCAGTGAAGCCAAAGCACTTTGTATATTATATATTATAAGCATGTCATATAAAAGTCAAAGTGATAAAATCAAAACAATGTCAAACCAAAGTGCTTCAACTGTATCAAAACGAAATGTTTCAATAATTGTTCATTGAAAATGTTGATGAAATCAGTATGTTCCTGTGAAATGTTTCAATTCCATCCAATCAGCATTTTGCTAAAGAAAACTGTCCCACTGGAAAATTTCTGACCAACTCTGCTCTTTGGCTCAGGTATGGGAGGTTCATATTTTAGCTCCAGAGATTGAGTTCAGTCTCCTGATGACCTAGCCAGAGGTGTCATGAGGACATCATAAAAAGATAAATGAACATTATCCATTTGCAGATGGCATTTGTCCCTAAGATGGATAGTGTTGAAGGTCCACAAACAGGCTACCCAACCTTCATACCTGAAATGTTTGGATGGAAACTCTGCCAACCCCATCTTCTACATCCGTAAACTTTTCCACAAATATCTTGTGCTAGGGAAAACGAAAAGTTTCCCATGCAAAGCAAACCAAATGGTGCAAAGGGTACAATCAATGAAAACTTCCCTTACACTTGGTCTGATATTCCCCAAGCACAAAATGGACTAATACCCCATTCATTTAGTACATAGCAGATAGTCATCCAGGTTTAGCTCATCCTGTACTTGACTCCATTGCTCATCTGGGAGTTCATTCTGTCTACTCTCTCCTCTCTGTGAAATGACTTTTTCTAAAACTGTCATTACATATGTACTCCCCCCTCATTCTAGTCTATCCAACAATCTGAAATAGGTCAGTGACCTTAACTGTAGGGGCCCCATGGAAGTTTTGCTATTAACTTTATTGGGAGTAGGGCAAAAAGCTAAAGAGTGCTTCTAGAATATGCAGCCTGAGTTTCTCCAGACAGTCAACAGAAGATTCCAGGGCACCTGCCCATTCAGTTTCACAACTCTCCATTAGGCAGGTGCAGTGTCCAGGAAGGGAAGGTGATGGGAGAGGGATGGGATCTGTAGAACACAAGGGGAAAATCTGTATACAAACCTCCTGCTTGTGCTTCATTTCAGAATATGTTACCCCTTGTCTGCAAATGAGAGAGCCATATCCTTTGTCAGCCCCTCCACGCCATGTTGCCCAGTCCACGCACGCATTTGGGAAGAGGGAGGACATGCCCAGCACACAGGCCCTCCTAAGTGCCCTACCTCTCTTTATAGATATCTTTCAAGAGGATTTTAATTCTGATTTAGCTGCCACTTGGGATTTCATGTACAGTTCTTACCTAACAGCAGGTGTGGTGTGAAAACTGGAATGAGCATTGCGGCATGCTGCACGCTCAGCCCTGAGCCTTGCAACTCTCTGCAAGTTCCTATTATTTCCACTGAAAACTCAGGCTCTCAAATCTCCCACAGAGCTCTGGCTAATAAATAACAGCCCTTCCCGCTTACTGCAGAGGGAAAGTTCTGTGTACTTTACAAACCTGGATTAATTAACCCTTGCAACTCCCCTCTGAAGTAAATGAGTATGGCAACACTCATTCTACTGATGGGTAAGTTGAGGTACAGCAGGAAAGTGACTTGCTTGAGAGTATACAATAAGTCAATGGCAGAGCCGGGAATAGAAGCTGGGAATCCCAGTCGCCAGCTCTAACTATTAGACCATGCTTCTTCCCTTCAACCCGTGAACACAGCTCAGCACTCACATGCAACTCTCTTTTTAAAACACCATTTGTTTTAATTTTTGCCTTATATACTTTTCATATGTTTCGGTTCACATGCCAGAGCAAAAGAACAGGTTCAGGACAGGGCCGGCTTCGGGGGTTTTGCTGCCCCAAGCAGCCAAAAAAAAAAAAGAAAAGAAAAAGCCATGATCGTGATCACCATCTGCGACAATTCAGCGGGAGGTCCTTCACTCCGAGCAGGAGTGAGGGACCCTCCGCCAAATTGCCACCAAATACCTGAAAGTGCCACCCCGCTCCGGAGTTGCCGCCCCAAGCACCTGCTTGATAAGCTAGTGCCTGGAGCCGGCCCTGGTTCAGGAGTAGTTGGTGAACATAACTATGAAAATCCTTCATTATTGCAGCCTTGTGAGGATACATGTATGCCTCTTCTTCATTCGTACCACTAGGTGTCAGCATAGCAACACATTTGGCATTATGTAGTATTGCCCGCCATGCAAAGTTTGGAGGTGGAAGCTTCCTGTCTCCTACCTGTGGTAAGTTACAGTCGCGGGGAGGATGCCATTGTAGTTTCCCTTCCTCCCACTGTACACTAGCATAGTTTCATGCATGCATGTCTTGTACATTCATGCCTGATAGCGTCCAGGTGTCACCTCTCTGACAGCACAGCCCCAGAGGAGGTGAAGATCTTTGGAGGATGTATGGGAAACTGAACTAAACTCAAGCACTCGGCCCTTTGCTGGATGATGCTAGACCCACTCCTAGAGCTCCGTTTATCCAGTGATCTCAGTGTGCTTTACACGGGGGGAGATGGTTTTACAAATGGGGAAACAGGGAAAGTGACTTGTCCGAGGCCACGTAGCAATCAGTAGCTGTCAGGAAGGGAATCCATCTCTCCTTTAGCCAGTAGGCCCCACTGCTTCTCATCAGCCAGATCCTCAGTTGGTGTAAATCATCACAGCTCCACTGAAATCAGTGGCACTATGCCCATTAGCACGGGGGGAGGCTCTGGCCCAGTCTGTGTCGGAATGTTCTGTAACTTGAGTTTTGAGATCCTCATGGAGCCAAGATCACGACCTTTTCCCAGGTCAACTCCTTTGCATGGCATTCCTTTGAAAGGCTCACATTTTAACTCACCACTGGCGGATCTAGGGGGTTGGAGCCAGCGCTGGGCACAATACTTGCATCAGATTAAGCCAATGTTTGAGATTTAGTATGTGCCCAGACTAGGTCACACAGCACATCTTCAAACAGCAGTCCCTCCAGGTGGCCTTTCTCCTAGGCCTCCTGTGCTCTCCCATATCTCACATCCCTTTAAGAAGGAGGCCAGGACCACCTACAGTGGAGAGGGGAGAGATGTTTGTCAAACTGGTTTGCAAAAATTAGGTCACTTTTGATCCATGCGAAGCCAACTGCACTGCAAGATGCAATTAATTCACAATACCCACTGCAAACCAAGCCCTGCAATGTTTCCACAGCCCTGGTGTTAACCTCTCACATTAACACACATACACTTCTCCACTGTGCTCTTAGGACATGTTTGTCTTCAAAGTAGCCACCCCACCCTTCCCAAAAATCACATCCCATTGCCAATATAAACCAGTGTGTTCCTTTCTCAGCTCCCTTAGGCGTCTGAGGAGGCTGCACTGTACGTGAAACAAGTCAAAGGGTGGAGTGAGCTTTTAATCTTCATTTTGACTGGAAACTGATGATGGACCCCCTCCCATTACAATGCCCTGTACTAGCTACACTGGTTTCATTGCTCAAAGAGGCACTTCTCCTTGGGTGGAGCTTGTCCTGTCTCCACTGAAGGTCTCACGAGATCCCAGATCTGGCCCTGTTCTCCCGCTGCCTTGGCAGCGCCACCATCCTTGTGCCCACCTGATGTTACAAGTGTCACCCAGACAGGGAGCTAATGAATTGGAGCATTTAGTGTCACCTGCCGTGCTGCTGGAAGTGAAAAGGGTTCAGACACAGCCAGCAGAGAGGGCAGATTGCTGCACAGTATTTTCAGGTTTCTGAACAAATGCTTCAAAATGTGCTTTTCCAGATGTGAAAACACAGCTAACCCACTGCCTGTGAGACACATATTAGGAAGCTATGGGTCATTGTTCCTTCTAGTGACTGCATCATATGAAAGGACAAGAGCCTACTAGGCCCAGCCAGAGTGAATTAAGCGAAACCAAATTAAAGCCACTTTAATTCTGACAGAGCATCCGCACAGGGATTTAACGCTGTTTAACTAATCTACTTTAAGAGTTAACTTGCATTAACTTTCCTGAGGATACCCATGGAAATAAGCTCTGGGGTATGTCTACACAGCAGCTGGGAGCAAGCTTGCAGGCCAGGTAGACAGCTTCACATTAGCAAGTTTCAGAGTAGCAGCCGTGTTAGTCTGCATCCGCAAAAAGAACAGGAGTGTGTATGGCACCTAAAGGTATGTCTGTACTACTCACTGAATCCGTGGGTAATGTTCAATGTATCGGGGATCAATTTATCATGTCTTATCTGGATGCAATAAATCGATCCGCTAATCGACACCCATACTCCACCTTGGCAGGAGGAGTAAGCAGCGTTGACAGAGGAGCCATGGCAGTCGACTTGCCACCGTGAGGACGGCCAGGTAAGTCAAACTGAGATACTTTGACTTCAGCTACGCAAATAGCATACCTGAAGTTGTGTATCTTAGGTGGAACACCACCACCACCCCAGTGTAGGCTAGCCCTTAGAGACTAACAAATTCACATTAGCAAGACTCCAGCTAGCACACTAATAAAAATAGCAGTGTGGATGTGGCAGCTTGGGCTCTCAAGCCCACCCAGCCCCCTGGGTCTGAGTTCAGGTGACTAACCCGAATCTTTGCCAGAGCCACAACATCCACCCAGTTACTTTTAGTGTGCTAGCTTGAGCCCTGCTAGTGCAAGTCTGTCTACTCAGGCTGGAAGGCTTGCCCCCCGCTGCAGCGTAGACATATCCTTAAGGTACATCTGTACTACCCACCGGATCAGCCGGTAGTGATTGATGTATCAGGGATCAATTTATCACATCTCATCTGGATGCGATAAATCGATCTGCTAATCGACACCCGTACTCCACCTGTGCAGGATGAATAAGCAGAATCGACTGGGGAGCCGTGGCAGTTGACTCGCCGGCCTGAGGACGGCCAGGTAAGTCGAATTAAGATACTTCGACTTCAGCTACGCTATTCACATAGCTGAAGTTGCGTATCTTAGTTTGAATCTCCCAGCTAGTGTAGCCCAGGCCTTAGTGTCTTCTTTAACAGCTCAGAGTGATGTATTGGGTGCCAGCGATCACTAGGTGCCACTAAAAGGACAAGCAAGGGACAGAAAGGAAAAACTTCTGGGCAAGTTTGACCTGGCAGTTTCCATTGTTCTAGTAAAATTCTCAGCTAGGGAACCAGATGCCGATCAATTTGCAGTTGCACCAAGCACATTATACAGCAGAGGGCAGCAGGAAACCGCATGGATGAAACACAAAGTGAAGTTTCTCTTTGTAGCAGGGGCAGGCCTTCCTTACAGCATGGCTGATGCCTTGCGTGTGCACAAAAGTTGTGCGGTTTTATCTATACCAAGAGAGCTGAAGCAGTGCAGCCCCCGTCCTGGGGGCACAGCGATATCATAGAGAGGTGCTTATTCTTGTGCAGGAAAAGGCATAAACTCTCCGAGCATAAAGCACCTTTATACCAGTATAATTGTGCCCACGTTAGAGGCTGTTCCAGTATAACTAATATTGGTAAAAAAAATGAAAAAATTACACCCCTAACCCACATAGTTTTAGTGATACAGACACTGAGCACAGAGCAGGCCTAAGACTTCAAAGGGGTGTGCTTCTGTGTCAAGGTGTTACCCTGCCTGCACCTCCACCTTTCAGATGTACAGCCAAGGCCCTTCTGCTCTCTGAAGGCCCCTTTCTACCAGAGCAGGAGTGGGCATCATGATGTCCTGGGAAAATTCCAGTTCTGCCTCCCTGAAACTGCTCCTACCCTGCAGTTTCAGTCGGATCTCTGTAGGGCCAGATCCTCTGCTGGTGTAACTGATATAGCTCCATTGAAATCAATAAAGTTACACCAGTTTGCACCAGTGGGGGATCTGGCCCATTGGGTGTAGTCTCACTGTTAAACAGCAGCCATGTTTCGAAATCCAAAGGTGACTGCTCTGGGCCCTGTGCGTCAGTTTGCAGAGTCTGGTGAATGCTTTGAGATCTCTGACGCTGGAGAGAGTAAAGATCTGTCACTGTGGCAGATATTCCTCTCAGTCAGAGGCTTAACAAACACTTGTGCCCAGTACAAGGTACCACCACCATTTCAGAGATGGGTCACCAGAACATGTCCTCCATCCCTGCCCCCCCAGCCTCTCCCCTTGCAGTCCAAATCACCCCCAGTCTGGAACTAGTGGCCAAAAACTCCTCTTCCCTCCTGACTAATCCCCTTGAGAGTGATGGTTTCTGAAGTGCATCATAATCGATACCTCTCCCAGGCAAGGGGTTTCTTCTTTCCCAGGCTCTTGGATTTCTGGCTCCCTTTCTATCCAATCCAAGGTGTCTCCTCCACACACTGACCCTCCAGGATGCAGTTCAAAGCCTCAAAACAGGATAAGCAGGAAAAGCTGCCCCAGCTCTCCCTCCGTTGACATAGTTTCGGTCTAGTTCTTGGTGTCAAAGAAGGTATTCACCTCCCCGGCAATTTATAGGCCCCATGTGCTGGCTGCTGCAGCTGCTGAGGGGCCCCAGGAGGGAAAAAGAGGAAGGAAAGCCTCTGAGATGTTCAGGTGTGGCCTCCATGGCAAACAACCCTTTTCTGTTATTCTGGAGACTGAGACCAGCTTACTTCCCTGCGCCCGATGGTAAATCACAGCCAGGCTAGGTTAGAGGGCACCATCCCTCTCCCTGGGAGAAAAGAGCTATCTAAAAGCAAATTCCACATTTTAATTGAGTTCGATATTGTTGCAGCTGACTGCCAAGGTAACAGCAAGCAAACACCAGGGGATTCGGGGTTTGAAACAGAAATATCACCTGGGATTTAGGGCCAGGATATAATGACTCAGACCAGCCGGCACATCAGTGCTTAGGAACGCAAGCAGCCCTGTCATGCTCAGCTTCACCTACAAAGGCCCCCAGCATTGTTCCTTGGACCAGGCCCTCTCTGTAAGGCAAGATGTACATGCCAGAGGCCTGCATTGCTACACTGGCACACTCCCAGTCCAATTGCTGAGTAAGCACTGGAGCCATGAGAGCATTCCCATTTTAAATGGCCTGTCAGGAGGGGATCTGACCTGACCTGATGGTCTCTGGGGTAGGGTTGTCAATCCTCCAAGATTGTCCTGGAGTCTCCAGGAATTAAAGATTAATCTTTAATTAAAGATTATGTCATGTGATGAAATCTCCAGGCATTCATCCAGCTAAAGTTGGCAACCCTACTCAGGGTGGGGGGGAACTGGAATTCAGGATCCCCAGTTCCTTGTTCCTTCAGGGTGCTGTGGCAACAGAGGCCTCATCTTGAGGTGATGGGCCCCTCCAGCAGACTTGAGAGCAGACATTCTGCAGCTGGAGCAATGTGAGGTTTAAGGAAGGAGTGTAGAATGTGTATCGAGGATGCTGGGATCCTTGAGAGGAGGATGGGCAATGGAGCCCACGGGGAGGGGAAAGGATCTGCAAGAGGACACTCCCTTAGATGGTCTCTAACCTTCTGCTTGGGCTGCTGTGTGCTACTGAAATCCTATGGGGGCATCAATGGAAGATTGGAACTTAGCTGGTACTTCATGAGCTCTGCCCAAGTCCTTCTCCACATGGATCCTATTATGCCCCTCCTGCACTGCTGAACCCAGGCTTGTTCTATGCCCCCTCCTCTGCTTTGGACAGCATGCCTGTTATTGGTATCGCTCCTCAAAGCCCTACCCAATTTCACCATCTTTCCCATCTGGTAGCCTAGCTCCCCGAGCACCCCACACTCAACTTTCGTCTCAGCCACCACCCAGCATGCCCCAGGAAAAGTGGTCCAGCACATTCAAACAGCCAAGCTATGGCAGACCTTGTAGGGCAGAGCAGGGAGAAATGAGCATGCACTAAGAATGCCTTGCTGCCAGCTCTCTCCAGTGGGTGTAGGAAAGAGCTGCTGGTTCAAGCAGGTGATGAGGCTAGGTGTGCTGAGGAACTAGATGCTGAGCTACAGCCAAGAGACAAACCTGGGTGCCAAAACCCCAGAAAGCTGGATGCAAGCAGAGGTGTATTGAGTAAGGGCTGGAGGAAGTGCGAGGCCTGTGTGCCAGAGAGTCCTGAATGCCAAGGCTGAGCACTGCAGCACTTAGCTGGGATGCCAGGTGACCTGAGACATGGGTCTCTGTAGTACTGGAAAGCTCCATATATGTCTCCAGTGCTGTTCATTACTAATAATATCACCTAGAAGGCACTGTGGAGGTGCCGTTCCAGACTACCCCACCAATGGCAGCAGAAGGAGCTGTAGCGGACAGCCTCAGCCACACCAATGGCAGCGAAGCAGATAAGATGTAATTCACTAGTACAGGGAATATGGAGATAAACTAGAGTAGGACAGTGAGAACAGCCCCATGTTTCTTCTCCCAATAGATTGTGTCTGTGCTTTGATTTGGAAACCTGTTCCTATCCCTTAACCCTCCCCCCCGCCACCACCTCTCGCCGCCAAACCAGGTCTGTCACCACCCAGGAGAATGATGATTTCAGACATCTCTTCATTACTGTCAGCAATAACAGTCTATTAACCTCCTGCAGCCCCACCCAGGCCTCAGGCCAAGAGGCGGGAGAGCAAGTTATCCCCAGATGAAAGGAGATTGTGTTTCACACTGAACAGGTTGGGGCTGCCCTGTGTATGTCCCTGAGGCATTGACTTGCTGGAATGTGTGGGGCAGTGTCCTCCCCAAACACCTGTAGGAGGAACACAGGGGGAGGGAAGCTGGTGTTTACACTCATTTGGATGTTGCAAGAACTACGTGACAAGTGGTTGAACTGCAACTGGGTGTGAGGGAAGCTGTGAGGGGAGTGGCACTGACCATACCAAGCCATTCCTAGGGACTCATTGAGGGTGCCCCAAATAGCTCAGCTCCCGGCTTCACAGTGAATTTTGTGCTGGTGAAAGGTGCCAGTGTGATGGATCTGAAGCCCCTGTTTATCCCTCAGAACAGGGACAGTAAGGGCAGGTGCCCCCACTGCCCTCACGTTGCCCTATTAATTAAAGGGGGACTGAGACCACCAGCCCCTCTGACTGTGTCACTGAATATGGTAACAACCCCCACTTGCTGCCAGAGTCAACCCGTGGAGCTGAGACCTAGAGCTGATGAACTGTCTCCTAGTACCTACCCCACACACTCACCTTTTGAAAAGGAAAACAGCTACAGTACACAGTAGTTACCCACCACTGCCGAATCCCAACCAGTCTCCTTGAACTCACTTAACTCTACTGACCTCTAAAGACCAGCACCAGTCCCTCCCTAATAAACGCAGCATGAGATCCCATCCTGCTGTGCAGCATGTCATTTACACAAGGCATCTTCAGTCTTAGCCACAAGGACCCAGCTCATGCTAATTAGAGATGGGTGCTCTGCAGGGCACGTGACCCAGCACAGTTGCTGAGCAGAATGGCTTGAGAAGTGCCTTTGAAGAGCCTCAACCCAAGTACTAATTTTTGGCTCCCCACAGACTAAACCACAGAAAAGATTTTCTCTAACGACCTCGTCTGGCAGGATTCTCACTCTTGGTTCTTAGCTTTGTAGCCCACAACAGGGAAACTCCCTGAGTGCTAAGATTTTAACTCCTGAGGGCAGATGTAGTGTGGAACAGGGTGCAAGTTAGGCTCCTTACTGCTGAGGCTGGTGCATGCCACACCCTACCTGTCTACCAGGTACAAATTCCTCCCTCTCAATGTTCTAGTCAGCTCCTTCTTGGCTGTGGGGGGCGCAAAAGTCTGGATCTCCCATGACTTTAGCCCTAGCAGCTCTTCCCCACTTCTCCTTTCTGTGCCCTCACTCTGTTAAGTGGCTCTGTGGGTGCTCAGAGTGTGAGGCCCTTGCCTCAGTGCAGGGGCACATTTTTTCTTTGGTGCACTGGCATGGCCCTTAAGTGCTTCAGCCCTCAGCCTTGGCACCCTGCACACCACCCTAGTGTTTTCTCCCCACACTTTGTGCCCTCTCGGTGCTCCTATGCTCAAGTCCAGCTTTCTGGTTACGCCCACACCTCATCATGTCATCCACTTAGGAGTGAGCCCATAGAGGCGCAAAGCTTGTCTACAGCTGTCACCCCCACCTGCTCAAAAAAGTGGGGACCCCCTCTGCTTCCTCCTCAATGCACCCCAACATGAGGCCAGCTCCCCTGGTGCCGACTCAGCCTCCCTCTGCAGGGCGCAGCAGGACAACACTGGTGACCTTTACCACCATGCAGCCTTCTTCTAGCAGAAGGGTGCCAAGAAGGGATTCACTAGCTGGCTGTGCTGTTCTGTCAGTCATAAAGTGACATTAGCAATGGCTAGTTTCTGATTCCCATGGGAATGTGTCCTCATTTTGTTTATCTTGAATGCAATAAAATTAAATTAAATTTACAAAAAAAAAAAAAAGATGGGGCATTAACAGTAGAGTAAACACACCTATCTCCTGGTTCTCATCACTGTCTGCAGCTAAGCAGCTCAGCTACCAAACTGGTCATCTCAGTGGGATTAAACTCAGACTCCACCCCAAACAAGAACTGAAACCAAAACATAGTGCTGGAGACTTTAAACAAAATCCATTCACTTGTTTCACAGTGGCTAGGGGCAGGTATTACCTTGAGACCTGGAAGGGACCTGGCTGATATCCTTGCTCTGCCACAGACTTCCTGTGTGACCCCAGGCAAGACACTTGCTCTGTGTGCCTCAGTTCCCCAGCTGTACAATGAGGAGAACAGCACTGCCCTACTTCACATTAAAGCGTGAGGTGCTCAGCTACTACAGGAATGGGAGCCCCATAAGTACTTAAGCTAGAGCTGCTAAAGTGGCCAGGAAAGGCTATTTTCATGGTATTAGTCTGCCAGACTAAGGCTGTCTGCACTTTGCAGTGGAGATGTCAATTCCAGCCGGAGCAAACATTCCCACACTAACAATGATCAAGTGAGTGCACTAAAAAATAGAGTATAGCTCCAGCAGGGTGAGCAGCAGGAGGGGCTAGCCGGCCCCAGGACATACACATTCGAGACCCGGTTTTACAGGAAGGGGATCTGGTTTTGCTGGATTCAAAGCCCCCCATGTCAGATGGGGCAGGGGTAGGGAGAGATACTGAATCTGGTGTTCACACGGACCCATGCCTAATCTGAGCCTCTGGGCTCTTATCTGAGCCAAACCTCAGCTGGTTTACAGGGTAACCTGTCACTCCCAGCTGCTGTATGAGAAGGGCAGCTGGGGATTATTATTGCAGAGACGGAGAGAGGTTTTTAAAGGCAATTTATTTTAAAAAGTTTTATTGAAACCCTAGTAAATGGACCTGGTGTTCAGCTGAAAGGCTTTGTAAAAATACCCTTTAGCATGATCTATTCTCACCACCCCACTGTGCTGGGGGTTAAAGATTAACAGAGTCGCTTTATTACAGCTTCTGAAGAGCCCAGAATGGCAAATACTGTAAACATGCCCTGTGCTACACATTTGTAACCCACCGTGGCTCCCAAGGTGTTTGTATTCGCCAGCCCCTCAGCGCTGCTCACCTGCTACCGGCCTGGTGAAAGGGAGAGTTCTGGAAGAATGTTTTATGTATGGGGGAGGGGGAAAGGTAGCAGAGCTCCTTTGAAAGGCTCAGACCACTATTCTTGACTTGCTTTTCCAGCCACTGACCAGCTCTAAGGACAATGCCTTGGTTTTAATTAGAACATGGTAGTACAGTATTTCTGCTTGGTGGACACAGGGCTGCCCAGAGGATTCAGGGGGGCTGGGGCAAAGCAATTTCAGGGGGCCCCTTCCATAAAAAAAAATTGCAATACTATAGAATACTATATTTTTGTCACGGCCCCTGCAGGACCCAGGGCCTGGGGCAAATTGCCTGCCCCCGGGCAGCCCTGAGTGGACATAATTGTATTTCAATAGCCAGAATAAAGGCTGGTTTATCTCATAGCGCATTGGTTCTTGCATGGCATATTGTAGGTAACTTGCTTGACTGAACTGCAGAAACCGTTGGTCTGTGAGTCTCCAGTGGGCTAAAAGTCAAGATGGTATAACTCACATACTTATTCTAGATCACTGGTGTTCAAGCTATGGGACGTGCTGCTGGGGGGTAGGGACAATAACATTAGTGGAGGGGGGGCAGGGAGGGAGGCACAAGGTGAAGCTGGCCAGGTATCTGGGCCAGGACAGAGCAGGAAGTTCTTTTTATTTGGGCCAGAAAAAGCTTTTTGACCAAATGGAAATATTCAAGAAAAGTTTCCAGGTTTGTTTCCCCCTGACTTTACACTGGAAAAAAAGCTAAAATATAAAGGGGAAGGGGGAGGCTAGCAACCAAAAGTCAAAATGTTCTGCTGGTTTTTCATTTAAATCCCAAATCTTTAAAAGGATCACAATTTTTATGTTTTTGTCAATTTTCCACACAAGGGGAGCAGGGGAGAAAAAACCCTTTTCCAGCCAGCTCTATGCCCCTTAAGCATCCTTCCCAGCAGGTAAATGAAGGGAGAGGGCAGGCATGGAATGGCTGGTGCCTGCCCCAAGGGAAGGAAAGTGTTCAAAAGGCAGAATACTGCTGGCACAGCAGAACCTGAAGAGCCAGTAAACCCTTCGCCAGCCCTGCTTTCAAAGGTCTATTTAAATCCATGGCAACACAATTGTACTGGAACATGTAGGGAACCTTGTAGATCATTGATTCCTTCTGCAAAACCAGCAAACATCTTCTATCACTCCACAATACTGAGGATTGAAAAACGTATTCCCGGAAGAGTTATGTGGAAGCCAGCCTTGTATATTAGCAGTAGCAGTCAAAGTAATGCCCTCTCCGAAGAGTCTACAGTTTAAGGACCTAGCCTCTTCCCTGGACCATGCTGCTTCTTATGGTTTGGATTAATTCTGATGAATTCCACGTCTCCTGAAGCTTGCCTATCTCGAGTAAGGATAATTGGGGCATAACCTCCACTTGTCCAAGTCTTTAGGGAGCCTCAGTTTATTCTCTCCGTGCTGGCAGGTCGGTGCTGTAGCAATCACAGAAACATATTTCCACACTAATCTCCATGCTAGAGTTAATTTCCATGTCAACATTTCCCTGATGTTGCATGGAAGAAATGTGCAGGATTTTGTGTCCTTCTCGCTGCAGGGCACGTAGAGGTTGTGAGAGTGAAATCAAGCGATGCAGCAGCATGTCACACAGAGGTAATAAAAACACTCCTCTGAGAAAGGTCCACTGATCAAAACAAGAATATCATGTAAATGTTAGGCTGATGAGAGCCATGGAAGTGACTCTCTGCTGATGTTTGGGCAGGTAGTAGCCTCAGGTTCTAAACTGGAGGCAGCTGAGGCAACAAGGTCCCATCGACCATTCCCCCTCATCTTGATTTGCTGCTCTCCACAGCATCATGTTTTCCCATTTTGCCCACGGTGTTTGCACATGCAGAATCCCCGCTAGTGCTAGGCACCCGGTGCTGAGTAGCTGTCATGCTGCATCACCCGTACAGTTTAAATTTGGTATCAGTAGCGTATTGCTGAATATCACATTTAATTTGCAGAGGAGAAAACTGGAAGCATTCATCTACATTTGGGATAACCACCGCCATCACCTCTTGGGCTGATTATTAAACTTCCTGATCCTCGTCTCAGATCCAGAGCAGGACGCAAGCCTGAGCAGCAAGACTGGGCAGATGCTGAGGAGATAAGGAATCCGCCCTGAGCACAGACAGCTAGGGAGGCAACTTCAGCCCAAGCACTGGGATAACCTCTATGAGGTTTATGCAGCCAGCCCTCCTACAGACTAGAACAGGAAGATACATGGAGCAGCTGATTCTCTGAGCCTTCCCCCTCTCCCATCCTGCCCATGCCTCAACCCCATTCCCCCTGCCCCCCACACACACACAGCCCATGCCTCCTCCCTCTACACCAAGCTGAGCTCTGCCTCCAAGACAGTTTCACCCCACATATATACACCCCTTTTCCCCCTGCCTCAAACAAATGCCCCCTGGTGCAGCAGAACCATGGCAGTGCTACATCCTGGGAAGCCTCCTTACCCTCAGAGGGTCTGGTTTTAATCCTTTATTTTTTATCAAAAATACCTTTAACCAGAGTATCACCCGCTCTGGGATATCTGCCGCTGGATTTCATCATGTCTGCAGGGACTGAGCTGGGGATGAACTAATCTGCCCCTGTATGATTAATTTAAATTCCATCTAAAAAGAGCAGTGCAGGAACTCGCCTGGCTCTGCTGCAGCTCCAGCTCGTTGGGCTGCCAGCAAAACAGCACATTAACAGAAAACACAGGAGGTCCATACCACTTCCAAAATGAGGCTAAGGAACAATGAAAATCATTAACACTGCTGCCCTCAATGGAACAACTTTAATTCCATTATGTGATGTGTGCCTCTCATGGAGGAGCTAAATCAGCATAGTGGGGCAAATACATTGGTGGGAGAGAAATGTAAGCATGGACACTCCCATAGTTAGGTCAATGCAAGACAGCTTACAATCGACCTAACTCTAGTGTAGACCAGCCCTAACGCCCTTATATGTCCCCATTACCATAGCATCTCACAGCCTTTAGTGTATTCATCCTCACACCACTCTTGTGAGGCAGGGCAGGGCTATTATTCCCATTCTGCAGACAGGGAAACTGAGGCACAGAGTGGCTAAGTGACTTTGCCCAAGGTCCCATGAGAAGTCTGTGGCAGAGCAAGAAACGGACCCTACATTTCCTGGGTCTGAGGCTAGCACCCTGACCATTGGCTCATGTTTGGGCAGGTAGCAGCCTCAGGTTCCAAACTAGAGGCAGCTGAGGGAACAAGGTCCCACGGACCATTCCCCCTCATCTTGATTTGCTGCCCCCACATTACACTTCCACGCTGGCTATCCTGCCTCTTGCTATTGGAGGACTGGATGAAAAGACAACTCTCTGGGACCCCTGCACTCATCCTTCATTATCCAGGTGTGCAGCAGGGTGCCGAGGGCTGGGCACTCCATTTCTGCAGCACTCCCAGCCCATCACTTTGTCCTCGGTAATCAAAGGCTGCTACTGACATTTGAACTCAAGTTTCCTGTCTGGAATGGAATTCATTTTTGGAAGCAATTAGTCCAAAGTACAAGTTTTAGTTTTTAGTGTAGCTCTAAGGAATACATTAGCCCCAGCAAGACTTGCATCACCTTGTGGATGAAAGAAGCATGGAAAGTAATCACGAGGTGGGGACAGCTGGTTTTCCTGATTCCACTGGCCATGCTAAAGGGAGAAAGTCATCCTGAGAAGCAGAATATAAGCACATGAGTGAGCAATGCCCCCACTGATGTTATTTGGTAAAAACAGAACCATGTTAGAACTGCATGACTGATCTGTTGGGTATCCATGCAACAGTCCTTTGCACAGCCCTTAAGGTCATGTAGCCCTGAGGCGAAGTGATGCCACGCACCCACGACATGTGCCATTCCCCTTATCTGCAAGCCACAGAGAAATACCAAGCTATTGTTTCCCTTTCCCATGACTACAGTCCTAAGAGAATCATAGAAAATACATCCCTGGTGATAATTAATGTGAAAAGAAGTCAGGAAACACCAGTTAAACTTCTTCTAGCACCAGGGATCATGTTTAACTGAACAGATAGGCTGCTTTGTAAAACTGGCAGACAATCCCCTGTGCGAGCTAGGAAGAGGTCTGGGTAGAGACAGAAACAGTTTATTTTGAACCATGATCTCCTCACTGAGCAGTTGACATCCAGAATTCTCCCATGCATTGTGGGCACAGTCCCAGTGCAAATAATAAATTAAGTTGTGGCTTGGGTTAAACCTTGTTCTTTGAAGTTGGATGTAAATTCCACCTTTCAGTCAGGATGAATGTAAAGAAGTGACTGAAATAATAGTCTCCTCACCCAAAACACAGGCACATGTCCCTGCTCAAAACAAACACAAACCCCATGCTGCCCAGAAATGGGAGCTGGGGAAGATTTTTCTGGGTAGTGAATTACTGGCAGGAGGGGCTGTATAAGAGAAGCAGAAGCCAGAACACAGATGGCATGTTTACACTGTGATACAAGACTCGGGGCATGACCGTGGCTGGCCCTGCTCAGCTGACACAGGCTTGCGGGGCTCAGGCTGTGGTGTAGTGTAGACAATCAGGTTCGGGGCTGGAGCCTGATGAACTCTGGGACCCTGCTAGCAGGGAGGATCCTAGAGCCCAGGCTCCAGTCCAAGCATTTACATTGCTATTTTTAGCCCCACAGCCAAAGCCTGAATCAGTTGACCCTGGTTCTAAGACTCAGTTCCGTGGGGTTTTTCATTGCCATGTAGACATACCCTGAGACAGACAACCTAGACAAGCATGGTATGTGACCCTGGGAGAAGCCAGAGATGGGGCTTCTGTGTCTGGTGCTTGCTGAAGAGGCTTGGGGCTGTAAGCCAAGAAACTTTCTCCTGTTCTTTGATTCCTCCTGAATGCAGGGAAACAGGACAGCATTTACATTCTTCGTAAACACATAAGATTGCACTGCAGAACATGCCTGACTATCATCAAGTTTTCCTCCTAACTGGAATAACTCGTAACACCCTGGATTTTACTTGGGTGATCACTCAGGTCAGAGGACTACCACCACCACTACCAACATTCAGACACACTCTTGTCCTGCTTTCAGAGCTCTCCTCCTGCAGCTTTCTATCTGATGGGCAGGGCCGGCTCCAGGTTTTCTGCCGCCCCAAGCGGGGAAAAAAGAAAAAAAACGCGGCAGCATGATCACGCCGCTCCACTCTTTGGCAGCAATTGAGCAGCAGGTCCTTCGCTCCAAGAGGGACCCACTGCCGAATTACTGCCAAAGACCCAGACGGGCCATCCGAGTATCAGCCGGAGGGCCGCCCCTTGGTATTGGCCGCCCCAAGCACCTGCTTCTTTAGCTCCTGTCTGGAGCCGGCCCTGCTGATGGGGTCCCTGATTGGCCGAGGAGATGCTGGACAATGATCCACTATGACAGTACCGCCCAGCAGAGTGTCTACTCTGAAAAATAAAGAGCATGAGTGGGACTTTTAAAAGTGCTCAGCATTGGCCTAACTCTGCCCCCATGAAGTGAATGGCTATAGTGGAGTAGGGGAGGAGTAGGCCAATCCTGAGAGCATGTGAAAATCCCTCTTGATGTACAAAAGATGAATAATAGTAACCAAATTAACAGTAACCAAAAGATCCCTTCAGAGTATCTTGTATCCATTCAGCTTCATTTTGGTGATTGTCACACCACTGAGATACCTACCTATGTCACATGTGCATATCAACAGTATTACAGACATGCAGGGTAGTGGCATGGGTATAGTTAGCCATATGAACACAAGCACAGGACCCAGATTCACACACTAAATTGATCCTACCTATGGCAGACTTCAAGGCTATTACTACCATCGACGCCTATACAAGGTTGCTTAACTTGCGAGTCAGTCAGTAGATTCTGTTGCATGCATAATTCCAGCACGGCAGATCTGCAGATGAATCTGATTATATTTATTTCCGTTGGCACATGGATGATAGTAAATATCCCTTAAGGCCATATTAAATGACACCTTTTATTAATCTCTCAACACCTGCTTGAAATATAATCTGACAAAGCCCATAAATCTCCACACTCTGTTATTGAAATAACACTTGCCATCCTTAGGAAGAGGTTTTCAAGTAGATACTACACAAGGAGGTGCTCGGCAGATGGACAGTGGGAAATCCATGCCAGTTTAGTAGCTTGCCACACACTACATAATCCTGGAACTCAAAGAAATAGCCCACTGAAGGATAAGAGCCCTGGAATTATTCAGCAGCTGAGTAATGGGGAATGACCCCACTATGCCAGAAACACAACAAATCATCTCTGGAGGAACTGAACATTAAGATCTGTCAGTAAAAAGAGTGAGGTGAGCTAAATTCTGAAAGGTCACCAAGAACCAAAATGCCAAGGCAGTGATAATGCCATGTGCTGTCTGATAGTATGTAAGGAGGACAAAAAACACAGAGAGAGTCAAGAACCTGTAACCTGAGACTTGGCATGGTGTTGGGATGCTGAAGATTTCAGTCTTTGTGCTCATGCAAGGTGAGGAGGTCAGTTCAAACCAGTCCTATGAAGGTCTTTGAAGATGACCTTCCACAACAGCTATATTCCACTGGAACGGTCAGCCAGAAAAGCTGGACAGAATTTCCTCAGCAGCTGGCTCACGAATATAGAACTTGCTACCAGAAGAAATCAGATTCCTCTAAGGAATGGGGATGGGAAGAAACTTTACTGAAGGATTTCTGGCAACTTCCTCTGAAGCAGCAGATACTGATCACTGTTGGAGAGAAGATACCGGACTAGATGGATTTGTCAGATCCAGTCTGGCATTGCCTGTGTTGCTAGGCTGAACACGAACCTCAGCACCTGCAGATCAAAATGCAAACCCACTTTCTTGACTTGGGTTTTCCACAATAATGCCTACAAAAATTCTAGTCCAGGGAGAGAAAGAGTGAACTCTATCATTATGTGAACAGTACACATCATTTTGTGAAACACTCAAACATGATGGGTGCTGGATAAGAAGCTAGTTGGGTGTTTGCCCCTTCATCCAAACCTGACCTCCTGTTACAATTACATAAAGAGTTTAGATCATGTCTTAGAATGGTGATCCTGTTTCCACGCTAGTAGAGTAGATTATAGATGCTTCCTTCTTCATGAAAAAGGCTACTGTAGTGCCCATCTTTAAAAAAGGGAAGAAGGAGGATCCGGGGAACTACAGGCCAGTCAGCCTCACCTCAGTCCCTGAAAAATCATGGAGCAGGTCCTCAAGGAATCAATTCTGAAGCACTTAGAGGAGAGGACAGGGATCAGGAACAGTCAGCATGGATTCACCAAGGGCAAGTCATGCCTGATTAACCTAATTGCCTTCTATGAGGAGATAACTGGGTCTGTAAATGAGGGTAAAGCAGTGGATGTGTTATTCCTTGACTTTAGCAAAGCTTTTGATATGGTCTCCCACAGTATTCTTGCCAGCAAGTTAAAGAAGTATGGGCTGGATGATTGGACTATAAGGTGGATAGAAAGCTGGCTAGATTGTCGGGCTCAATGGGTAGTGATCAATGGCTCCATGTCTAGTTGGCAGCCGTTCAAGTGAGTGCCCAAGGGTCGGTCCTGGGCCGGTTTGTTCAGTATCTCATTAATGATTCTGGAGATGGATGGACTGCACTCTCTGCAATTTGCAGATATGACATGAACTTGGAGGAGTGGTAGATACGCTGCAGGGTAGGGATGATGACAGAGAGGACCTAGACAATAGAGGACTGGGCCAAAAGAAACCGATGAGGTTCAACAAGGACAATGCAGAGTCCTGCCACTTAGGACGGAAGAATCCCTTCCTGTTACAGACTAGAGACTGAATGGCTAGTAGCGTTCTCAGAAAAGGACCTAGGGGTTACAGGGAGAAAGCTGGATATGAGTCAACAGGTGCCTTGTTGCCAAGAAGGCTAACGCATTTGGGGTTGTATGTAGGGGCATTGCCAGCAGAATCAAGGGAATGTTTTGCATGCCCCAATTTCCCCTCCCTATTGTCGCATTGGTGAGGCCTCATCTGAGTACTGTGTCCATTTGGGCCCACACTAAAAGATGTGGAAAAATTGGAAAGAGTCCGCGAAGAGCAACAAAATTATTAGGGGCTGGAGCACATGACTTATGAGGAGAGGCTGAGGGAACTGGGATGTTTAGTTGCAGAGAGCAGAATGAGGGGGGGATTTGATATCGCTGCTTTCAACTACCTGAAAGGGGTTGCCAAGGAGGAATGGATCTAGACTGTTCTCAGTGTTACGATGAACAGAACAAGGAGTAATGGCCTCAATTTGAGTGGGGAGGTTAGGTTGGATATTAGGAAAAACTTTTTCACTCAGAGAGTGGTGAAGCACTGGAATGGGTTACCTAGGGAGGTGGTGGAATCTCCTTCCTTAGAGGTTTTTAAGATCAGGCTTGACAAAGCCCTGGCTGGTATGATTTAGTTGGGAATTGGTCCTGCTTTGAGCAGGAGATCAGACTAGATGACCTCCTGAGGTCCCTTCCAACCCTGATATTCTATGATTCTGTGTTTCTATGAGTGCTGTTACTTATCTAAGATCTGGACTGTCCACTAGCTTTCTGCTCAGACACACACTTCACAGCAAAGTGCTACACTGCTCCTTGTTTGCCTTCATTCCCCTTTCTCTCTTTTCTTGAAGCTGGTGTGAAGGTAAGATCTCCATATTGAAGTTTCCAGGTCATCTAGAATAATCATTATACTTATCTTCATGCTCTTTGCAAAGCTCAGTTAATCTGAGCTCACTGGTGTTTGGTACCATGGTAAACTTCTCAGTGTGTAATGCCTTCCAGAAGTTGCCTTGCAAATGAGGAAACATTGCTTTGAAGTCATTGAAGTTGAAGACTTTTTTCCTGCATGCAGAACCTGCTCTTATAAAAATAAATGCTGCAGAATTCTACAAAATTGACCCAAGGGTCGACAGACTAGAGATGTGATGGTATGATAGTGGGAGTTATTATGGTGTAATATTAAATGAGGTGAGTTTCTAGGATGGAACATCTCACAGTGATGCTACAAGAAGGATCAAGAGACATTTTTAGACATTTAGACTAAAGCCATTTGGGCAGATTAGCTGATCAACTGGCAGCAATAATTTCATTCTCCCATGACAGATTCTCACATGGTATAAGTTGAGGCACTGAAGTGAATGGTGCAACACTAATTTACCTCAACCGATGATCTGCCCAAAACTTCACTATTCCACCACAAGCACCATAGCAAGTGTCACTGAGATTAATAGTTATGCAAACTACAAGCTATGTTAGGGATAAGAATCCAGGTGTCAATTCAGCAATCCATCCATATTTAGCAAAGGGCTTAACTTTAAACATGTTCTTAAAATGCTCTGCTGAACAGAGATGGGCTTGAGTATGTGCTTAAATGCTCTGCTCCGTCAGAGTCCCAGTGCTTCCTGTGTTTCTTCCTGTACATCTATTTTGCTGGAGTTTGCTCTTAGAGTATAGTATTCTTTAGCAAACAACAACAATCTGTTGGCACAAAATCTAAGCTCAGCTGCCTAACTGAGGTATGAAGAACGCCATATGGGTACCAACACAGCTTACTTTCTAATTCACTTTCCCGGTGATAGTAAATACCTGGTACTGAAGCAACCAATTAGTAACCCATCTGCAACTGCATGTAATCCTTTAAGGATAATTAGGGAATCTGCAAAGATTTCCCAGTCAATACTTGCACTGCCAAATGCCCAGAGACTATATCATCTCTGGTTTGGCTACGGTTTTAGAAGGAATTTTCCTTTTTTTCTTAAAGATCAAAGGCTTAGAAACTGAAGTAGGATTAGAGGTTAGAGGGGGCATTGTTTTAAAACTGTGCAATCAATAGGTTTACTGAGATCAAATTTCAGTCTAATGAAATAAGGTACTCCACTAGAGTGAAAGGCACAGGTGGAGTTAACGGGGGAGCTTCAGCTGTCAACTCACCACGGTGAGTAGATCTAAGTACGTCATCTTCAGCTATGTTATTCACATAGCTGAAGTTGCATAACTTAGATCGAAGTGTAGTCCAGCCTTAATGTTAAACCTGATTATCTGACCTCTTGGGGATGCAAACTTCTAGAAACCTCACAGGCACAGGTTCACTTTCACTTGGGAGTAGCCTTTCACACATCACCAATTCTGTGGTCTTACCCAGAAGTACAAAGCCCCCAAAATGGAGACCAAGATCCATACTGATACAAATCAGTATCCTTCACGTATAGGCTTGAATTTGGCTCTAGAAATGAAAGATGCTTCAGCGGAAAGAGAAATTGGTGTCTGGGCGGATATATGTTGTGAAATGATTTGTCTGTCCCTATTAGTGATTCAGGTCAGTTACTTGTGTATCATGCATATGTACAGTGCTCCAAGGAGCCAAACCTGCTCCAAATGAAGTCAATGGGAGTTTTGCTGTTATTGAGCAGAAGCAGGATCAGGCCTCGAGGGAGTGACTATCACGAGCACTAGGACATCTTCACTCCCCTTCCCCAGGCAGACACCCGGCACACAGCACTGTCATAAACAGATAGCTCAGGGTTCATGTTTATTTTGCCTGTAAAGGGTTAACAAAGGGAACCAAACACCTGACCAGAGGACCAATCAGGAAACTGGATTTTTCAAAGCTCAGGGAGGGAATTTTTGGGTGTGTGTCTTTTATCTGTAACTCTGTGCTCTCTCGGCTCTGAGAGAGGATCTCTTTACCTTCAGGTTTTCTAATCTTCTGTTTCCAAGTTGTGAGTACAAAGGTAGAAAAACAATAGCCTTTATTGTTTTTTTGTATTACATGTGTTATTTTGCTGGAATGTTTTAATTGTATTTCTTTTTGGATAAGGCTGTTGATTCATTTTTCTTTAAGCCAAAGTACCCTGTATATTGTCAACTTGATACAGAGATCATTTTTGTATTTTCTTTCTTTTTATATAAAGCTTTCTTTTTAAGATCTGTTGGATTTTTCCTAGTTAGAACTCACAGGGAATTGTTGGGAGGAAGGAAAGGGGAAGGGAAATCTCTTTGTGTCAGAGTTGCAAAGCTTACTTTGCAGGGACCTGACTGAGGGTGAAAAAACTTGATCTCTCTGTTTGCATTTTCAAGGACTTGAAACGGGTGATCGTCCAGAGCCATCCAGGGAGGAAAGCCTGAGAGAAATTAAGAGGAGACAAGGGGAGGGTTATTTCCCTTTGTTGTAACCTCAAGCATCTGAGTCTTGGGGTCCCCCAAGGAAGGTTTTGGGGAGACCAGAGTGCGCCAGACACTGGAATCTGGCTGGTGGCAGCGCTATCAGATCTAAGCTGGTAATTAAGCTTGGAGGTTTGATGCAGGCACCCACATTTTGGACGCTAAGGTTCAGAATTGGGACTTATGCTTATAACAAGCACACAGCACACTGCAAGGCCATGGAAAAGTGGAAAAGAGAAATTTTCATCAAGTGCAGTGGGGAAAAAAATGTGCTGTTGCAGAAAATGCTGTAGGATATTTAATGGCCACACGGGCGGAGCGGAGGAAATCTTGGTTTCTAGGCATTCATCTACATGCCCTGCATAGAGTTACTTGACATGGAACTCAGTTTATCTCTCAACGCCACTGTAATTTGAACTTATGGTTCCCAAGCGTCCAAACATTTCAAGCCCGAGACTTGGGTTACTAAGCAATACAAAAAAGCATAACATTGCTGTGAACTCAGCTTAACTCCTCTGGGGGATTCCCCCTGTGAAGAGAAATCCTCCAGTGCCTCCTATACCATCGTCTCTTGGTTAGTGGAGGTGGCTTAACTAGACAAGGGGGCATGGCTAGGGATCCCCAACATCTTCAGCTGCTGGATCAGCTCCCTGGGGCCATGTTATTATTCTTCTTGTTAACCTTGGGACCAGTGTGGCCCCTGGACAGCCCAGGACTGGAGGAGCCGACAGGTGGCTGAAAAATCAGGCAGAATACAACTTAAGAATTAGTATAGGGGTTTTATAGGGTTATTGTTTTTGTTGTTGCTAGTTACTCAAGCACAAAACACGTTAAACACCACATGGACACACATTCTTCCCCAAAGAATTTACAGGCCAGGCTTTAGACAAGACACCTTGTGCAATGGCAGACAGACAGATGGGATGAAAACAGTGGGAGGGGAAATAGTACAAGGCTGATGAAATAACACCATGCGATTAATCATGGTTGCGCTCAGCTTGTTGTGATGATTCCAATAACTAAGCTAGTAAGAGTGGGTGGATATGCAGTGTGTGGACACAGACATACACTAACTCTTGCACACCACAGCACTAGGCCTTACACATCAGGAGAGTTACGGGGGGAAGAACTATACAGGGTTCCATTCTATAAAAGTGCAGAGATCTCTTGTCTTTTCAGAGCTGTGTCTGTGAGAGGACGTGAATGCCAGGCTGGTCTAAAGGAACCGTAAGATTAAGGTTAGATAGCAAGGACCCAAGGGACATCTCTGGCTCCAGCTGCTCAGCCATTTGATGCTAATGCAGCGAGCAAGTGACTAACTCACCAAAGAGAGTGTTAGCCCCAGTTCCAATCAGATTAGTAATTTTCCTCAGCAACAGCCAAGGGCAAGATTAGTATTTGGTCTGAAGCAGAAATGACTGAAGCAGCTGGGATTATTTTTAATGCATGAGAGTTTTGTGCCAGAAAAAGTAGCATATTTTTGGGTAGATAAATATACAATTTCTTAATATTAAAAAAAAATCACAATGAAAATAATCATATAGTTCAGTTTGTGTGGAGTTGAAATCTCTTCCTTCGTGGGACATACTCTCTCCTCACTGACTCTGGTGTAAGTTAGGCAGAATCTGATTGAAGTCAGTAAATTACATTGATAGAAGTGAGAGCTGGAGTAAACCAGGGTAACTCTTCTCCTCTTGCTGAACTGCTGTGGTGCATCATGCAAGCCCTTGTCCACAGTGTGCCATGGGAGATGCAGTCCAGTCAGGGCCGGTGCAAGGATGTTTTGTGCCCTAGGCAAAACTTGCACCTTGTGCCCCCCTACTCTGAGCCCCTCTCCCACAGCAGCTCCCCCTTCTCCACCCTGGGGCGCCCCCCCGTGGCAGCTACCCCCTTCTGCCCTGAGGTGCCCCCCTTGCGGCAGCTCCCCACCCTCTGCCCTGAGGCATCGCCCCCCTGCCCCAACTCACCCCTGCTCTGTGCATGAGCACGAGCACCCCTAGCACGCCGTGACTGCTTCACTTCTCCTGCCTCCCAGGCTTGCGGCGCCTAAGCTGATTGGCACTGCAAGCCTGGGAGTGGGGAGAAGTGAAGCAGCCACGGCGTGCTCGGGGAGAAGGCGGGGCAGGAGTGAGCTGGGGCGGGGAGTTCCCCTGTGTGCCGCTCCACCCCCTTACTTACTGCAGGTGGCCCTCCCCGCGCTCCCCTGCCCCAGCTCCCTCCGCCTAAATGCTGGTGGGGACCGGGGCGGCCGAAGATCTGTCCACCACAGTCGCTGCCAAAGAAAATGGTGCCCCCCAAATCCCAGCACCCTAGCCGATCACCTAGGTCACCTAAATGGTGGCACCGACCCTGAGTCCAGTTGAGGAACTTGCCCACAGAGCAGAATGTTTGCGTCCCTCAAGCCTCCTTCAGCTACCCAAGGGCACTGAGATTGCGTTTCTAAATTGACACTTTTCATTTTTCAGATGTTTGGCTTGTCATCAAAAAGTCCAAGCTTGCCGCAGAAAGCGAACACTCTTTGTGAAAAAGTTTGTTTAGTAGAAAACCAAATTTTCCAGCTAAAAAGATTTTTGGTGGAACACTTTTGACCAGCCAAAGTTGGGCCAGACTTGAACATGGGCTGAGCTCCTCCAGCTCCAGCTGAACTTAATGGAAGCTGCAGATCTTCTGAAAATCAGGCCCACAATGTCTCAAACTGGATGTGCTGAGTCAGTGGACACTTCAAAATTTAGGCCTAACAGACTTGCCCAGTTTTATACAGCTAATCAATAGCAGAGTGTGGAAGAAAGCCAAGGAACCTTGACTCTCATTCCCCCATGGTTCTTCCCTTATGTTGTTTTTTCTCCAGTGCTTCCTTTCAGAGGGAAGCTAATATAGCTGCACAATGCGTAATATTCTCTCCTGCTTGGTGCAGAAGAGCCGCAAGGCATCAGAGAGCCAATTCCGAGAGCCAGTCCTGGTCCCAGTGGCTGAAAAGCTGCTGCCTGGCTGCTCTAAACTGTGCTGCTGCTGCAGGGTGCTTGACCCTGGACCAGTGGAGGACTGCTTTAGCAGAGCAGACAGCCTCTGCCTCTAGGCATTGCCTCCTCCTGTCCTCAACGTGCCCCTATGCCAGGATGTCGAGATGGGGGCAGACACAGAGGCCCAGCAGTGGCACAGTGTTCCCCACAGATAAGTTCCTCTGGGCCATGGAAATTCTATTCTGGGCATTTTCAGCCAGATTAAAGCCTTTTTACATCAACTGAGCAGCACAATGGGGCTGCAGAGAATCTGGCCAAATAACTGAACTATCAAGGCCAAATTTTCAAAAAGTTCAGCCTCGATTTGAGATCTAATTATGGGCCAGATTTTCAGGTGATTTCAGTCCCGCAGCTCTGACTGCGACAGTGATGGCCAGATTTTCAAAGAGCACAGCACACAGGGTGAAAATTGGGCCCCTGGAACTAGCTGCTTCTTCAGCATTAAGAGGAACAACTTGGAAACAGCAGCATTTGTCTGAGCAGTGAAGACAAAACACTGGCCTCTTCAACAGGAGATGAGTGTGTAGGCATCACCCAGCTATGACAGAGACAATTACGTATTTGAATCACAGGACAATTTATTTATTCCAACAAACACTGCAGGGTAATCAGGCAAAGAGGCTCTAATGCTGCCTACAAAACAAATTCAAGCTTCCTTTTGGGTTTGGTTTTTTAGGGGTTTATTTTAATTCCAAAAATTCTCCTCTCTGGTGCAGGGCATTTGTTGGTTTTGGCTTAGCTCTGGTGTACTCTCTCTTTTGGGTTTTCTACCCTTTTGGCTTTCTACCATCAAACGGTGAGGAAGGGGGGAAAAAAAGAAAAGAGTGAAAAAACAAATTGCAAAAGTAGATGCCTTGAAAATGGAGACTGGTTGGTGCTCCAAGAGCCACAGCTAGGGACCTGAGACCCGCCAGAGGACAGGGGCAGGGTATGTAGGTTTTTCAGTTAGTCAGGTCCCCTTTCAGTCAGGAACCTAAATACCTGAAGTTTGTGACTCACCTAAGAATTTACAAGTCAATTCTTCAGCAGCCTCCTGTTCATTAAGGTCTAGCATGGCTGACAGCCCTAGGCTAGATACCCTTCCCTTGTGTGTAACCCAATTCCTGAAACAGTCTGACCAGTTCAAGGCATGCAGCAGCAGCAACCCTTACCCTGTATGTATGCAAGAGAACCTTTAGCCACAGAACTCCACAGTCTGGTCTACACACAATTTTTGTACCATTATCTGTTTAGTTCCTGGGAATAAGCTAAATGCACCTTTATCCCAGTAATAACTGCACTGCATCCACATTAAGGGGGGTGTATTGCTTTAACTAAGGGCTTGTCTACACTGGCACTTTACAGCGCAGTGAAAAAACACCTCCGAGCACTGCAAGTTTCAGCGCTGTAAAGTGCCAGTGTAGACAGCACTCCCAGCGCTGGTAGCTATTCGCCTCGTGGAGGTGTTTTTATAGAGCTGAGAGAGCTCTCTCCCAGCCCTGGTGCTGCGACTACACAGCCACGTTAAAGCGCTGCCAGTGCTTTAATGTTGCTAGTGAGGACATGCCCTTAGTCAGCTGCTAAGCCAGTTTCACTGCAATAGTACAAAACCTGTGCATTAGACCAGCCCACACTGCCTGATTCTCCACGGCCCCTGCACCTTGTGGTGTCATTTACATCTGTGCAAAAGCTAGGTGTAAAATACAATCATTCTGATTGGCTAGCATTTTAGACTCACTCTGAACAGGTGCCGGTGATGACACACGCAGGAGAATCCAGTACAACCTGCTTTACCAGCAATTAAACCTCACAACACCTCTGAGGCAGGCACAGCTCCATAGCACCTGTTCTACACAGGAATACATTGAGAGCACAGATAGCTTGTGATCTGCCCCAGGCCACACAGAGAATTAGCAGGAGAGCCAGGAAGAAAACCCAGCAGTCCTAACTACAGCATCAGCATTAGGCTGCCTGTTCTTCCTTCTGTGATGTACCAGTAAGCAGCACTGGACTGGATTCAACAAGTTAATAAAGACCTGACATCAAAGTAAGATTGCCTAATTATCACCCCAGTAACACATCAGCTCAATCCTCATTGAGCATGGTGATTCCCACCACCCCCCATCCTTTAACATACAGACTACAAGAGCATAGGGGCTGGAACTAGGGGTGCTGGCTTGAAGTGGTTTCCATCATATGCAGAGTTTACAGTTTGGTTCAATGGCTCTCAGCACCCGCAATACACAGATTGTTCCAGCACCCCTGTTTAGGGGGCTTTGTAAGAGGCTGGAAAGCTCCCCCTAGTTAGTCTATTAGCATTTTCCACCACCACTGCAAGACACAGACTGGAGTCCACCTCCACTGTGCACTCCCAAATGCAGGAAGGACTGTACTTGAGCTCGTGTTACCGAGCTGTTCCCAAGATGCCTGTCTGCAAAGCTAGCTGAAGGACAGTGGTCCCCAACACCTGGGGCATCTATGAGCACTTGTGTACTGGTCGGCAGACAAGCATCTACGAAAATGCTGCCGAAAAGCAGTGTCATCAAGAGGTGTCGCTGCCGAAATGCCGCCAAAAAGCGCCTCTTGACGTTGCCGCTTCTCGGCAGCATTTCGGCAGATGGTTGTCCGCCGGCCACGGTCATCGATGGCTCATCAGCCGGCGCCCGCCACCCGGAAAAGGTTGGGGACCACTGCTGTAGGACATTTCCCCAGAATGATCTTCCCCAAACCAGCCAGTAGGTGGGGATGAAAGAACAGCCCAAGTACTTGACCAAGCAGATTTCAGAGTAGTAGCCGCAAAAAGAACAGGAGTACTTGTGGCACCTTAGAGACTAACAAATTTATTTGAGCATGAGCGTTCATAGGCTACAGCCCACTTCTTCGGTTGTCTCGGTACAATCTGGTTCTCCTCTGGTCTCCCACACAATGGATCAGACCTGTCAGGAGTTAGATGGTATAATCCTGTTTCTCTGGCTGCCTACGTATCATCTGACAATCCAAGAGCCTGGGCATGGCTTAAAGACAACAAGGACTGTGCCCCTGAGCCTCAGGTCTCCATCCTTAGGGCAGTGAATAGGTAGTAGACTCTGAACTAGTTTTATCAGGTTATCCTGTGGTCCGTTTCTCAATCCTCCTGCCAACCTAGGACTGATGAGACTCAAAAGGTTAAATCCTGGAACCACTCTGCAGCTTATGTGGCCTGTGTGTAGGGGATCACTGTGGGAGGTGGGGAAGCAGTCCTCTTGCCACAAATCAGTTGCAGAGCTGCTGCTGCAGTGTCTCCCATGGCCAGGGTGTTCTCCCCTGCTGGGTAGAATGGCCAATGGATCCAGCTAGTCACAGATTCCCCAGCTCACTCCTGTCTGCCCCCCAACCTCCCATCTACTACTGGGGTGCATGGATTGCCACTGGAACAGGACTTTGTAGTAATGCAGACTTCCCAAAGGTGGTCTCTACCACTTCTATCCTCACCAGTCTCATTGGGAGAAGGCCTAAAATGGTGCAGACATAATTTGGCCCAGAAGGAAAGATTCAGACCTAGCACATCTGAGGCTGCAGTTACAACTTCTGCAGAATCAAACATCTCTCTTGAACTTCTCTGCCATTGATGATTTGCTGTGACAAATTCCCACCTGATGAATAATTAGCATGAATCAGTGGATAAAAATAGCTAGCTACTGAGGCTAGACCATGAGACTTCCAACTGACCAAGGGGCTTTAAATTTGGCAAAAGTATTGGTGATTTCTGACCACATTAACAGCATACAATGGTTCCTCAGTGGGAACTCAAAATACACTCAGAAGCTGATTTGCTTTTGCTAGTGCAAGGCAAGCAAAGAAATATGAATGAAGAAAGGACACTGAATGTTACTCTGTCCTCGAGCTTTGCAGTGTCAGGAACCCTCATTATACTGGACCATAAAGCTCTCATGAAAACAAAAGTACAGTAACAAAAGCACATAGCACTAGCATGAGCATTCACACCGGAAGCCTGACTCCTAGGCCTTGTCTGCACCAGCATGACTATAGTGACATAGGTACACTTGTGCAAAGTGCAAACCTTGACGTTAGGCACACTGCACATGGGTAAAAAGTTACTTGCCCTGGTGCAACGCGCCCCAGTTTGAAACCAAGCTGAACTCAACAAGTGCACACCACTTTTCACAACAGCTTAGTTTGCCTTGCACTGGTTCAGCTACGCTGCTGTAGTGTAGTTACACCAGTGCAGAAAACTCTGATATAGACATGGCCTAGAACTAGAGTGAACACGCATCCAAACAAGAAACAGAAACAAGACCCGGTGATTTATGGGTTTGTGTCCATTCAGACACTGAACATTTAAAAAGCTCCAACAAGGCCTGAAATATGCAGAGCTCTGAAAACGACTGTGGTGCATCGGCCTCTCATACACTCTGCTTTGGGATTTAATATGCAAGATGAAACCTCCACGTCCCCAGACACAAATGGAACAGTTCAGAGAAGGAATGTTCCCTGGAACTTTCTCTGCTCACCACATTCTCAACATATTCGCAACTTGAGAGCAACAAAACTATTGAAGACAGCAGCCAAAAGGTTCTAATCTTATAACAGCATGGGAGGGCTGGCTGCTGGCTGGCTGGGAGGCTTGTTAGTAGGCCTGTAGGATCTCCTTCCTCCATCCCATCAGTTCAAGTCCAGACTAGCTCTTTCATTAACAAAAACTGTTTATTAATATTTGTATTGCAGTAGCTCCTAAAGGCCATGACCAGATTGGACCCCTTTGTGCCAGGCATTTGCAAACATACCCAAATTTCAACCAAAATAGTTTTGGTTCTCAAATCAAACATTTGAGATTTAGTGGAGTTTTGTATCAGAGGGGTAGTCATGTTAGTCTGGATCTGTAAAAGCAGCAAAGAGTCCTGTGGCACCTTATAGACTAACAAACATATTGGAGCATGAGCTTTCGTGGGTGAATACTCACTTCGTCGGATGCATGTAGTAGAAATTTCCAGAGGCAAGTATATATATGCAAGCAAGAATCAGTCTGGAGATAACGAGGTTAGTTCAATCAGGGAGGATGAGGCCCTCTTCTAGCAGTTGAGGAGTAAACACCAAGGGAGGAGAAACTGCTTTTGTAGTTGGCTAGCCATTCACAGTCTTTGTTTAATCCTGAGCTGATGGTGTCAAATTTGCAGATGAACTGAAGTGCAGAAGTTTCTCTTTGAAGTCTGGTCCTGAAGTTTTTTTGCTGCAGGATGGCTACCTTTAATCTGTATTGTGTGTCCAGGGACCTTGAAGAGTTTCCTACAGTTTTTGTATATTGCCATTCCTAATATCTGATTTGTGTCATTTATCCTTTTACGTAGGGATTGTCCAGTTTGGCCGATGTACATAGCAGAGGGCATTGCTGCAATGATGATGCGTATTTACACTGGTGGATGTGCAAGTGAATGACCGGTGATGATGTGGCTAATCTGGTTAGGTCCTGTGATGGTGCGCTGTGTAGATATGTGGCAGAGCTGGATCGAGGTTTGTTGCATGGATTGGTTCCTGAGTTAAGTTACTATGTCGGTGTTGTAGTTACTGGTGAGATATGCTTCAGGCTGGCAGGTTGTCTGTGGACAAGGACTGGCCTGCCACCAAGGCTGTGAAAGTGAGGGATCATTGTCCAGGATGGGTTGTAGATCCTGATGATGTGTTGGAGGGTTTTACTGGGGACTGTATGTGATGGCCAGTTGGAGTCCTGTTGGTTCTTCTGGGTTGTCTTGCAGTAGGAGGTTTCTGGGTACACGTCTGGCTCTGTTGATCTGTTTCCTTATTTCCTCATGCGGGTATCGTAGTTTTGAGAATGTTTGATGAATATTTTGTAGGTGTTGGTCTCTGTCTGAGGGGTTGGAGCAGATGCGGTCGTACCTCAGTGCTTCGCTGTAGACAATGGATCGTGTGGTGTGTCCGGGATGGAAGCTGGAGGCATGAAGGTAGGCATAGCAGTCGGTGCGTTTTCGGTATAGGGTAGCGTTAACGTGACCATCACTTATTTGCACCGTGGTGTCTAGGAAGTGGACTTCCCATGTAGATTGGTCCTGGCTGAGGTTGATGGTGGGGTGGAAGCTGTTGAAATCGTGGTGGAATTTTTCCAAAGTCTCCTTCCCATTGGTCCAGATGATGAAGATGTCATCAATGTAGCATAGGTAGAGAAGGGGCGTGAGAGGATGAAAGCTGAGGAAACGTTGTTCCAGGTCAGCTATAAAAATGTTGGCATCCTGTAGGGCCATGCAGGTGCCCACAGTGGTGCCACTGATGTGGAGGTATTATATTGTCATCAAATTTGAAATAGTTGTGTGTGAGGATAAAGGCACAGAGCTCAGCAACCAGTTGTGCTGTGGCATCATCAGGGATACTGTTCGTGACAGCTTGTATTCCATCTGCGTGAGGGATGTTTGTGTAGAGAGCCTCTACATCCATGGTGGCTACGATGGCGTTTTCTGGAAGGTTACCAATGCATTGTAGTCTTCTCAGGAAATCAGTGGTGTCACAGAGAAAGCTGTGGGTGCTGGTGGCATAGGGTCTGAATAGAAAGTCCACATATCCAGACAGTCCTTCAGTAAGAGTGCCAATGCCCGAGATGATGGGGTGTCCAGAATTTTGGATTTGTGGATCTTGGGTAGTAGATAGAATAACCCTGGTCGGGGCTCTAAGGGTATGTTAATTTGTTCCGGTGCTAGTGTAGGGAGTGTCCTGAGTAGTGCAGTTTCTTAGTGTATTCCTCAGTGGGATCTGAGGGAAGTGGCCTGTAGAATTTGGTATTGGAGAGTTGTCTGGCGGCCTCCTTTTGGCAGTCAGACCTGTTCTTGATGACAACATCACCTCCTTTATCAGCCTCTTTGATTATAATGTCAGGGTGGTTTCTGAGGCTGTGGATGGCGTTGCGTTCTGCATGACTTAGGTTATGAGGCAAGCAATGTTGTTTTTCCACAGTTTCTGCCTGTGCACATTGGCGGAAGCATTCTAGATCCAAACTGTCATTTTGACCCTCAGGAGGAGTCCATGTGGAGTTCTTCTTCTTGTGCTGTTGGCAATCTCCCTGGACACACTATAACAGATTTAAAGGTAGCCATCCTGCAGCAAAAAAAATTTTAGGACCAGACTTCAAAGAGAAACTGCTGAACTTCAGTTCATCTGCAAATTTGACACCATCAGCTCAGGATTAAACAAAGACTGTGAATGGCTAGCCAACTACAAAAGCAGTTTCTCCTCCCTTGGTGTTCACTCCACAACTGCCAGAAGAGGGCCTCATCCTCCTTGATTGAACTAACCTCATTATCTCCAGACTGATTCTGGCTTGCATAGATACACCTGCCTCTGGAAATTTCCACTACATGCATCCAACAAAGTGAGTATTCACTCACAAAAGCTCATGCTCCAATACGTCTATTAGTCTATAAGGTGCCACAGGGACTCTTTGCTGCTAGTGGAGTTGCATTTGAAAAAAATAATTCTAAGAAAAATGTTGACAAACAATTAAAAAAAACTGATTTTTTTCCTAGGGGGGAAAAAATTCCCAAGCAGTTCAAGAGGTTGTTTGTGGATGTGACACTGGAACCCCTAAAAGCCATTTCACACAGGCCTTTGAAAAGCTGAAAACAACTTTTAGATTGTAAGTTCTTTGGGCCAGGGACCAGCATTCTGACAGGTTTAAGCAATTTGCACAATGTCACAGGGAGTTTGTAGAAGAGTTGGGAATAGCATCCAAGAGCAGAGTTGTACAAACAACAGATGTTTCAGTTTGCTGGCAGTTCCAAAAAAAATTAAATTAAAAAAAATTGCTTTAGGTTGAATCAAACAACAACATTTATTAAAAAAAAGCTGGAGAATTGAAAAGTCAGAAGGAATTCGTTTTGGGTCAAGCAAAACTTTTTTTTAGATTTTGAGCATTTTTAACAACTTAAAAAAAAATTGAAGAAATTTTCAAAAGGAAAAGTCATTTTGAACCAAAAAAATGGCAATGTTTCATTTCAAAAATGTCAAAACAAAACATTGGAACTTTTTCAGATTGGTGGAGGGAAGAGGGGGCTCTGACAAACAACTCGGAAAAACTGACACAAATTCATTAAACATTTTGGTTGCTGAATCTGCATTTTTCACCAAAAAAAGTTTTAGTTGAAAAAAAACAAAAACAAAAGTTCAATCCACTCTTCCCAAGAGTCCTGACAAGGTCCCAAGGCTCTTGCTGTAACCACTGGGCTTCCATGGACTTTCTCTGTAGACCCAGGGTGCTGGAACAATGTTTATAGTGGGCAAACTGAGAACCATTGAACCGAACTGTAAACCCTATACACGATGGAAACCACTTCAAGCCAGGGGTGCGGTAGCACCCCCCGCATTCTGAGGTCCAGCACCTGTGCTGTAGACTCTGATTACTTGATAGATAGACGGATGCCTCTTGAGCTCCAATTTCAAGTGATTTTCTGGTGTGTCACAATAGACCTGACTTCTATAACACTCATTTGAATGGACGCAGTAACAGGCAGTATTTTAAGTTAGCTTTGCTGAAAACATTTGCTTGAAACTGGATGCTGTGTGAAACTCTCGGTCTCTCCTTTGCTTTCAGAGCTCCGAGCAGGGGCTGGGGAGGGGGTGTGTGGCAAAGATAGTGAATATTATATATATATATATATATATATATATATTTTTTTTTTTTTAAATTCTGCTGCAAGTGCCAGTTGCACAGCTCTGGGGTGCATTGTGGTTCAGCTGCACAAAGCCAAAGTGTGATTCAGAAGCTGACAGCCTCTGCCTCTGCACCACACCCTAGGAGCTCAAAAGCTAGAATTGGGCCAGAGCGCTTGGATCAGACCCAGAGCACAAAACCACATCTCCCATGTGTCTCTGTAGGGGAGCTGGCCTACAGGCATGATGTCCTAGTGACTCAGCCTGTGCAGAAAGCACTGGCCTTTGCACACAATGGGGAGGACTTTCCAAAGCACATTGATGTTTCTCTCTCCCCTTGCAGCTATTAAAGGGCCACACATGGCTCCAGCTCATGGTGTCAGAGGCCAGCCTCCCCCAGGGCACTAATCACACTGGTAGTGAATGGGGGCCACATGGAGATGAATACGGATGCAAACAAAATATTTGAGAACCAAAGGCCTGATCCTGCCAGACGCTGAGCACTTCCTGAAAGCTCAGGACTGAGACCAAGGTTAAGTGACATTTGCCTGGCACATGATGCTGTAGCTAAACTCTCAGGGAGCTATCCTTAAAGCTACACTGCTCATGTTCCTTTAAGATATTGCAAATCTTTCCAGCCTCAATTTCCCTTTGGTCCTCCCTTGGTCCATTCCGTACCAGTCTGGTTAGTCTCCCCTTGCTAGACTGGTAGCTGCTGGGAGTCCCCTGGTCCTGACTTGGCAAAGAAACAATTCAAACCCCCTGAATGTAAAGGCCATCCTGCCCCTGTGCTCTGTTTAAAGGGTCCTCAGTGCTAAGTCAAATAGCATTTCGGGCAACATCACCTCTAACCTTTCCACTGCCCAGCATCTTGTCAAAGTCCTGCGGAGTACAGCGTCACACAGCTGCTGCTTTCTGTTTGAGCTAGTTACCAGCAAGCCCTGCTATGTGATTTATTCAACCTAATTAACTTCTTCTTCCCCGCAGGGCTGACTTCCTCCATGACCCAAGACACAAAAGGCTCCTCTGATTTACTGAGCTTGCCACAAAACGGTCTGTTTGAGGGGCCATCGTCTCTTGTGCAAGAACGGCACTGTGCCCCTTTGCAGAAGGGTGGGACAGCTTATCTGCCCAAGTTCCCTACAGGACAAATGGTCATTAACAACACAGAGCTCTGCCCCTCCATTGAGATCAGGGCTGATAAAACCCTGCATATAGGAAACTGAGAGAACAGCAAAATTGAACTCTTGCCCCTCCGAGAACATTGTAGGGGTTTGTCGGTTGTTGTGTTTTGCTTTTAACAATATTAATTATGGAAACAAAGCATTTCCCATCTGATTTGCTTTCCCTCCCCCACTTTGGTAGGTGTCGCTCCTTTCTATGCCTCACTCGGCATGGCTGCTGTTACCCCTGCTGCTGTTGTGAGTTGCAAATACTTCAGAGGATGCACAAGACTCTACAGATGGGGAAACCTAGTCAAAAGAACATAAGGCCAACATTTTCATTGTCAGCCATTGATTTGGGATGCCCAGCATAGGACCGCTTGGGCCTGGTACTTCAGCAGTGCTAAATGCCCCTGATGCCAGCAGTAGTCAGTGGGAGCTACAGGTATGCAGCGGATCCGAAAAGTCAGGCCCAAGTTATCTCAGGGTATGCACCCAAAATCAGCAGCCACATTTCAAGATTTGGGTCTGAGGGACTTGCTTGGGGAGCACTTTGGTTTAGAACACGAAGCACATGGCTAGCAGGCAGGAGACCTGGGTTGCAGTGCTGATTTAGACATCTAGGCCCAGATTCTCAAAGGTATTTAGGCTCCTAACTTCCATTGAAATTAATGGGAGTTAGGCACCAAAACACCTTTGAGGATCTGAGCCTAACTCAATATGGAGCCCTGGGCAAGTCACTTAACATCCCTGTGCATCAGTTTTCTCTCCACTGAAATGAGAATCAGGCAGGAGCGGCGCCAGGGTTTTTGGCGCCCTAGGCGGGGGTCCTTCCACGCTCCCGGTCATTGGTGGCAATTCTGCGGCTGGGGGGCTCCCGGTCTTCGGGGCACTTTGGCGGGTCCCAGAGCGAGTGAAGGACCCGCTGCAGAATTGCCGCCGAAGACCCGGAGCACGGAAGGACCCCCCGCCGCTGAATTGCCACTGAGAATGGCAAAATGCCGCCCCCCTAAATCCTAGCACGGTCGTCTAAATGGAAGTGCCGACCTTGGGATCAGGATATCTGATCACCTCAAGAGGTATTAAGAAACCTAACTAAATACCATTTGCAGGGCAGTGAAAAAGGAGCAAACAGAAATCCAGACCTTCTAGTACTCATTGCTGTAGGCCAGGAGGAGGAGAATAAGAGTAGGAGGCATTTTAATAGAGACCTCCAACCACTATATCAGAACCATGTACTCCTTGGGAGCTCCCCAGACTGTTTCTCCTCCCTGTGGAGCTCCTCTGCGTGCAGCCGTATTTAAGTTTGCACGGCAGACGCATGCACTCATGGCCCAGGTGCATACTTCAAAAATCATTCATGGCCCCGATGCAGAATTTGAGTATGTGAAATGCTATTAACAAAACACGCGTCTCCAAACTAGTTAAAAGCACAAGAACTCACCAGATCTAACCTAGTAAGAGTTTGGAGTTGCAAAGCAAAGTCACGTTGGAGACCTGAGGAGCCAAACAAAAGGTATCTCAGAAATGAAACCCAGCTCAGTGACTGGCCTCACAAGCCTCCTAAATGCCCGGTCCAGTTCACACCAAACCTTCCAGAAAATATCTAGCCTTGGCTTCGATCGCCCTTGTCAGTTTGCTTTTGGCAACATTGACGAGGATCAAAATCCATTTTATGAAGGGAAGCAAGCTACAAAGAGACTAACATATGCACTCTATATATGCACGCAACAGGACCCACTGGTACGTCCTGAGGATTTGAATGGTGTTACAGAGTAGTGATGCAGTATGGGAAAAGTTCCAAGCACGTTGTTTTTAATTAGCTTTATGGAAAGCCAATGTTTCATCCTCACAAACACATGGTAGACACTGGTTTGAAGCCAGCCCTCATCCATAATAACCTAAAGCTGTCCCCATCTGCTGGCAGCTAGATAACCTGGCCTGAGCACTGTTCCCAGGGGAGGAGGGACCCACATCACAGAAACCATCACGAGGAGTAGGCAACCCTTCTTAGCAGGCAGAGGGCTGAATGAGGAAACCACGCTGCTCAGAGGCAGCACAGTAGGGTGGCCAGATAGCAAATGTGAAAAAATCGGGACAGAGGGTGAGGGGTAATAGGAGCCTATATAAGAATAAGACCCCAAAATCAGGACTGTCCCTATAAAATCAGGACATCTGTGGTCACCCTACAGCACAGGCCAGTGGATTTAGCACTGAACTGGGACTCAGAGCTGGGTTCCATTCCATCCCCACTCACCTACTGTGTGATCTTCTGTTTCCCCTCTCACTCTTTGTTCATCTTGTGTATTTAGATCATAACAACTGCGGGGCAAGGCCTGCTTCTCACTCTTGTTTGTGCAGCCCCCAGCACAATGGGTCATCTCCAGGCCTGGGCTGAGGGAGTCCTTGCCAAGGCAGTGCCTGTCTGCACTAGCAGTGTTCTGCGTGTAGACGATTACTGGTTTGAGAGTGCTCAGCCCAACAGCATGCACCAGCTCTAAAAATCACAATCAGATTATAGAACCCTCTCCCCAACACCCTCCATTAAATTACAATTGGGAGGGTGGGTCCCCTTTGCAACACTCACTGCAAAATACTCTCTTTCCATTGGTTCCAACTCTCTAGAGCCTTGTCTTCACTTAGGGTTTTGTGAAAGTCTCCCACCATTGTTGTAGCACAAGGTCCATTTCACTAATCCCAGCAACACAGGGAGTGCTAGCATAGTACACCCACCAGCCTGCTGTCTATGACACAGGCAGCCCTGGCATAGCTGCACTGGTGCAATGGTCCAGGTGGAAGATTTTCACCAGCTCAATGTAGGCACAGCCAAGGAAGCTAGATTCCTGAGTGAGAACTGGAGCCAGCTCTGTTTACACTCCTCAGGTGTTCCAGTGTAAACACTGCAAGCTGTCAGCAAATTGCCTGGCAGCAAAGCAAGGGATTTGGCCAGGTGGGCGTGAAAGAGTGTGTCGCAAGCCGTGAGATTAACAACTTCACCAAGGCTAGATATTTGAGGGAAGGAAAGGTCTCTGATTTATTAGGGCTTGGTGAGCACGACTAGACGCTTGTTTCTAACAGCAGCGTTCAGTTACTCCTTGTTGTAAGAGCTATAAATAGCTGCGTTCACTAGGGAACCACATACTATTATCTATAAAACAACTCACCCAGGAAGTCCTGGCCTGGCTGTAGGGATCCTTATCTCAGACACGGGGCAATAGAAAAACATTACTGCATCAGCAAAGAATTCAGTTGTTTGATATTGCATGTAGCATGTTTGGTGGAGAAATAAATATGGAAGAGGCTTTATGATTCACTGACTTTGACCTGAATTCACAAACAGTTTCTGTGTCCTGATAAATGCATTTCTGGCAAGCTTACTAGTCTCTGGATATTTTTTGCCCAACTCTAACAATCAGTGTCACCAGGACTGTCCCCCTGCTGGAAGGGTTGCACTGATTCTCCTTTCCCAGCAGCTAAAGAGGCATCATCACTGAGCAAGAACAGAAATTGCCACCGCTGCAGAATTCCCAACCCGTACGCAGCTCAGAAAACTCAAAGCAAGGTCTGGGATTCCAAGCATGGCTCTCCTATTTGATCAGGGGACAGAACTTCGAGGCTACCCAGCCAACCCTTTGCTTTTAAACGTATGCACCCCAATTGTCTGGTGTTTGCCTTCAGACACCTCAAAGGGCTGGAGCCTTGCTAGCTCAGAGTCCAGGCTCCCTCTCTCCATCACCTACCCCGAAAGCTGCATTCATCAGGGGCTTTACGGTTCTGCCAGTGACCACGGTGAAACTTGCAGGCGCGGGGGTGGGGCACTGACATTCTTGGCAGAAGGATCCAGAACTCCTTCCAGGAATCCAGTGGACCAGAATACCTTCCAAACCTCACTCCTTTCCAGTAGCCTTCCCGTGACAATGACCCAGAGGAATGACTCAGTGACAAACTGCAAGGACCTAGCCCTAAGCTGCAGCATCATACTTTTAAGCCTGCTCTCCCTTGCTAATGGCTTTACTTGCAGCAGTACGTCATCAGACCCAGCTCTGATGCCTCCCTTTCCTACCCAATACCTGCTATTCTAAATATAACAGGAAGTCAGGCGGGGCACTTTCTGAAAACTAAGACATGGCAGCTGCATGTTTGCAACATAAGTGCCTTCATTGCAGGCCAGCCACACAAAGTCTACACCCCCCTTTTCACTGCACTAGTCAGCTGGCAGCCTCAGTGGCTGTAGATTCACTGTGCTGGAGGCACTGGAAAGAGGGAGGGGTTTGCCAGGCCCAAAGTGGAGAGCCATGTTGAACACAATGAACAGGAAACAACTTGGAGCAGTGGTTCTCAACCAGGGGTACATGTATCCCTGGGGGGGTACACAGCGGTCTTCCAGGGGGTACATAAACTCATCTAGATAGTTCCCTAGTTTTACAACAGGCTACATACAAAGCACTAGCGAAGTCAGTACAAACTAAAAATTCTTACAGACAATGACTTGTTCATATTCCTCTACATACTCTACTATACACTGAAATGCAAGCACAATATTTTTGTGAGCAAGTCATTTTTAAGTGAGGTGAAACTTGGGGGTACGCAAGACAAATCTGCCTCCTGAAAGGGATACAGTAGTCTGGAAAGGTTGAGAGCCACTGACTTAAAACACCTTGGTCAGTCCCCTTTCACTCACCCCAGCGATCTCTGGCCCAGGTCAATTATTTCCATTTGATAATGAGATGAAAGATGAAAAGCATGGGGCAAGGACTCGTCTACCGAGAGGTCAAATTCATTCAGGCAGAAAAACCCAGTTCAAAGGGTCATTATTTCTAGTCTGTTGCATTAGATGCCTATGCTCCTGTATCAGCTTAGCTCCCAGAGCCTTCGTAATGGGTTTCTGATCTGGTGACTGTGTTGCAGTAAAGCCCGTACAGCTGGGTAGGTGGGCTGGACTCTCCTGTACATAGCTGATTTAATTAACCTCAGTGACCGGGACAGGCATTCGGTGCAGAAAACTAAGCCATTCCAGGGCATCATAACTGGTACTGCCCTCCAGGCATGCCCAACATACACCTGGGTGGAATAGCCTTTGCTCTGGGGTTAAGGCACTGACTGCACTGGGACTCAGGGGGCTGGGTTCAATTCCTGGCTCAGACACTGACTTTCAGTGTGACTGGGGCAAGCCACTGAGGGTCTGACTACACTGCACTCGGTCCAGGACAGGTAGGACTGCTCAAGTTCACTCACTTAAAAACAGCAGTGTAGCCAAGACAAGCCACTGGGGGCCCTGAGCAGGACTGTCACCAAGTGACTAGCCTGTGTTGCTGCAGGCAGCTATTGTTAATGAGTTAGTTAGTACATCTACCCACACTGCCATCACACCTCCTGAGTGCTGTGTAGACATACCCTGTCTCTCGGCATGCATCAGTTCCCATTTGCAAAATGGAAATAATACTTCCTTCCTCCTCCCCCCTGTCCATTTAGGCTAAACACTCTTTGGGACAGGAGCAGTCTCTCCAATGCAAATGGATAGCTCCTTGCAGGGTGAAGCCCAATCTCAGCTGGGGCCTTGGAGAGTCACACAGGTACAATCACATTCCCATTGCTCTCAGCTGGCTCTCCTTTTATATTTGTTTGCACTTATAACACCTTCAGGACTTAGCGATTTATCTGGGTGGCACTCGATCTGCAAGGAGGCTGTGTCCCTTTGGGATCTGCTATGATGATAGTGCTGTGTTTGATTTCAATTTTGGCTATGCTGGAACGGGGGTGCTACCCTAGTCCTTCACTGTGGACCATGTGCACCAATTTAGTTTGCACTCCCTTTGTTATCACAGTTTCAGAGTAACTGCACCGTACTCCCCCTCCATAGGCCCTTGAGGACACCTACTTAAGGCTTCCAACTGTCACCTCCCTTGGGTGGAGATGCACAGCTCTCTCACTCTTGACTGGGGGCTTTAAGGCTGTACACTGCCTTACACTGTGATATTCCCAGTGCCTGCTCTTTGCTTTCTCTCTGGGGGCTACCAACAGCATAGGCCAGCAGCTACAAGCTACCAGCCAGCTTTTTTACATTTATTCCTAAGGTGAAAGCTTTATAGAGAAAACATGTAAAAAAATCAATAGACATTCCTATGCTCATGCTAAAAGTTACTAGAGGTCACCAATCACTCTGATGGGGCCTTACTAGGTGAAAGACTTTCCAGCACTTCCGCAAGGGTTGAGGCCCTTGGACAGCAGCTACCGTCCATTTGCTGGATCCAAAAAAAGGTGCCAAGTCAGTTTAAATGCAGCCTTCTAATGCTAACAGCCCTTTCTTGGTCTTCGTACTCACTGGAAATCCAGTTTGAACCAGAATATGCAAACTTCCCCAGAGGATGGTACTTCTCCGGAGGTGTTTACAATGTGAGTGATTGACTTAATCACTCCCCAGTGCTTTAACTCCTGACAGAACTGTCATAATACATACAAGCCCACTGTGATACGTAAACTTTATACAATATGTTCCCCCAAAGATACTGCAGACGGTTGCAAAATTGTGACAGATCTGCAACATGGGGGACTACAGTTCCCATCAGCCCTCTTGTTTGCAGAGAAAAAGCTTGAAAATGGGATCCGAGAGAGTGCCCTAAAGGCTCAGTAAACAGAAAGTAATTAAAAAGAACCACATTTTAAATCTCATGATTTTTTAAGCTAAATATCAGGATTGGGTAGGAGGGAAAGGGTGATTGATGGTCTTTGAACACTTGGCATTGGTGGTATTGCTGCTGGGTTTGACTTCATCGTTGTGGTTAAAGCCATGCGAACCGTGGTAGCTTCCATGAACAAAGGCTTAGGTGAATTTTGTTTAATTTCTGTTTGTGCAGGTTTACACCCTCCTCCTGAGTTTCATTGTGTTTTTGAGCACCAGGGACATGAGAATGATGTCTCTAGAAGCCCAAAAAGCAACTGAACATCACATGGAAACATGAAATGGACTCTACTCAGTAAGTCAAGTGGGAAGATTGACAATAATGTGCTGTAGATGGAAGCTCTCACCTCTGAGTCACCTACTCCAATCTGGCCCCAGTCCGCAGTGATCCAAAGTCACCTATGAAAAAAGAGTTTGGGAGCTACAGAACCATTCTTAACAAACAAGCCTCCATGCCACCGAATCCACCATCACAGCTGGCAACCTCAGATTAAATTAGCATGAAAGTTGAACCACCCTCTAGCCAGCCAGGGATCATCCATCCAGGGTAGAGATCAAGCACACAAGTGGCTAGGTAGCTTGCACTGTACTTGAATTCCATAACTGCTCTCTTCTGTCCCCCCACTCAGAAATGGAGGATGAGAGAGGTAGCGCCCCAGAGTGACGGTGATGGGATTGCAGAAGGCATCAAGCCAGGACAGCAGTGGCAAATGGAAGGGATGGAGCTAGATCTAAAAGCAGATGATACCTCATCTAGCTCCAGTTCCAGCTCCACACCAGCATGGGCTGAGGATTAATTAACTTGCAAACTAACAATAGTATTTACATGGCCCTGTCACCAGGGCCGTAGCTTCTCCCCAGCTCCAAAGCATGCACTGCCATGCCCAGTCTCAGCCAAGTAGGTTTGTTTTCATAACAGAGGTCAGCCAAAAAAACAGAACACAGTCCTAATTCAGTTCTTGGCCCAGGCTTCAGGGCCACCTGCTCGCAGCTTCCAGGGTGCAGTTCAGAGTCAGGACAGGTGGGGAGCCTGCCTTAGCCCTGCTGCTCCACTGACCAGGAGCTGCCCAAGGTAAGCCCAAACCCAGAGCCCCCTTCCGTACTCCAAGCCCCTCATTCCTGGCCGCACCCCAGAGCCTGCATCCCCATCCAGAGCTCTCATCCCCTCCTGCACCCTAGCCCTAGCCCAGAGCCTGCACACCCAGCACAGAGCCCATACCCCATCCTGAACCCCAACCCCCTGCCACAACCTGCAGCCCCTCCCACAGTCCGAATGCTTTGGCCCCACACACCCCAGCCTGGAGCCCCCTTCAGCACCCTGAACCCCTCATCCCTGGCCCCACCCCAGAGCCCACACCCAGGGGACTCTGGGCCGGGGCATGGGGTTGGGTTGTAGGATTGGGTTCAGCGCAAGAGGGCTGGGGATGAGGGGTTCAGGGGATAGGAGGGGGCTCTGGGTTGCAAGAGGGGGTACGGGCTCAGGGCTGGGGGTGTGGGCCCCAGGGTGGGGCTGAGGGTGAGGGTTTCAGGGGGTTGGGCCAGCCCTCTTGATTGGGCTCACCTGCTCCAGTCCAGGGGCACTGGGTTCAGTCCATCCACAGAGATTATCTGAGCAGTGCTATTATCCCCATTTTGCAGATGGATAACTGAGGCACAGAGAATCTAAGGCCCAGATCCACAAAACTGCCAACAAACCCTATAGGCACCTAAACTTACTTACCATGCCAGAGAGCGATTCTGCAGTCCAGCCATTAGGGCACCAACATGGGAGACCCAACGTCCAGTCCTCCTGCTCCAATCACTTGTCCATTATTTATCCACAGTGGGACAGCTTCAATAGGAAAGGTTGAGGGACCCCCACATCAGACTATCCCATAGTCTGTGGTGAGAGCACTCTCTTGAGAGGTGAGAGATCCCTGTTCAAATCCTTTCTTTCTCTCTGGCAGGGCGGAATTGAACCTGAGTCTCCCACATCCCAGGTGAAGGATAATCACTAGACTCAAAGTTACAAGGTGGGTGGCAGCAGCACCACCACCTCCTGCTGCTCATCATTCTTATTGTGGAATGAAGCTGGTGCCAAATTCACTCCCTCCAGAAGGGGCTTAGGTGCCTAAGCTGCCTTGCTCCAGGTTCCCATTCATGGATCGCTAAGCAGAGATGGCTGCCTCTCTGCAGCCTGGGTTAGATGCCTGTCTGAGATAGGGGCCGGGGTTAGCGCACACACCTGTCATTGGCATCTCCCACTGGTTAGCTCAGGTGGCTCCCCGCCTAGCACACTGGCGTGGGTGGATCACATTCTCAAGTGCCTCTCTGCCCCCCAGCCATTGTATAGGGCACCTACGGGTCTAACTCAGCTTTGTGGATTATGCTGTTGTTCTTGTGATTTTCTAGGTGCCAGGACATTCAATGTTGCAACAGCTAAGTTCCTTTCTGGATCCCACCTTAAGTGACTTGCCCAAGGTCACACAAGTAGACTGTGCCAGAGGAAGTAAACCCAGGTTTCCTGAGTCGCAGGCTAGCACCTTAACCACTGGACCTTCATTCCTCCAGTAAGCTTATATAGAGATCTTTGGATAAAGAATACTATAGAAGTGCCGAGAGTTACAATTATAACTATGCTGGTCCCCATTGCTACTCTCTGAGGTCAGGGAAACTCTTAAAGAGATGATGGCCTCCCCCTCCTTTCCCATTTCTCCTCACTGAGCTCAGAGACATGGGCAGGGCTAGCGCCTCCTCAGCACCACTACACCCTCCAGAACCCCACGCAGTCTGTTAGCTAATCACAGAGCACTTCGGCCCCCAACAAATTATATGGGGATGAATCACTCACTGACCTCTGCCTTTTGGAGTGTTCAGTTTCTTCTAATTTTATGGGCTGTAACAACTGGGTTATTGAATCCAGATGTCTGCAAAACGCGACCACAAAGCACAGAAACCCTGAAGGAGTGGAGTCAGTGGCAGGAATCAGAGCTGGTAATTCATTTTTCATAAACAATGGCCTAGGAGGAAGAAAGCCACCTATTCTCCCCACTCACTACCTTGGATCCTGAAGGAGCAAGCAGCAGGTTATTATCCCCCCAAGCAATTCCAGATTTCTCTCAATAGCTATCTTGTCCACTCACCCTTTCTGAATGGCTCAAACATTGGAGCCATGAGCTGCACAGTTATTCTCAGGCTCAGGCTGTGATGGCTCCCCCATGGATGATATCCTGAAATGTCATCAGTACAAGTGTGGACCCAGCTTGGCTTCGGTGCCTCATTAGGGGCATCAAACCTTCTACAGGGATCAGCAAGTGGGCAGGAACAGAGCCTCAGGGTTCTTGAGTTGTCTCCTTCTGTACAACTGAGTCATGGCGCGAGTTGGCCAGTGACTGGTATCAGCTGACAACGCTCTAGCAGGAATACATGGTGTGGGTAGAAATGCAGCTGGGTGGGAGACAACCGTAGGTAGTTGTCACAAGGAGCCAAGAATTAGTAAACCCAAGCCCTGCTTAAACTACAAATAAAAGCATGTTTGTGACACGTCTACAACATTATTGTCCCCAGACATGGGCCAAAGGTGCCACCATCTTTGTAGCATACAGGGGATCTTGACTAGGGATAGCTCAGTGGTTTGAGCATTGGCCTGCAAAACCCAGGGTTGTGAGTTCAATCCTTGAGGGGGCCATTTAGGGATCTGGGGCAAAAATCTGTCTGGGGATTGGTCCTGCTTTGAGCAGGGGGTTGGACTAGATGACCTCCTGAGGTTCCTTCCAACCCTGATATTCTATGACTATGTCCCTGACCCATCCTAAAGCCTTGGAGGATCAAAGGCTCTATTGTGGTTCAGGGACATGATTAAGGTCCTGTCTACATGACAGAATTAAGCCATGCTTTACCTGCATCAGGAATGACCATGCTATAACTGAGTCCCCAGCAGAGGTGTATTTACAGTGTAATCTAAAAAACTAACTGCTTTGCTGTTCTGGAACATGGTACCTGACTGCTATTTGGATTCTGACTGGTAGCTTTTTTTTTTTTTTTTTTTTTAAATAGGACAGGACACTATTTCACTCTGGCTCTTGTTTAAGGCAGCAAAATTACTCAGAAAATAAAACACAAATAATAGTTGGCCCTAGGAGCTCCAGTCAAACATCAGAACCCCATTGAGCTAGGTACAGTCAAGTAACAAAGAGGGCCCTTGCCCCAGAGAGTTCACAATCTAGGTATCAGACAGGAGGAAGCAGATGGACGAGAGGCAAATGGGAGTGAGGCTGAGATAATAAAAAAAACATGTCTCAGCTCCCTTCTTGTCCAGCCTAAAACAGTATTATTTAAAAAGGCCAGTATTTGACATGGTGAGAGTCTGAATGGGAACGCGTGTACAGGGAATGTTAAAAAGTTCCTGGCTGTAAGCACCCCAACAAAGGCTCCTATGGGGAAGGAACAGAGAAGGTACAAGAAAGGGAGGACTGAGGGAGGGGAAACACTTATTTTTTAAATAGATCCCTGTCCTTTCTCTTATCTGAGGCTCTGGCATGGTGAGCTGCTCTGAGACTATCTTAGCTGGGGATTTCAAAGAACTGTCTACAGATTCCACGTCCCCTGAGAGGGGATTTTTCATCTCATACGTCATTGACAACTTTCTACAGGGATGCCAGAAAGCCAGCACAGGCCGTTTTAATACTGAGGACAGAAGGAGCTTCAGGAACACTAAAGGAATTGTAATAATTGGGCCTCCAAGTTTACCCTAATTGTGAGCTCAACTGTAAAGAGTAAATGTAAGTTCATAAGATGTCACATTAACCTATAATACATTAATAGGAAAAGGTGCATGAGTGAGACAGAAGAACTGAATTAGTCCAAACAAAAAGGCCTACTGATGTAACTCAAAGACTGTGTTAAAATCATGCCCAATAAACAAAAGGAGTAGAGCACCAGAATCAATTAATCAAAATTGGTGTGTTAAAATAGTAATAGGATGGGCTATTCTGCCCATCACTTCCTTTTGGGGTCCTTAAAGAAACTTTGGGAGAAAAATTGGCTACTGGAGCAAACTTCATCCATCTCCTAGGGTCCAGAGCCTTCGCCACCATGATCCTGAGATATATCCTGACCAGACAGGGCCAGAGAGGGACCCTGATGGCTCCAGCTGAATCCCAACCACCACCTGGGATGAAACAGGATTGGACTTTAACACTTCTCTTTCCCCTCAGAAAGGACAATTATCTTTGATACCAATCTAAGACTGTCAAACCAAGGGGGGTTTCCTTTAAAAACAAATAAACTCTACAACTAATGGGTTTGTCCTCTTGTTTTCACACACACCCTTTTTCAGTGGTAGAACAGAAAAAGGAAAAAACAAAAGGGGGAAGCAAAAAAATTTAAACCCCAAATTTTCTATGAGTTTTTTGTGAAAACATTCAAACAAATAACAAAATGTTCATTTTCAAAATCTGGAGCAGGACAATAACTTCAAGAGGTGCCAACATTTGGGGGATTTTTTTTTTTCCAGTTTCTCAGCCTGATCTACTGATGTGTAAGTCCCACAGGGGACATTCATCCCTGTGCAGACACAAGACATGCACCACTGCAACCCTGATGTCTTAAGTGGGATTAAAGTGAGGCATAACACTTGAGGCTGGCTCTCTGTACAGGGGTGAATTTCCCATGTCAAGCTCCTTTTCAATTTGTTGTGTAACCTCTATGCAACGTTATAACACCAGCCATCCAAACTGTACGTCAAGGAGGAGCATCACAGGGTAAGCGCCTGTTAAATTGCTAGCTTCGCATTCGAGTTCATTTAGCACTTGCTGCTCAGAACAGATGTAAGTTGCACTGTGGTAGAGGAGCCCACAAGATGCTTCTCATTTTCTGTCCAGTCCTTGGAAAGAATAAAACATGGTATATAAAAAATAAGGAACAATACAAGATACGACCTTTACGTTCGTACTTTAGCTCATTTTATTGTACCTGGGTGGCTGAATCATTACTGTACTTGGCTTTTGCTTTGGCTGCCTCTGCATTGTAGTAATGTCCCATTGTACTGGAAACTCAATAAAGAGCAATTTAAGATGAACTTTGTATCTGAGCCGATAACTCTTGTGCAACAGCAGCGTGTGCATCAAGAATGTTCTGAGGACGCTAAGGGGGATAAGTTTTACATATGCATGTCTTCATGCCAAGTTTTAGCCTGATGTGAATTGAAACAGCTGACTTCTAACACCCCCTCGAAAGTCAGAGTTTATTGGAAGGGAATTCCTGCCAGAAGAGAAACCATAGCAACTGCTGCAATAAAATAACATTTCTGCATACAGCTATTTTTACATGGCAGTACCACTCAGTTTAGAGCACTTTTCTGAGCTTTGCTGCCAGGCTTAGATGGATATTACAGTAGAGAGACAAGATGAGTGAAGTAATCTCCTTTATTGAACTAACTTCTGTTGGTGACAGAGACAAGCTTTCAAGTTTATACAGAGCTATTCCTCAGGTCTGGGATATGTACCTCTGTGTAGCCTGAAAGCTTGTTTCTCTCACCAACATAAGTCGGTCCAGTAAAAGAGATTACCTCACCCTCCTTGTCTCCCTAATATCCTGAGGCCAAAATGGCTACAATAACACTGCATACAGCAATGGATAATATCAGAGCAGTCAGAGGAAGAAGCAGCCTATTAGATTGTCGAATACATCCTCCTGCAAGGGTAGAAAATACTACCCAAAGAAAATGATTAATCAGGCATTAGATTTATTCTATGCTTGATCTTGCTCACAAGACAATGTGTTAGGGCCAAATTTTGAACTTCTAAAGTCAATGGGACTTTTGCAATTGACTTCAGTTGGACTACTATAAACCATCCCACCATTGGACCTGCCCTAAAGCCTGGAAAAGAGAATTTGTGAGCTGTGGAAAGTAGAGGGCGAGGATTCTTGGCGCTATTGAAGTCAATGGGAATGTTGCCATTGACTTCAGTGGGGCCAGGATTTCTCTCTCTCTCACACACACACACACACACACACACACAACACACACCACACACACACACACACACCACACACACACACACACACACACACACACACACACACACACACACACACCTCTCTCAATTTCTGGAAAGGCCTGACTTCTCATACCCTTTCAGCCTATGGACCACATGTGTGCTGCTTTGGCCTCTTTTGCATGAAACAAGTGTCTGAGTATCCACCATGGCAGAGAAGACAGATTGCCTGAAAAAAATATAATTCTTTCCACCTTCTTGCTAGTATTTTTGATGATGGGTCTCAGGTTGCATTGTGACTCTAGAGACTAGGTAATATTCAGGATCTTATGTTGGACAGGAAACCGAGAGAGGACAGTACAGAGAAAAACAACAGAAAGTGAGCATAACAGCTTTTAGAGGTAGAATCTAACCATAGGTGCCCTGAAAGAATCGGACATGGCACATCAGCAGGGGCCCAGTCCTAGAGTCCTGTTAGTGGACCTCAGGGGTTCTGAGATAAGCGGTGCTGGGCACTATGCATCTAAGCTCAGGGTCCATCCTTTAATGGACAGATAAAAGGCATGTAGGATGATTCAGAAGGCCCTACAATTTTGCTATGTCCTTGTGATGGGGTGTACCAAGCCCTTTGAGGCCTCCTGCTAGAGGCCTCATGATTCTACCACACTCTGCCCCAGAAAAGGAGCAGTTAAGGTGGTTCCTCCAAGCAAGCAGACAATCAGAGTTCAGCAGACTCAGATAAAAGGAGCTGCAGGACCTGAGTTAGTCAGTTGCTGGCAGGGACCAGAGGAACAAGGAAGATGCTCCTTGCTGAAGCCCACGGGAGAACCAAAAGATGGGTTCTGGTGACATTGGCATTCCGTGAGAAAGAACTTCAGCTCTGAGGTCAGGGTAAGGAGGAAAGGGCCCAGGGAACAGCAGTAGCAATTATTAAAGGAAGCAGCATGTGGCTACTATTTGTAGGGTCCCTGAGTTGGGACCCAGAGTAGTGGCTGGGTGGCCTAAGCCCCAAGAAGGGAATAAAGCTTGTTTAGAAGCCCAAATTAAGGGCAGGACTTAGTCTCCAGGGAGAAAGCACTGGGGGCAGTGCTCTATACCAGGACAGACACAGACTTCAAGCTAGCCCACAAGGGACTGAGAACTGAGCCCAAAGACAGGGCTGAAGATACCACCAAGGACACAGTGATAGGTCCTGTTGATCTTTTGTTACCCCAGAAGCAGTTCCTTCATGTGATGAGACTGTGTGACTTGGCCAGAGGGCCAAGCCACTGAAGAACCACCTGTCGAGGGTAACTGCCGCCAGGGGGCACCGAGAGCAGAGAAAAAGAGAGTGCAGGTTCACACACACCCAACAGGAGGCGCTCACAAGAGATAAGTGTACACCAGAGGTAGGCAACCTATGGCACGGCTGCCGAAGGCGGCACGGGAGCTGATTTTCAGTGGCACTCACACTGCCTGGGTCCTCGCCACCGGTCCGGGGGGCTCTGCATTTTAATTTAATTTTAAATGAAGTGTCTTAAACATTTTAAAAACTTTATTTACTTTACATACAACTATAGTTTAATTATATATTATAGGCTTATAGAAAGAGACCTTCTAAAAACGTTAAAATGTATTACTGGCATGCGAAACCTTAAATCAGAGTGAATAAATGAAGATTTGGCACAGCACTTCTGAAAGGCTGCTGACCCCTGGTGTACACAAGTCACAGTCCTGAACTCAGTTAAAAAAGCAACAGTTATTTCAGATCCAATACTGAGTGCATACTAGACTATTTGTAGAGAATTATTCTTTCATGCTAATTTGACTTGCATGAACTTGGTGCTTCTGTGAATGCGTAGGGCAGATAGCACCAACTAGAACAAGGCAAACTTGCCATCCTGGTGGTGCCAATGCTCCTCAGCCATGACCCAAAGCATCCTTACTATTCCAACTTTACCCTCCTGACCTATAACTTTGCCAATTCACATCACTTGTCACCCGTGGTATTTCCTGCAAGTTTATTCTTGGGCCCAGCAGACCTCTGCCAATGTGTCTCATTCCTAATCCAGAATACTCTCTGCCTAGAACTAGGCTCCTACTTTGTCAATGAATCCTAACCTGAAGTGGCTTCTGTTACAATAGCCCCAGGCTCCAACACTACTTTGTTGGTGCACATGCTGTGCTGCATGCTATTCCAGTTTTGAGTCCCATGCACAACTCAATGCACCTTGAGTAAAATGTATCCCTGCGCTGACAACCAACATAAGCCTTATGCACCACTTAAGTCTGCAAAGGAGAGTTTAAGTGGGACCTAAGTGTTGGATAGACCTCTGGATGGGGTGTATTTCAGCTTTATTGAAGCTATGGACTATTGTGAATTCATAGCTCTCTCCCTTTTACTACTTACAGTGCAAAATGTGTGTAAAGCCTAAAAGGAATCAAAAAGGTAACCAAACTTTGCCAAGAGATTACCCTCTCAAGAAATCCTACAAAACTCAGATTTAAAGTAAGGCACTGCTCTCCACAGTTTGCAGAATACTCTCTGTGTTTGAGATCTGAAACAAACTGAGTCCAATAATCTGCTCCTTGTGGAGTCACGTTGTCTGCAAATAAGCACACCTTAGGCAGACCGAAGTAAGCAAACCTTGTGAGCTCCTAACTTAATATTTAGAAAAGATGTATATATCCCACCCTCTTAAGCAAATCTGTGTGTCATAAGCCTTTAAGAAAATGAAAGATAGAGCTTCTCTTTGGCTAAGTATTTACTAGAGTCATTAGTGCATGACTATTACATTAGCTGAACAAAACAACCAAACTTTCCAGGGATATGCAGGTAGGCGATGATCCATGGGTTCAAAGTATGTGTTGATGTTAGCGTTGCCAGACCCTCCAGGACTATCCGGGAGTTTCCAGGAAATAAAGATTAATCTTTAATTAAAGATTATATCATGTGATGAAACCTCCAGGAATACATCCGACCAAATTGGCAACCCTAGTTGATGACTCAAGCTATCCAAGACCATAGGATCCCGAAACTTCCTGGGCCTGATCCTCCATTGCCCTGTACCTTCTGTTAACATTTATACTGGCGTGAAGAGAGAGTAAAAGGCCTCCTGATCAGAAGGGAAGTATCTGGCACCCAGTGGCATTGGCATAAGTGACTGAACAAGATGCCAAGGATACCAGACTCCTGCCTCTCAGGCTAGTTTTCAGTAGGGCACTATGGTATTAAGGAAAACAATCTGATGTTTGGACGTTTGACACCAGATCTAAGAGAGACTACTCAGGTTATCTGTGCAACTTTTACTCAACATTCCTCAGTAAATGAGTCTTAAAATTGATATGAGGAGAGCTGGGTGCTCCTGGGCATGAGTAATTGGCAATACTGACTGAAACTAAACTGGACATGTCTGAGCCACCTGACCACTGATCTGCCAGTTTGCCTCTTACTATTCTGCCAATCCATCTGTCTTCATCCAGACCTTGTTCTCTCATTCTTGGGCCTCTCCTCAGCAGACACAAATCATCAGGCCAAAATATTCAGCAGTGGCCTATGATTCTGGTGTCCTCGGTTTTTGGGCACCCAGCTCAGCATATTTGGGCCTGATATTCAAGAGTGCCAGATCTTACTGACTTCAACTCAAGTGGCAGGTGCTCAGCCCACCAGAAAAATCAGACTCAAAAACAGAGGCACCCAGAATTAGAGACCACTCTTGAGAAGTTTGGCCTCAATGGGAACCCAATGAAAGAGGTTAAGTAAAATGTGGATAATCAGGCTTGCTTGCTTCTCAGGGAGTTACTTTGAGGATTTATCAGCCAGTGCGAACACAGTGCTTTGAAGAGGAAAATTTTATTATGAGTTAAATTGAAATATGATGCGCAAGACTTCTTGATGAGAAGACCCAAGAGATTTAAGCTATGTATCTAGCACTATATTAATATGCTACATAACTGAGCCTATAAACATCAAAATGCAAAACAAACACTGTGGGGCCAGGTCTCCAGCTGGTGTAAAACAGCAGTATCACTCCATGGATCTCAAAGGAACTATACCAGGGGTTCTCGAACTGGGGGTCAGGACCCCTCAGGGGGTCATGAGGTTATTACATGGGGGGTCGTGAGGTGTCAGTCTCCTCCCAAAACCCCGCTTTGCATCCAGCATTTATAATAATGTTAAATATATAATTTATAAAGGGGGTCGCACTCAGAGGCTTGCTATATCACCAATACAAAAGTTTGAGAACCACTGAACTATACCAATGTATACCAGCCAAAGACATGGCAGTGTCCAAAAAATTGGGCCTGTTACTCTGTCTTGCTAAGATACTTATATGGCCCCCGTTACCATTATCTGAGCACTCCCTTGAACCCTGTGAGGTGGAAACTATTATCCTATTTTACTGGGGCCAAAAGAAACTACGAAACTTGCTCAAAGTCACAGAGTCTGTGGTAGAGCAGGGGTCTCTCAAACTAGCACCCTAACCGCTTTCTCTCACGTGTGCACAAACACACACACACTCTCTCTCTGATTTTACATGGCGGTAACTTTGCTGACTGATTTTTAGGCAGGGTAGATGGGAGCAGAATGGGGCACATTGTTTATCCATGAAATGTAACTCAGCACCCAGGCAGTTGGAGTGGGAATTACATTAATCAAATTAAAGATTACAAAAGACAGCTTCAATATTGACTTACACATAGTGAAAAAGAAAAGGTGTGTCAGCCCAGAGCTCAAAAATGTGACTGCAATCGAAAGGCAATTCTCCTCGCTCCTTTCTCTACTTTTCTGTGGTTTGCATATATTATTTGCTGGATATTTTACCTCATTCTGTTTACCTCCGTCTGCACCTCCCTGGCCTGTGTGTGAATTACTCCCCCTTCTAGAATGTCACAGACGAACCACCTGTTTCACCCAAATTTGAGCTCAGCTCTATCCCACGATAGCCCCAAACACCTGGCAATTTCACTTCAAGAAAGGCCCAAGATTGAAACTACTAGGAAATATTTCAAGTCAATACTATGATTTAGATTGTAAGCTCTTCAGGGCAGGGACCGTCTTATGGTTCTGTGTTTGTACAGCTCATAACACAATGGGGTCCTGGACCATGACTCGGGCTCCCAGGCACTATGATAATACAGATACATTATAATGACTTCTAATCAGACTAGAGTATGTTGACAGAGGTGTGCTGAGAAGGGAGTTTGCACACCTCCTGCCACATCATGTCTGGCTCTAGCCAGGGCTATTTGTCCCTCACTTTCTTGTGCGCTAAATTCACTCACTAATTTAAAAGAGGCACAAGAAACAAAGGCAGAGCTGGAGTCACTGTATCCTCCACCTGGGAGCAGCAGGGGAGAGCTGTCCTGCCAGGAATTATTTTAACCTTTAATATTTTTGGCAGCAGAATATCAGTCAAGTGTTTCCTACTTGGTTTTGAGTTCTATCAGTGTGATAAGTTGGCAGGGCCCAGGAGGATCCTATTCTGGGAGGGAGGCAGGTTTGTTTTCCATGCTAATCGGCTTTGACTAGCAGAGGGGAGAAGCAATACAAAATAATAATGCTTTCATTTCAACATCCCAGAGAGGGAGAATCTGCTGCAGAACTAGTTTAGAACACAAATATCATAGCCAGTACAGTGCTTTCAACTAGCCAGCTACCCGCCCAGAGATAGGGGAACTTTCTCCCCTCCCCACACCCAACCCTAGGAACCTCCACACACAGAGTCAGGTACAGGGGGCTCAACTCCATGCTTCACCTCACAAGAGGAAGGGTTGCAGCTCTGGCCTGCTCTGAGGGATCAACATGGCACCCAGTGTAAATGAGACCAATCTGATGGCTAAATGGATTGAACAGGAGATGGGGCTCTCACCACACCAGGTGGGAGGGGCAGATCTACCTCGGACTCTAGCAGATGAGGAGAAGCTGTGCTCACCCCATCCCGCCTCCCTCTCCTCTGATTTTATCCTTTGGAACAGCCCAGATTGATGGCCATAGCCCAAAGTAATAGGCAGAGCCCAAAGTGTTCTGGTCATGCCCCTTTCACCCTGACCCCTCACCCAGCATGTCTCACCACTAGGTGCACGTGCACCCCTGGTTGCTGGTAATAGAGGACAATGCTTGCTAGTTTTTTACGACTACATCCATCCTGACTGGAGGTCTGGATAGCACTGACGGAGGACTCCCAGCCTGCACTCAAGACACAGGTTTATCCAAGGGCTAACAGCTTAGGTTGTTCCAAAGCCTAGCTCAGGAAGCTGGAAGGGAAGGTAGGGGAATCCTTCCAGGGGTGTCACATGTGTAGCTCTACAGGAGGTTTTCATCTTTAGTGGCAATGGCAGACTTACTGGAGAATGGTGCCAGCTCTTCCTGTGCCTGGGTTCACAGGATCGGGCTGGAATGTGGTTGGGGGCATGGGATGGATAACAGCAATTTCAATGCATGTGAAAAATAATGAAAGTGGTTTTTTGTTTGACTGGGGGGTTTCTGGGAGGGCGAGGGCGGACCGTTATCTCATTATTTCACTCCAGATGCTGACCTTGGCTCTGGGAAACTCATTTGTCTTGACTTCCAGTTGAGGGACTTTCTGATCTAAAGGCAAACGTCTATAGATTTATGCCATTTGGAAAAATCAATCAGTTGTGAGCCAAGCCACTTAACGATTAAAACAAAAATCAGTCCTGCAGGGATAATTCAAAGCTGACTCTAGAGCTCTGAAATGCCAAGCCAGAGATGACATGGGTTGTAATTTGCACCATCTCCTTCTAGTTCACTAATGCCAGAAACTGCTGGATGCTCAGATCCATGTAGACTGTGGAACAGGGAGAAGCCAAAGGGAGACATTTCTTTGCTTTTCTCTGGGCTGCTGTTTGTGCTAATGAAGGCAAAGGGGGCTGACAGGGCTGGAAACAAGCTAAGTTAGCCACATGGCCAAGAGCTGCGAAGACAGCCATAGTCCCTGTTTTTTCCATTGCGCTCTGCCAAAATACCCTATAGTACTCTCTAGAGATGAGACACAATCCAGTCTTCCCGCTACAGCCGCTCAGTTATAGGTCTTTGCTTTTCCCCTGAAAAAATGGGGACCAGCAATGAATCATTCCAAAGTAATAGGGTTGATCTGGTTGGTTTAGTCTCTAATCCACAAGCCTCTTAAAATTTAGGCCTACAGGCTAACCCCACTCAACTTCCCAGAGGTGGCCCATCCGTGCAGTGTTTTTAATTTGCAAGTCTCCCTACTGGCCAAGGGACTAAATACTCCATGGCACAATGCTGGACTCAGCTTCTTCCAGCATAATCTCCCTGATGTTGGTATTCGTTCTGTTAGCACAATTATCAACTCGGTGCAGCAAAAGACGCAGTGGATGGTGCCCTTTAAAAACTGCTGAAAAAGGCGGAGATGGTGAAAGGAAGTTAAGAGGCCAGAGACAGGTTGACTGGCTGAGTTCCTGATAAGTAGGAGAGGTGTTGGGAGCACATGACAATGCAGCATTTTACTGAAGGGATGTGGGTTTTCATGGGTGTAAGGGAACCAAGTGCTACTGAAAGGTGCCGCGTGGATGCCCCTGCAGCGTTCACAGTGTAACCTCACAGAATAGCCATGGCAATGCAAGCCTTCTCGGCTGGATTCCCTACTACCTGGCATTTGTGTCGTCATTCACTCCTGTGCCAAATGAGTGCAAGGCCTCCATTCTGATTTGGTAGTATGTTGGACAGGTCTAAATGATGACCCAAGGTGCAAAGCAGTAGAGAATCAGGCCCATTGTGCTTGACCCCTGATGGGACAACCACTTGAGGAAATAGGGGAATTTAGATTCAAGGGACCATCTTCAGTCACTGGCTTTTTTGCCCAGACTCACAGCAATGGGGCCAAATTAGTGAGGTTCTCCTTTCTGTAGATACCCACTGACTAAGAGCCTTTTTAAAACAATGAACCCATTCCATCTAGAACATTGACTGTCCATCAAAAGATGATGTTCTGTCAACAGTGATCTTGGCTTTTTTGGAACGAATGACCTAGTAGCCAAAGGCTCCACAGCCCATTAATAAATTCCTGAGCCATCCCATCCCTATATATCATCCCCCTACATACAATCTCTCCATCAACTCTTATTGCCCTTAAAAAAAAAGAGAGACCAAGTGTGAATGTGATAGAGTGACATCAACTTGGAGAAATTCTCAGAGAGGAAGGGAGCCACAGTTAGGCTGCTTCTAGCTGAAGCTGGGACACCATAATGCAGGGCTTTGAGGAGTAGTTCAGGATGGAACAGTGGGTCACCAGGTACCAAAATAGTTGGGAAGGCAAAAATGTGACAGATTTCCACATTGCTCTTTGCAAAGTCCATCTAACTCTCTGTGGGCCTTCTTTATATTAAGCCCTTCAATGTTAGCAGCCCAGCCTTCAGATCCCTGAGAAAACATACTACAATTTGCTACAGTAATTGACTAGACACTGCCATATAGCTTCTGTAAGACCCACTCTATTTGCCAGTACTCTGTGGCTGTTTGGCACAACTCCTGTGGGAAAAGCTTCCCTAAAGTGAGTGGGGCCAGCCACCACAGGATGCTCCCAGAATAGGGGAATTCCCGGGATGCACTGAGTCATGATGGCAACTCCTACACCACCATGTGACCAGGGGGCATGGGCATGGCCAAAGAAAAGGAGGTCTGGGCAAGATCCCTGCATCCAACTACTGCTCAGCTGCCAGAATGGTTCCTGGGTATCCCTGGCACCCAGCATAGGTCAGAGTAGCCTTCGGGCTGCTCTAATTTACACAGGGCAACCGCCCCATTGGTCAGGGGCCTCCTAGATCCACCTCTCCAGACTTGATGAGCACTCCTCTGCCAGGCTGGAGAATCTGGGCCATAGTGTCTAGACCAACACCTTAGTACTTCCTAATAAAGGAATGAGGAACCTCATAGTATCAAACTAATGTGCACAGCTCAACACCCACAAGCATTCCCTCCCCGCAAGCCCCTGAAATAACAAATGTGCGTGTGTGTGTTCGTTCACACCCATTGGATGGAAAATAATTTCAATAAGGAATAGGTTTTCATTTCAAGTCACTAAAGGCCTTCAGGATCAATAGAACTTCTAATAGGACAGTGAGCTAGCTATCTACAGCTGTAATCACTGGTTGGGATTTTTGATCATCAGCATGCAGTTCTTGAAGTTATGTTACATTACTATGCACACTTCATGCAAAGCGTGAGCAGCTGAGATCACCTCTTTGTTAATCCTCCTCTTCTCCACATAAGTCCATTAGCAGATGGTAAGAGCCTGCCTGGGTTTTGCTGATTGCTAGCGATGAGAAATTCTGAACGGCTGAGCTTGTGACCAGAGCCATTGCCAAGTAAAATATTGGATTTGATGATGTCTTGACAATACAAAGTAGTCTGCAGCATAAAATAAACAATTGAGCAGAGCAAAGCGAAAGGGAATTTGTAACAACTGAAGATTTCAGCAGAAGTATTATTGAGCCCGTCTGAAGTTAAAGGCATCTTTTATGACAAAAACAGGTGTGAATCATCAATCTTTCCATCACCTCCTCAGCTCCAACCAAGAAAGGGAATTGTTAGTTGCAATCAGCCAACATAGCTGGATATTTTTTCCAGGTTTCATAAATTGCATTTAACAGTCATAAATAATAGAAACAGTGAAATTATGTTAGAGACATTCAGAGCATCTGTAAAAGTACAAACAGTTCTAAATGTGGACATGACAAACAGGAAAATTAGAAGCTGCTCATGTGTTCTGCTAATATGCCAGGAGAAAACTGTACTTTGATCGTAACTCCAAAAACTAAAATCTCCATTTCAAGAACCAGCTAAGGTTACTTAGGACAACAGTGCATTGAGTAGTCCCATCATTTACAAAACACCAGCACATAAAAAACAGGGAAATAAATACCTGAGTATGCCAAAAATCTTACACTGCCCACATAATCAACAGCAGCAGATGATTCTCATGGGGTAGAACTTTCAGAACGACCCAGTGCCTGATCTATCTCTGGCTCCCATTGGAGTCAGGTAAAATTCCAGCTGATTTCACTGGGAGCAGAATTGGCCGAACACTGAGCACTTTTAAAAAGTCATCACAGCATAGCCACTGTAATGCTGAGTTTGTCAGCACTAAGACAGAAATCATGGCTTCTACTGCTTTTTTCATAGGTACACAGGAATTACCAGACTACATCAGACCTGAGGTCCAGCCACTGTCAGAGACAGTGGCTGGAACCAGATGCTTTAGAGAAAAGTGTCAGAACACCATAATAGTCTTATGCAGGGATCTGGCCCCTACTGAGGTGTCAGCCTGGCTTCTAATCATCAGAGATCAGTTAAAGTTCTGAAGCACAAGGTTTAATATCCCTTCCAGAATTTGTTGTAGTTAATTATGACAGTTCTTGATCTCTGATGAAATAGGCAATCCTTTTTAGAATCTTGTAGTCATACAAGGCCATGGTCTTCCTCACCCAGCCCAGCACACTACTCAACATGTCTCTATGGGTTTTTTTGTTCATTGGGCTCTCTACATAACCTGCAAAGAGGAGTGCACACTTGAAATGGTTGTAAACAATTTTTGCTGTAAAAGAGTATTCATTTGACTTCTCACGATTTCCTAGGACAAATAAGATTACAGTAATGATATATTATGTCCAATAGCTTTTCCTTCTTTAAAAGAAATTACATTTTTGACCCCGTGAATGTTTGCCAGGATTAAAATGCATCTTTTCCTATTTTTTTAGGATGACAAAGTATTAACCTTATGGACAAGATGGGGGTATATTCCCCGCTCTGCTGCCAGCTCCCTATGTGATCTTCAACCAGGTATGTGACCTTCCTATCTGACTTCCAAGATTTTATGGCCAGAATTTAAACAGAGGTCAGCAGCATCCACAACTAGAACCAGCACCCAACATGCACTTCTGAGCCCTTTTGCAAATCTGGCCCTTATTTAGGTGCCTAAATGGGAGCTGAGCTGTTTTGAAAGTCTGGCTTGAAATATGCTTTCTCTGTACTTGAAAGTTTGGCCCTCCTGAGCTATTTTGAAAAATTGACCCTATGTTGCTCCATCAGACCATTTGGATAATGGGCGTAGTGATTTTGCTCCTTTCCTTTGGGAGTGGTGTAAGCTCTCATTAAATAAGGATTGTGAAACAGGGTACATCTAATCTGCAATAAAAGATCCACAGCAAGGCCATGGCTAGCCTGGGTCAGCAGACTTGGGTAGTGGGGCTATAAAATTGGAGTGTAGCGGTTCAGGCTCAGGCTAAAGCCCTGGATTAGAGACCCTCTCCTATGATGGTGTTTCAGAGTCTGGGCTCCAGCCCAAGCCTGAACATCTACACTGCAATTTTTAGCTCTGCAGCCCACACATGAGTCAGCTGGCCTGGGCTCCGAGACTCATTGCTATGTTTTTTTTATTGCAGCGTGGACCTACCCACAGAGATATTTAATCAGACTCTTCTATAGAAAAGGTGGACCTAGAGCTCAGAACCTGCACCCATTCCACTAGGCTAAGGGGGCATTTCAGTAAGAAATGCAAGAGCAGGAGTTGTTTTGCCAGGCCTTGGAGTTCTTTTTCACTTTTGAAAAGCTGCCCAGGTTGTTTCAAAGATTGATAGTGAAAATATTCCCCTCTCTTGCCTTGTTTGCTTGATGGCATTACTGATACAGAATCAGGTCTAATTTTCAAATAGCAGCAATTTTTTAAAACAAACCAATATCCTTGCACTTGAAATCAACCTGTTGAAGAGTGGACTCACCACTGGCGCATGGCTGGGTGTGGAAAAGCCTGGTGCTTTTCCTTTCGCACCACCCACCAACAGCCGCTCCAGTTCAGTAGTGATCTACTTCTCCTCATGACTGAGCCCTCTGGTCAGGCACCTGTGGCCCCCCATTCCAGGGTCACCAAACTTTGTTTATTACCCAGCAGCTTCACACAGGGTCTTTAGCTAAACTACAGACTTATGTCCTTTCCAGCCTTTATTTCCATGGCCTCAATATCACCTTTGTCAGGAGGCCTGTAGGGAAACCCAGGTCCTCCCTTTGCTCTGAGTTCTAGTCCAGCTACCCTGTAATAAGCATCTAAGTGCTGCCCCGCTGCTTCCTACCACAGCCTACGTGTCTCTAGACCTTTTACCAACGCCTTCCTGGGCACACTCCTCCACAGATTCCAAAAGGAAAGCCCCCATAGTCCCAGGGAACAAAGCATATTTAGGAGCCCCATGCCAGGCCTACCTGTCCCTCTCTCCACAGAGAGCCTCCAGGCTCTAGTCATCCTCCAGCTCCAGTGAGGCATTCCTTTAGGCAGTCTTGGGATATACCTAGCAGAAGAAGACCACCTCTCCTCCCAGCCAGCCCCCAAGAGAGCTGGGTTTTTCCCTTTTTAACCCCTCCCTCCAAGCTTGTAATTTGGAGCAAGGCTCCACAGGCTCTCATTAACCCCTTCCTACCTAGTGTAGGGTGCATCCACCCCATCCCACAGTCTCTTTCATGAGACCACATCAAAATCTATCTCACTTTCAGGTTTTATGGTGAAAGCCAATTCGTTTTAGCAAACAGAGGGACATGAAGCCATGTTGGACCCTTTGCAAGCATTTCAAAGATAAGCCCATTTTCAAGCCCTTTAGTTTATTCAAGCTAATCATAAGTTTTCAGAACACCGTTGTAGCTGGCAGTTCCTGCAGTCACAAAAGAAAACAAAAATCAGCCCTCAACAGCTACCAAATGAACCACAGTCCTGCAGAGGCAAGCATGAAACCTGGATCCTGGAGCTTCACGTGCATATGCTCAGAGCCTGCCTAGATGACAAGTGTTTGCCAGTGCTCTAACCAGGTTAGCTGTCCAGCCACTGACCAGTAGTTCCATTGCTGGTGAAACAGTAGGAAATCTCCCCCAAAAGATAAAGCCCCACTCCCCTCCCAACCCTTCAGAACAGGTCTGACACATGTTGGTGGGTGGTCGAGATGATGTGTGCAAAGTTTGTCCTGTCACTCCCTTGACTCTACTTCTACACAATTTCTATTTCGAAGGCTGTCAACTTTTCTTGAGCAAATTTCCAATGTCTGTTGTAAAAGCAAAGTGACAGCTTGTGCGTGGCAGGTTCTGCAATGTTTACGTTTGCTTGGTCTCAAATAACTGCTTTGTTCATGCATTTCAAGATGCTTGAATTAAGCAGAAGTGTTATGGCTCAGAGCGTAAAAAGAGTAACCAGAGCTTTAAAAGGCCACGAGGAAAACAATTCAAATTGTCCCCTTTCCTGAGCTCAGGCATCTGAGGCTGATGTTTAAAATTATGTCAGCGACCCGCAAGCAGTAAACATTTCTCTGGAAGATGTAACTGCGGTTTGCAGAAAAGAGAGATGTGTCCAGTGTAAAGCAAAGTTCATTGCTAAGTGAGCACTGGGAATGTCAAACACGCTACACCTCCAAATCAGCAAATAAGCATATTATAAATAATATGATTAATATATGCTGCTCTTGCTTAGGACTAGGAGCCTCCCTGTTTGTTTAACATAATGCAAACTGGTTAGACTGCAAATTGTTTCATGGCCCAACAATATTAAAGCAGTATGTGGAATTTATTAATATAACTTCCTACTACGCTTCCAGGATGCTGCAAGTTCTAGGTGGTACAGTTCCCTTCTGGAAGCAGGACAAAGTGATGCAAGCCACAGACATCTGTAGCATCATGCTTATTATTTTTAACATATAGATCTTTATATTGTACCTTTCATCCCAACTCACTTGGCCCATATAACCACTGAAGTTCTAGGTCCCATCTGAGAGACATACCAGTTGATACTATGGCACAACAGTGAAGGAAAGAGGACATTCAGCCCAAGACACTGGGGCAAAAATGTATGAAAAGAGTCTTTTATGTCATGCAGAGAAGACAGGGCCTCAGTTTCTAAGATCTCCTCCAAAAAGACCAATGGACCAGATTCTTACAGTGTAAATCTGGGGTGACCCCACTGACTCCAGTGGAGTTAATATGGATGTACAGCATGACAATGACAAAACTCACATTAGTTTAAATAGTTCAAGATTAAGCCCTTATAAAGTGCCAATGTAACTCAGAGCAGAATCAGGCCCCATTAAAGACTGAAAGGGCTGGTCCAGTTTGCTGTGGTGCTAGGGAATGTAATATTTCAAAGCTGAAACTTGGGCCACTAAAGCTTCCCAAGTGACCTTGCTGCAGTGATCAGAGAACCAGACACTAAGAGTAAGGAATATAGGGACTCAGCCTGAAAATGCATTAGTTAATGCCAATATAGAAGGAGAACGCACAGTGGAGGGGAACAAAATTATAAACTATCAAATAGCCCGTCTTCCTGAGCAAATGAGTAATTGATGTTGGAAAACAGAGAGATGAAGAAAAGAACCAATGAGCAAATCAACAGTAGCTCCACAGAGAGCATCAGAAGGTAGGAACTAAGAAAGAAAGATTGTCCAGTGGTTAAAGCACTACCCTAGGACTTCAGTAAACCTGGGTTCAAGTCACTGCCTTGGCACAGACTTCTTTTGTGACCTTAGACAAGTCACTTAGGCACTTAACTCCCTCTGAAATCAATGGGAATTAGCACCTAAAGAGCTATGTGACTCTCCCCTTTAGCCTCTCTGGGCCCAAGTTTTCCATCTGAAAAATGGGGATAATACTTCTGTATCTCACAGGGGTATTGTAAGGATAAATAAATTAAAGACTGTGAGGTGCTCAGCTACTGCAGTAATGGGGACTACATAAGTACCTAAGATATGAGAAGGGTGTGAAAGTTCATGGACATTTTGTGTTACGCTGTTGATTTGATTACTTTGAAGGATTGCCCATATCTAATGAGATGCCTTCAGTTTGGACAGATCCTCTGCATCAGTAAAGTCTCTTCCTCTTACGCCCCCATGACCTCAATTTTTATCGTCCTCCTAATCTTTTAACCACAGGGGGAAAAAGCCTGCAACAGACTAAACACCTCCTTAGTCACAGAGACTGAGTGCTGCAACAGGCTCACCATAAAAAAAAAAGAATCTGATGCTGAGAGCATCTGAGGAAATGAAAAGCAGATGAAGCTACAGCCTCCCTAAGCATCAAATACATTCAGAAAGGCATGTGAAAGGCAGCATGATGTGGAATCTGTGAGAGAGGACAATTCTCAATAGGAGCTGGGATTTATATGCCGTATATATTGCACATTATTAGAACTGAGGTCTAAAATGTCCTTTCTGCCAGGGCCATTCAGTCACTGAAATGTCCTTCTCTCAGCTCTCCATCTGCCGTTGTGCTAATAAGGAAGTTACAGGGAATGAAGTATGTGCACTGGTGTAAAGTAAATAAACAGGGGAGTGCAAAACTGCTAAAAATAATCCCAGGAGCTAGGGAATTGTGGCTTATGAAGGAGAACACAGATACTTGTTCCTCCCCCTCTGTCCACCACAATCAAAGCCTTGTCTGAACAGGTGGTGGGTTTTACAGTGAATCCTTAAAAAAAAAAAATTCCTTCTTAGTCACTGCACTGGTCTGTCCGTCAATTTGTATCCATCTAGGTTCTTGTTGGGGCAGTTTAAAAGAGAAAGAAAAACTTTCAAACATTTCCTAAACAATTTCTGTTTCATTTTTCAAGCTGCCATGCAGGGTGTTTATTATAGTGATGGAAAACACCCATTCATGCAACCCTAAAAATCCAAGAAGATGGTGGGGGATTCCATGTCCCAGCAGGCAGGCAATAGGAGGGGAGACTGGTAAATGTACCAGCAGAAAGGATCAGGAAATGGAGCAGGAAGTTGTTGAGTAGGGCGCAGTCTCCTTTGGTGGGATCTTTTATGGAGAAGACTTCACCACCAAGGGTCCAGCAAGGATGGAAGATGGGGTTGGGTTTATGGGCCCAACTGCGGTATCCATCAGGTCGCCAATGCACATATCAGTCAGTTTAAGCAGGGAGTGGGTAGGAGGAGGCCGTACCTAACAGCAAGGACATCAGAAGTATTGGGAAGAGGGAGCTAAGTTAACAGGCAGCAGGTTTAAAACTAACAAAAGGAAGTACTTCATCAGACAATGCACAGTTAACCTGTGGAACTCCTTGCCAGAGGATGTTGTGAAGGCCAAGACTATAACAGAGTTCAAAAAAGAACTAGATAAATTCCTGGAGGATAGGTCCATCGATGGCTATTAGCCAGGATGGGCAAGTGTGTTGTCCTTAGCCTCTGTTTGCCAGAAGCTGGGAATGGGTAACAGGGGATGGCTCACTTGATGATTACCTGCTCTGTTCATTTCTTCTGGGGCACCTGGCATTGGCCACTGTCAGAAGACAGGATACTGGGCTAGATGGACCTTTAGTCTGACCTAGTATGGCTGTTCTTGTGTTCTTATGAATTTGATGTGACTCCAGAGCCAGCAGAGATTCCAAGCCAGAGAAGCCAACTGCTTAGAAACTTGAACACTCTGCTGGTTTTTCTAACTCTGGATTCGAGGCTCAGTGTGGGGTAAATTTCACAGGAAATCAGAGTGATTTGTTTGTTTTAGGAAATAGCCCTTGCACTAAAATATTTCAAAGACCTCTTCTGTTTGTCTGACTTCTCTTCTAATTCACATTACCAAAATCCAAATATCCCTGAGTATTTCACAAAATAGAATTCCAGGAAAGTATTTCTCTCTCTTATTTATTTATTTTTTTAAGTACACACTTGTCAGATTTCTCCTTTCACGCTATTTAAGTTTGAAATTTGCTATAAGAGATTTTAAGCGCTAATTTGGCATTTTTTAGCTTGTTCCCTGATATCACAAAGCAAATTCTTTTGCAGAAAAAAAATGACTAGGGATGCATTTTGGTTTTCTGTCCCTGACTTTCTAACACGCAAACTTAAGATCAGACCCAAGTAGGGTAATTCTCCATTGTCATGTCCCTGGGGTCATCACTTACTCCTCTACAAAGTGAGTGCAAGGTAGGTATAAAATGCAGCCACTGTGATGTGGTAACACTTTAACCTGCTTTGCACAGGTGTACTGGACTTATATATCATCCAAAAATGTAGGTGCTTAAAATTAGAGGACACTTTTGAAGGGTTGGCCCAAATAGACTTGCCCAAAGCTTATAAGTGAGCCTGGGTTCCCAGCTCTCTCTTACTTTCAATCCAAAGGTATTTTTCACATGCTTTCATGTGGAAAACCTTCCAGTCTCCCAAAATTCAACATTTAGAAGACACATAATCATACAGCCTGAGTTAGTGGGTGAAGAATTCGTCCAGCTCAGTACTATCCACCCAGCAAGACCTGGCTGTTATCTGCCTAGACAAATAAAAAGCAGACTGCTGTTCATATCACCATCTTCCAACACAGGTGAGGTCAGAAAAGTGACTGAAATTAGCCTAGTGTTGCCACACACATTTACTCCCTATGGGTCACTATCCATGACCTCCTTGCATGGGGGGAGGGGGTGATGGGTTGAAACAAAGAACCTCCCTTGGGAGCTGCCACCTGATGTGCCAAGACTACATCACTGGCCTCCTGCTCTGTCTCTTCTCTCTCATAAGATCTTCAGTTCTTAACATAGCCTGGTTTAGCCAGACTCGCTAGCCTTAGTCTTTGTCAGACCTCAAGATTACCACAGTCTGAATCACGTCCCCTAACGCTGTAGGTTTACCTGAAAGCAGCTTTACAGAAGTGTTCGTGTCTTTAACAACTCAGATGCATGCGAACTCTACCTAGAGTGCGCTGGTCCCCTCAAATAAATCCGACTCTCTTACCCTGTTACTAAATCTTTATTACAGTGGTTAAACTTAAATTTTTCGCCCTCTTTAACCACTTGTAGAGTATGCACAGCTGTTCCCCTCCCCCTATATTAATACACATCTTTTGGTTTTTATTAATAACGTAAAGTTTGATTTTCTTAAATATAGATTCTAGTAGGATTTTTAAGTGCACGTCCAACGTAGTAACAGACCTTGAAATCCTAATAATCACTTCTAAGCAACCAAAAAAATAAACACGCAAATCTATGTCTATTTATCAAATCTTGAATACAGTTATAATTCATTCCTCAGAGAATGCTTCAGTAGTTTTTTCCTCAGGCTGGGCACCTTCAGGTCTCTTGGCACATCTTCCCCTGGTACAGCTCTTGTTCCAGTTCAGGTGGTAAGGTTCATGGACTCCTTTCCTCTTATGTATGGCTCCCGACCTTTTGTTCCTGTTCACCCATTTATACTATCTTTGCATAAGTCAACGGAATCCTTTGTCCCCTCTTCAGGTCCCCACCACCTCCTCGTGCAGTTAGAAGACATTCAGGTTAAAGATGGATTCCAATTCAGGTGACATGATTACATGTCACTGTAAGACTTCAAGCCTTCATTTCTCCCAGCCTGACTCACCGGAAGGCTTGCCTGCAAACAGAGCCATCCACAGTCAATTGTTCTGGTTGATGGGAGCCATCAAGGTTCCAAACCACCATTAATGGCCCACACTTTGTATAATTACAATAGGCCCTCAGAGTTCTATTTCATATTTCTAGTTTGAGGGCATGGCTACACTTGCAGCTGTACAGCGCTGCCGCAAGAGCGCTCCCGCGGCAGCGCTTTGAAGTGCGAGTGTGGTCACGGCGCAAGCGCTGGGAGAGCTCTCTCCCAGCACTCCAGGTACTCCACTTCCCCGTGTGGATTAGCTTACAGCCCTGGGAGATGCCCTCCCATAGCTGGGGCACTGTTTACACTGGCGCTTTACAGCACTGTAACTTGCTGCGCTCAGGGATGTGTTTTTTCACACCCTTAGTAAGAAAGTTGCAGCGCTGTAAAGCACCAGTGTAGCCAAGGCCTCAGATACAAGAGTGATACATTTATACAAATAGGATGATCGTACTCAGTAGATTATAAGCTCTGTAATGATACCTTACAAGAGATCTTTTGTATGAAGCATATTCCAGTTATATTAGCATATTTTTATAAAATCATATAGAGTGCAACGTCACAGGGGGCTGGGATGCAAAGAGCCTTTCCCCACCTCCACTCCACATCCTGTGGCTGGCCAGGAATTATTGCAGCCATTGCACTTGGGAGAGGACACAGACCGCTCCTTCCATGCACTGCAGGGACTCATGCCACCTTAAAAAAGAGTGAGGAGAAAATCGGAATTGTGTTCAGACCCTTCTCTCCACTGGCCCGCAGAGAAAGCTGGCTGCACTGGGGAAGAAGAATCCTAAAAGGTAATGCAGACTGCTTGCCAGGATGGTGAAGTAGGGTCTGTGCATCTCTTAAGTACAGTCCATCCCTAACACACCCTGTTTCCATCCCCCAATGGGGGACTGTGGCTAATAAGCACAATGTAGCCCTGTGTGTTTTCCCATCCTTGGCAGCTTAGTTTACTGATAAAACCAAGCACTGCAGAATCAACCCAGCTGCATTTTAGGCTGTTTCATGCATTCTCAGCTAAACTGCCTGATAAAGCGCACATAGCAATGTATGAGACAATTTGCAATCACAACTTCCTCTGGGGCAGTGGGAATGCTATTGATCAAAGGGCACTGCCGTTGTATTGCAGGTCTATCAGTTTCATTACTCTTGGTAACGATGAGGTACTCAGCAGAAGGAAAACAGCTGGTTGGCTTATGCCAGGTTGGCTTTGTTGCTATAAAAAAGAAAAAAAATCTTTAAACTGAGGAAATGTGAGTTAAAAGCTCTTGGAAGACAATAAATAATGAAGATAATTTGTATAGCTACATTTTTGACCATATTACCTCATCTCTAAACTAAGAAAAATAATCTAGCTCACAGCTGGACCTCCAGATTTCTTCCTCCTCCAAAACTGTATCCAGATCCCCATTAAACTTGATTTAATGACCTGCTTTATTGGTGATGATGTTGGCAGTTCATTTGCCATTTTACATCAAGAAAGTCAGCCTGAAATTGCTTAGTCCCCTCCCCCTCACAACTCATTTTTCTTTTATAAGACACTTGGCTGTAGCACTATGATTTAATAAGGATGGGCGTGGGTCCGGAACATAATTAAAATAGGACCAGAGCCCTTATTCTCTGTCTATGTAGACCACCTTTACTGTGCTTTAGCTCCATTGACTCAGGGGTGCTACTTCTGATTTACAATGCTGCAAGTCAGGTCAGAAGCTGGCTTCATAGCTTTTTGGCACTCACAGAATACAGAAGCCAGTCTCTAGCTTGGTACCCCAGCCTTGCTTCTTGCAGAACAAGGCAGTGAATTGATTGACCTATGTAGTTCTTTCTGCACCCGGCAGCTGATCACCACTTGGAGTTTTGGATAGTTCACTCCCATTGTGGAAGATCATTTTGTTAAAGGGTCAAGGCAAGCATCAAACAGAAGCCAGTTAACTAAGCTCCTGGACAGAAGCTCTCACTACGTGGCTCAGATCTGCTGCCCTTACTCACGCAGAGTAGCATTTTACTGTGTGAGTAAACCCTCCATTGAACCACTTGTCTCAGTAAGGTAGGTTCACCCTGAATTCCAGAAGGGGGTCGTGAATCTTTCAATACCTGAAATTCCTTGGTAATTACAAAGAAATGCTGATGCTTCTTACTGGAACTGTTCTGCTCCTAGTGACAGCTCACACAAATGGATGTAGTGCTAATTTAACACTGAAATCCACTTTCAGGGTATATCTACACTGGAGCTGGAAGTATAATTTCCCACACTAGCTGCAATCCAGCTAGTGTACCAAAAGCAACAGTATAACGGCCTCCATGACTACAATCCCATCCCAAACCCCAGGTGAGTAGTCTTAGTGGCTAGGCTATGCCACTGCAGTGGCTACACTTCTATGTTTAGCACACTCAGTCAACTACATCTCCAGCTCCTGCGTAGATGTACCCTCAGATACATAGGTACAACTCCTGGTGGATCTAGTGAAGCTTCCATTAAATTCTCTTGGCCAAATCCAGCTGTGGCTTGAACAGTGTTGTAAGTTACACATCAAGCTAAACTCTGTCCTGCTGCTATCTGCTCCTGTGAATGGTACTATGCCATATTTATAATCCTGTAACAGGCAGAATTCAAGCCATATTGTGATCTCACTTACCCCTGTTAACTCCAGTGGAGTTACTCCAGGTTTATTCCGGGGAAAATGAGATCAGAAACTGTCTCATTGAACTTGAGTGGGAGTTATTTGCATTGAGATTTAAAAAAAATATTTTTTTTTTGCAATCCTTTTTGTCTTCTAGTATTTGAGTATTTAGGGTGCCCTTGGTTCACATTTTCAAGCTTTTCTCCACAGCCGTGAGGGCTAGAAACTTTTTTGTTTTTTTAAGTTCTGATTCTCAACTAATCACATGCCTCTAGAAGCTAGGCTTTAAGAAAACCACCAAATATTGCAAAGTTCATCATATAATCTTGAGAGTTGACCACACTGTGTTAGCTTTGTGTATGAGAGAAGCAAGGCAGACAATCGATATCAACACAGATAGGGAACAAAACCTAAAAACAATCCAGCACTGAAGTATTTTTGCTTTCCCCTGATGTTTGTAAAGGAAGGCAGGAAATGTACAAATGCTGACAAGATCTAGTGGACTAGCTAACAAATAAGGATCTTCTTTCTCTGTACCAAAGGAAGTGATGATATTTTAGAACATACAATGAAAAGAGACCACTCTGGTGAAGTCAATGGAGCTGCAACAATTTACGCCAGCAGAGGATCTGGCCTGAAGTCCTATCTGTGGTGAAAAGCAAGGCATTGAACCTGGGAGTGCTCCTAATTCTAACCCAGTCAAAGATAAAGGAGTAAAACCTAACTTCAGCCAAACTCTGTGGGCTGTAGGTGGGAGGGTTCTAACGGCACCTGTGCATTTGATGACTCAATGGTCCTGAAGTGGAGCAAGGTCAGGGTGCTGAAGAGGGGGATTTTTCTGTTTGTTTTCTCAAAGCTTTTTTTTAAGAAAACATGGCCTCCTCCCAAAATAACAGCGTTTTTACTAAGCTGACAAAGTGAAATAATTAGTTTGGTATTTTGTACTGTTTCCTTGCTGTGAGTCATGTGCTGTGAATTCTGGGGGGAGAAGGGCAAGCGAGGGAGGTGTGCCTGTGTTTGACGTGGAACACAGCTAATGGGCCCAGCAGCCATCCCCTCTCTACAGAGATAGACTTTCTTATCCTAAACAGGAAGTGGAAAGGAACTGAAGCAACCGTTTAACTGAAGCAACTGTGCAACAGATATGGTCTTTCTTACCCTCAAGGGCAGGCTAAAAGGAAGAGACTGACTGGCCATGGCTTTGAAAGTTTCATGCTGCTGGAACAGACTCCATATTTATCCATGTCTATAAATAAAAAATTAAAGATTCACTAGAGATATGATTTGTAAAAGGAAGAAAGACATGAAATTCAAGGATAAAAATAGTCAGAGGCCTTCTTAGCTCTTCCAGCATGGCTTGGGTCAGCTGGGATTTCTTTAGGGGACGTTTAAATGCTTGGGGGGAAATTCAGAACTGGTGTAAGCAAGTGGAACTCCATTGGCCTAGAGTCACCTGGCACTGTTGCAGGGATGTGTACTTTGTATCAGACACTTAGGGTATGTCTACACTACGAAATTAGGTTGAATTTATAGAAGTGGGGTTTTTTAGAAATTGTTTTTATACAGTCGATTGTGTGTGTCCCCACACAAAATGCTCTAACTGCATTAAGTCGGCAGACTGCATCCACAGTACCAAGACTAGCATCAACTTCCAGAGTGTTGCACTGTGGGTAGCTATCCCACAGTCAGGGCTGGTTCCTGGGGTTTTGCTGCCTCAAGCAGCCAAAAAAAAAAAAAAAGCCACAGTTGTGATCTGCAGCAATTAAGCAGGAGGTCCTTCGCTCCGAGGGGGAGGGAGGGACCCTCCGCCGAATTGTCACCGAATAGCTGGACATGCCGCCCGTCTCCGCAGTGGCCGCCCCAAGCACCTGCTTACTAAGCTGATGCCTGGTGCCGGCCCTGCCCATAGTTCCTGCAGTCTCCGCTGCCCATTGGAGTTCTGGGTTGAGATTCCAATGCCTGATGGGGCAAAAACAGTGTTGCAGGTGATTCTCGGTACATGTTATCAGGCTCCCCTCTCCCTCCCTCTGTCCATAAAAGCAACAGCAGACAGTCTTCTCGCACCTTTTTTCCTGGGTTACCTGAGCAGACTCCATACCACGGCAAGCATGGAGCCCACTCAGCTCACCATCACTGTACGTCTCCTGGGTGCTGGCAGACGTGGGACTGCATCGTTACACAGCAGCAGCTCATTGCCTGTTGGCAGCAGACGGTGCATTACAGTTGGTAGCCATTATCGTCGTATTCCTAGATGCTCTTTTAGCTGAACTTGGTGAGGTCAGTTGGGGCGCCTGGGCAGACATGGGAGTGACTCAGCCAGATCATTCCCATCTTCTGCTGAGCACCCAGGAGATGACGATGGCTAGCAATCATACTGCATCGTCTTCTGCTGAGCACCCAGGAGATGATTATGGCTAGCAATCGTACTGGACCGTCTTCTGGCAAGCAGCCAGGAGATGACGATGGCTAGCATCCGTACTGCACCATCTGCTGCCAGCCTAAGATGTAAAAGATAGATGGAGTGGATCAAAACAAGAAATTGACCCAGCAATGTGCACATCATGCTGATGAGCTCTGCATGGTCACCTGCGTTGATCAGCTTGTCACGCCGGCCAAACAGGAAATGAAATTCAAAAGTTCGTGGGCCTTTTCCTGTCTACCTGGCCAGTGTATCTGAGTTGAGAGCGCTGTCCAGAGCAATCACAATGGAGCACTCTGGGATAGCTCCCAGAGGCCAATACTGTCAAATTGCATCCACACTACCCCAAATTCGACCCAACAAGGCCGATTTCAGCGCTAATCCCCTCGTCAGAGGTGGAGTAAAGAAATTGATTTAAAGAGTCCTTTAAGTTGAAAAAAAAGTCTTCATCGTGTGGATGGGTCCAGGCTTAAACACAGGTAACGCTGCTAAATTCGACCTAAAATCGTAGCGTAGACCAGATTTTAGATATTCAGGGACAGACTCAATGGGAGTTGAGTGCCTAAATACTTTTGAGAATCTAGGCCTCAGATCCTACAGGGATATAATACAGGTATATGGAGAAGTAATATGATCCCATGTGCTTGTCCCAAGAGCAGGACAAGTGGCATTTCTAGCAACACCCTTAAGGAGGGTTGCAGGAGAAGAGGGAAGCAGGAGCATAGTCAGGAGTTCTGGCCACCTGTTATAGTTCCTTTCCCCTCCTTCATGGAGCTTCAGATTCTGGCTCCCACCCCTCCCCAGCACATATACCACTGCCGGGAGCCTTTAATTCCTCAGGAGTGCATTTAGCCAGGTGGTTGCAATGAAGCTGGGCCTATTTAGACCAGATCCAAATGTGGCTTTAGGACTTACTGCTACTCTCAATGAAGGCAGTATGCCTTGACATAGCTAGTGAAGTGTGAGTGTAATAAATCTTTGCAGGCTCAGGACCCATGGGCTTCATCTGTTCTCAGATGAATATCACTTTGCATTAGTACAGATAGAGATGAGACTATGCCCCAGGAGCCGCTGGGCCTTACTCTGAAATACCTTTGAAACAAATGGAGATAAAGCCACCGTGAGCTACGGAGCTGAGGCTCTCAGAGAAGTGTTTAGATTGCACAGCAGCCAAAGCAAATACATTTGCACAGCAAGTTATAGAAGGCTGTTAATCAGCCATGTAACCAATTGCTTTAAGCCAAAAATTATCTTCCTTCTGCATCCTGGAGCCAAATACCTAACATGACCCTGATCAAGCTAAGCTCTATCTAAGAAGTTATAGTATAACAGAAAGGGGAAATATTTTAAAATATAACCAAAAACATAACCTGTTCACATGGCTATTTGTTTTCACCCCGATCAATGTTTGCCCTTCACTGTTTGGATTTGGGCCAAGTTTTGCTCACAAGAAAGTAGGGGCAGATCTGCTGCTGCACCACTGATTTCAATGGAGCTATGACAATTTATACTAGGTGAGGATCTTCCCTCCAGTTTCTGCACAAAGCCATCACTTAGTAGAGAAGGTTCAGCTATGAACTGGACCCAGGTTCTCCAAAGGAGTTGACAAAGCCCAGTGATGCTTCCATAGCACCTTGGCTGAGTTTAAAGTTCATACCATGAGCTGAAATCAGGCTAAGCTATCTGGGCTTTGAATTTTGTAAACTAAAGATTTGTGCAGCCATAACAGAGGAGCCCAATCTACTCTCTTATTTCTAGGGATTGATCCCTCAGGGTCGGGGATAAGGTAATCAGTGAAAGGTGGTTTCAAATGCCCATGCTAAATCATTTCTGGTTCTGGGGAATGAACAGCACACCGGGGCTACAACTACACTGGAATAAAAGACCTGCAGCACAACTATGACTGGCCCGGGTCAGCTGAATCTGGTTTGTCAGGCTTAAAAAACTGCAATGCAGATGTTTGGGCTCAGGTTAGAGCCAGAGCTCTGGGACTCTTCCCCCTTGCAGAGTCCCAGAACTCAGGCACCAAATCAAGCCCAAATGTCTACACAGCAATGTTATAAACCCAGAGCCAGAGTCCTGAAAGCCCAAGTCAGCTGACACAGGCCAGCCACAGCTATTTAACTACTGTGTAGACGTACCTCTAGAGACCTGGGTTCAATTCCCCTGTCTGCCACAGATTCCCTGTGCAACCTTGCACAAGTTGCTTAATCTCTCTGGACCTCAGTTCCCTGTAAAATGGGGATAATGCTACTTCCTTGGTCTGTCTTGTCTCTTAAGACTGTGAGCTCTTTGGGACAGGGACTGCCTCTTACTCTGTGTTTGTACAGGACCATGTCCCCCGAGGTATTTAGATACCTAATTCCTGTTGAAATCAATGAGAGTTTGGTGCCTAAATACCTTGGAGGGTGCAGGCCTACAGTGCTTAGCACGATGCTGGATGCTGCTGTCATACAAATTATAAAAGCTTGAAAGTTTTCTGCCTCCTCTTTTTGGCCCTTTCCATTTTGCAGGTGAGCCTGACCATTTTCTCGCTGGGTTTCTAATAGAGCTGAAGCCAAGTGCTTGCAGTTCCACTTGTTTGCTGAGTTTGGTCTGCATGTGGACACCAATGGCAGTGCCACAGCACGAATAGGCTTAGCCCAGTGGAGAGGATTTGCTGCCTCAGTTTGTCCTTTATGGAATAGGAGTAATACCACCTACCTGGCTGGATGGTGGCAAAAAAAAAAAATCAGTCAAGGTTTACGAAGAGGATAAGCCCTAAATGCTGTTAGTTCAATGTATCATTCATAACATTGACACTAGGCTTAAGGGACCATGGGCCAGATTCTGCACTGCATCTCCTAAAAGACATAGTGCAGGGAAGGCAGAGGGGCTGCTCCAACTTACAGCAGTCTATCCTAGGCTGCCTAGGGGCTGAGGTGTGGCCTAGAGCAGTGGTTCTCAGACTTGTACTGGTGACCCCTTTCACATAGGAAGCCTCTGAGCATGACCCCACCTTATAAATTAAAAACACTTTTAATATATTTAACACCATTATAAATGCTGGAGGCAAAGCAAGATTTGGGGTGGAGGCTGACTGCTTGCACCCCCTCCATGTAAGAACCTCATGACCCCCTGAGGGATCCTGACCCCCCCCAGTTTGAGAACTGCTGCCTAGAGTCTCCGCAGCACCAAGCACTATGGCTACTCCCCTTCTGTAGCTCCACCTCCACCTGGTCCCCTGTACCCAGGCTTGCAAGATGGCAGCATGGAGCCACTTATGTTGGCCTGCTACTGCTCCTAAACAAGGGCCGTTCTCCCTCAGGCTTTTGCAGCCAGGGCCGGTCCTAGACCAAATGGCACCCCCGTCCATTTGTTTCCCATCAAATTTGCTCCTTGCTGCAAACTAGATTGCCGTTGAGCTTTTCACTTCCTATACTGAGCTCCTGAAGGCTTCTTCAGGAGCATCTTATTTTCTATAGGGGAAAACAGACAGTATTAGGGAGAACAAAACTATGTTCCACAGTCTTAGAAAGTCAAACTTTACATGTTAAGCATGACAAAAGAAGTAACAGTATTTCTTTTAAATTGTTGCATAGATAGGAATTTGATAGATATCTCTGGTGTCTCCTTAAATATGTCCTTTATTAGTCACCCCTTACACTCCTCAAGTCTTAAAACACAAGTACACTTTCACAATTTGCACAATAAAACAAGGTTCACAATATCACAGCTGGGCTTTCACTTTACTTCGTTCTTATATCACAATGAATGACCGGCGATGCCCCGCCCCTTATATACCCGCGAGGGCATGACTGACAACATTCTAGGAGGTTCAAGGAAAATGTAGATCTCAGAAAGCCTGGAAGGTTTCACAAGATTCTACAAAGGTCCAGAACATTCTAGGAGGCTAGTGAAAAGTGAATCTATATGCAGAATATTTGAAACATGTTACTTCAAGCATTCTTTTTTTCCCTTTTGTCCCTAATAACGAAAACAGCACCCCTAACCTGGCTCCCAGCAGCCCAGGTGGTTGCCTGGCTTGCCTGCCCCTAAATCCTTTCCTGTTTGCAGTTCATTTACAGGCCACCTATGTCACTGGACAGCATATAAGTGCCTATGAGGGGCCATAATTAGTCCCTTGTTTTTATTGAGCACTTTGCCTGGCATTGTCTTACAGCCAGAGCCTGAAAATGCTTAATACCCAGCAGAGTGCTCTCTCCTATGAGGAGTCCCATTGAAGTCTCATCTCCTGAGTACTCAAGAGTTTCATGGGATAGGTGCTGATTTTGGAATCAAAAAGCAAACAGCACCTGTTTCTTGTTTTACATTCACTGCCATTTTTAGGGATTGCCCAACTGTAACAACCTCCAGTTTCTTTCATTCATTGCTTACAGCACTGTCCTTACAGACAGCAGTGAAAAGGCAGGCACTTTAGTTTTGCCTCCAGCTCCATCAGACTCCCAGAGGCTCCCACTGCCATGGGCGGTGGGATGCTGTTGGGGGTCTATGGGACTTTGCTTGCTAGTTAGCAAGGGCTGATATCTTTTGTAAGCGTTTGCAAGTCCCTTGTTCTGAGGTCCCCCAGTGGAAATTCCTTCTGTCCCAGAGCTTGGTTAGCACATCACAGTCCCTCTTTTATCTAATACCTCTGTGTCAGTGACCCTGGAGTCACCCAGGAGGGCGGGTATCAGTGTCTGCTCTTGTAAACATGTGTAGGAAATCTCCATTCATCACTCCCACTCCCTCTTTATTATTGTGCCTGTCTTTTGATGCCACATTCTCTAGTGTACTGCCTTTGTCCTGTTAGCTTCTCACCGCCTGTAACAGTGGGAAATATTGTGGAGTTGGATGCAGCTGGAGATGGAGCTAATGATAATCTCTGTTTTTCCCTGTTTGTCTTTCCACAACTGTCTGTAAGGGTACATCTACCCCGCAATGAAACACTCGCTGCTGGCCTGGATCAGCTTACTCAGGCTCATGGGGCTCGGACAGATGGCAGGGCTGTAAAACTGTGGTGCAGATTAGGACAGGAGCCCAGGCTCTGGGACCCTCCCCTCTTGCAGGGTCCCAGAGCTTGCGCTTCAGCCCAAGAATATACACCACAATTTTATAGGCCCGCAGCCCAAGTCCCGTGAGCCTGAGTCTGCTGACCCAGGCCAGCCACAGTTGTTTAATTGCAGCGTAGACACCACAAGAGAATCAGTACCCCAAAGAGAAAATGAGACATGTTTTACCCTGTTGCATGATGAGAGGGTCAAAAGCATTGATTTCCTACCCACTTCCACCCCTGCACAGAGGCCAGGCACAATATGGCTTGAGAGAGAAGGCACTGCTCTTGGTTAACACTCTCCAGGTTTCAAGTATCAGAGGGGTAGCCGTGTTAGTCTGGATCTGTAAAAGCAGCAGAGAATCCTGTGGCACCTTATAGACTAACAGATGTTTTGGAGCGTGAGCTTTCATGGGTATTCACCCACGAAAGCTCACGCTCCAAAACATCTGTTAGTCTATAAGGTGCCACAGGATTCTCTGCTGCTTTTACTCTCCAGGTTAAAGTCTCCACAGGCAGGGCCAGGGCCACACACCCCCATGTAGGGCCGCCCGGGGGGGGCAAGTAGGGCAATTTTCCCCAGGCCCAGCAGGGGTCCCCAGAAGAATATAATATTCTATAGTATTGCAACTTTTTTTTATGGAAGGGGTCCCCAAAATTGCTTTGCCCCAGGCCACCTGAATCCTCTGGGCGGCCCTGCCCCCACCCACCCCTCCTCACAAGCCAGAAGGGAGGGGAGCATAGGATGAGCTCTCTGCTAGGGCGACAGAGCTGACACTGCTGCTTGTTTTCCTCTGGAGCCTCAAGGAGGAGTTCCCACCCAAATACCTTCTGGGATTCCCACTGCAGCCCAACCCTTTGTAAAGCACCAGTGTAGCCAAGGTCTCAGTCTATTTCTCAAGGAGGTTTTCTTGAGCTGTGCCCCCTGAGGGCCGTGTCACCATATGCTGCTCCTGAACCAGGCATGCAACTTCCACTGACACCAGTGGATGCTCTGCAGCCAGACTGAGGGCAGAGTACGGTGCAGAGTGTGCTGCAGGGATTGGGATCTGCTAAAGCCACATCATATGCAGAAGGAGATGCATGGACTGCTTTAGAGGGAGATTACTAGTGGAGTTCCTCAGGGATCAGTTTTGGGACCAGTCTTATTTACTGGTAATCTTTTTATTACTGACCTTGGCACAAAAAGTGGGAGTGTGCTAATAAAGTTTGTGAATGACACAAAGCTGGGAAATATTACCAATACAGAGAAGAACTGGGATATCATACAGGAAGATCTGAATGACCTTGTAAACTAGAGTAATAGTAATAGGATGAAATTTAATAGTGAAAAGTGCAAGGTCATGCATTTAGGGATTAATAACACGAATTTTTGTTATAAGCTGGGGACTCATCGGTTGGAAATAACAGAGGAGGAGAAGGACCTCGGAGTATTGGTTGATCACAGGATGACCATGAGCCGCCAATGTTATATGGCCGTGAAAAAAGCTAATGTGGTCTCGGGATGCATTAGGCGAGGTACTTCCAATAGAGATAAGGAGGTGTTAGTACCATTACACAAGGCACTGGTGAGATCTCATCTGGAATATTGTGCGCATTTCTGGTCTCCCATGTTTAAGACGGATTAATTCAAACTGGAACAGGTTCAGAGAAGGGCTACTAGGATCATACGAGGAATGGAAAACCTGTCTTATGAAAAGAGACTCAAAGAGCTTGGCTTGTTTAGCGTAACCAAAAGAAGGCTGAGGGGAGATACGATTGCTCTCTATAAATATATTAGAGGGATAAATACCAGGAAGGGAGAGGAATTATTTAAACTCAGTACCAATGTGGACACAAGAACACATGGATATAAACTGCCATCAGGAAGTTTGAAGTTAGACGAAGGTTTCTAACCATCAGAGGAATGAAGTTCTGAAACAGCCTTCCAAGGGAAGCAGTGGGGGCAAACGACATATCTGGCTTCAAGACTAAGTTTGATAAGTTTATGGAGGGGATGGTATGACTGTCATAAACAGATAGCTAAGGGTTAATGTTTCTTATACCTGTAAAGGGTTAACGAAGAGAACCAAACACCTGACCAGAGGACCAATCAGGAAACCGGATTTTTCAAAGCTCAGGGAGGGAATGTTTGGGTCTGTCTTTTGTCTGTCTCTCGGCTATGAGAGGGATCTTTCTATCTTC
>NC_133781.1:12752345-12771848 GCF_003597395.2 Chelonoidis abingdonii
TCTGAATTACTACAGAGAATTCTTTCCTGGGTGTCTGGCTGGTGAGTCTTGCCTACATGCTCAGGATTTAGCTGATTGCCATATTTGGGGTCAGGAAGGAATTTTCCTCCAGGGCAGATTGGAAGATGCCCTGGGGGGTTTTCACCTTCCTCTGCAGCATAGGGAATGGGTCACTTGGTGGAGGATTCTCTGCAACCTTAAGTTTTTAAACCATGATTTGAGGACTTCAATGGCTAAGACACAGATTAGGGGATTTTTGCGGAAGTGGGTGGGTAAGATTCTGCGGCCTGAGTTGTGCAGGAGGTCAGACTAGACAATCATGATGGTCCCTTCTGACCTTAAAGTCTATGACTCTACAATTGGGCATAGCTGGAAAAGCATTAATAGTAATTGTGCTTATGACTTAGGTCTTTTATCTTCAAATTACTTAGTCACCAGCGAGTCAAGTTTAACTTGTCACTCTGGCTTCTCCTCCAGGGCTGTTGGCCTTAATTATATATTATTTGGGCTACCATAAGCCACAACCAAGACCAGGCCTCCACTGTGCTAGGTGCTGTATAAACATATTAAGCCAGTCCCTGCCCCAAAATGCTCACAGGAACAATAATGTCGCAGTATAACTGGGCTACCAGCTACAGTGGAGGATTATGACCAGAGTCGCAGCTGACCTCCAAAATAGCCTACAAGCCCTGCAGTCTATAAATACATGTTATGTCAATGGACCTCTGATATATTTGTATAAACAATTCCTGCGCCATGTGCTACTGTAATAGCAGCCTATCTTGTGATCCTAATCTCCATCAACAAACAAGTTCTAAATGCCAATTAACATCTATGCAGAATCTTGCTTGCTGAAACCCACACTCTGTTTAATTAGTAGGCAGAGCATTTTTACACAACATGTAATGAACCTGTGGTACTCATTGCTACATGATTTTATTGAGACTAACACTTCTCAGGATTCAGAAAGGAATTTATATGGATAATAAGAATATCTAGGGTAACATTTGATAGGATCCAAATTTATGAGGATTGTAAACCCTCCTGGCTTCAAGGCATAAACCAGCCTCTAAGTATCTAAGGGTATGTCTATACTATGGGATTATTCCGATTTTACATAAACCGGTTTTGTAAAACAGATTGTATAAAGTCGAGTGCACGCGGCCACACTAAGTACATCAATTCGGTGGTGTGTGTCCATGTACCAAGGCTAGCGTCAATTTCTGGAGCGTTGCACTCTGGGTAACTATCCCGTAGCTATCTCATAGTTCCCGCAGTCTCCCCCACCCCGGGGATTCTGGGTTGAGATCCCAATGCATGATGGTGCAAAAACAGTATCTCGGGTGATTCTGGGTAAATGTCGTCACTCAATCCTTCCTCCGTGAAAGCAACGGCAGACAGTCATTTCGCGCCCTTTTTCCCCTGGATTGCCCTGGCAGATGCCATAGCATGACAACCATGGAGCCTGTTTTGCCTTTTGTCACTGTATGTGTACTGGATGCTGCGGACAGAGGCGGTACTGCTGCTGTGTAGCACTGCATTCATTTGCCTTTGCAAGCTAGCAGAGATGGTTACCATCTCTATTGCACCGTCTGCCATTGTAAATTGGTGATGAGATGACGGTTATCAATCATTTTGTACCATTTGCAATTGGAAATTGGCGATGACGGTTATCAATCATTTTGTATCATCTGCTGCTGTCATGGTTCTCCTGGCTGGCCTCGCTGAGGTCGGCCGGGAGCACATGGACAAAAATGGGAGTGACTCCCCGGGTCATTCCCTTCTTTATGTTTTGTCTAAAAATAGAGTCAGTCCTGCCTAGAATAAGGGGCAAATCTACTAGAGAGCCAGAGAGCACAGCTGCTCCGGGTCAGAGCCCCAGAGATCCTGCAGAAATGATGAGCTGCATGCCATTCTAGAGGGTGCCCCTGCAACAACCCCATCCGTTGCTTCCCTCCTCCTCCAACCCTCCTGGGCTACCGTTGCAATGTCCTCTCATTTGTGTGATGAAGTAATAAAGAATACAGGAATAAGAAACACTGACTTTTTAGCGAGATAAAATGAGGGGGAGGCAGCCTCCAGCTGCTATGATAATCCAGGCAGGACATTAAAAGGGTGTGGGGGAGAGGAGCGCAGCCTCCCGCTGCTATGATAGTCCAGAGAGTACAGAACCTTTTCTTTAGGCACAAAAGAGAGGCGGGGGCTGACGGAGCTCAGGCTCCAGCTGCTATGATGAGGACAGTTACCAAGCATTTTGTACCATCTGCCAGGAATGACAGGGAGTCATTCCCATTTTTACCCAGGCACCCCCATCCGCCCTCACCGAGGCCAGCCAGGAGCCCTCACGGGATGATGATGGTTTTCCACCATTTTGTACCATCTGCCATCAGGAAAGGAAGGGGAGGGGATGCTGCTGTTCAGCGCCGCAGCTCCGCGTCTACCAGCAGCATGCAGTAGACATACGGTGACATTGAAAAAAGGTGCAAGAAACGATTTTTTTCCCTTTTCTTTCACGGGGGGGAGGTGGTAATTGACGAGATATACCCTGAAACCACCTCGGGACAATGTTTTTTGACCCTACAGGCATTGGGAGCTCAGACAAGAATGCAAATGCTTTTCGAAGACTGCGGAGTACTGTGGGATAGCTCGCTGGAGTCCTCCTTCCCCCTTCCCTCCCTCCATGAGCGTCCATTTGATTCTTTGGCTTTCCGTTACGCTTGTTACGTAGCACTGTGCTGAGTCCCTGCTGTGGCCTCTGTCTATCAAAGCCTTGAGATTTTTTCAAATGCTTTGTCATTTTGTCTCTGTAACGGAGCTCTGATAGAACAGATTTGTCTCCCCATACAGCGATCAGATCCAGTATCTCCCGTACGATCCAAGCTGGAGCTCTTTTTGGATTTGGGACTGCATTGCCACCTGTGCTGATCAGAACTCCACGCTGGGCAAACAGGAAATGAAATTCAAAAGTTCGTGGGGCTTTTCCTGCCTACCTGGCCAGTGCATCCGAGTTCAGATTGCTTTCCAGAGTGGTCACAATGGTGCAATGTAGGATACCGCCCAGAGGCCAATACTGTCGATTTGCGGCCACACTAACCCTAATCCAACATGGCAATACCGATTTCAACGCTACTCCTCTCGTCAAGGAGGAGTACAGAAACCGGTTTAAAGAGCCCTTTATATTGATATAAAAGGCCTCGTTGTGTGGACAGGTGCAGGGTTAAATCAGTTTAACACTGCTAAATTCGGTTTAAAAGCGTAGTGTAGACCAGGCCTAGGATTAGGAAGAACATTCCACAGCTGGTAGATGGGGTTTCTTTCACCTTCCTCTGAGGCATCTGGCCACTGTAAGAAATAGATGGACTAGATGGGCCCTTATTCTGATCCCCTGCGTGCCTAGGGTAAGACCAGTTAAAATCATGAACTCTTAATTTTGCTCCCCTTGATGATAGGTGCAAATAAATGGCAAGTATTGCTCTACAACAGTGCAATATGCTTACCAATTATTATTTAGGGACCACATAATGAGGGTTCCCAGGTGCTATGGGGATAACAATAGTGATATTCCCAATAAATGTGTATTTACTGGCATTACAGTAGTGTCTAGAGGCCCCTGCCATCCTCGTCTGAAATTTTGCTTAGAAATGTAGGGGTCTCTGGGGACAGAGCTATACACAATACCCAGCATGCAAGCGAGGCGTATTAACATTTTATCCAGCTAGAAAATGCTGCTTCTAGTGCCAGGGAATAGATTGAAACTTCATAACAGAAACATATATGAATAATTAGGGGATGTAAAGTCTACAGAAAATGATATGGTCATGGAGCGTAGTCAGAGACTGACTACTGCTTATATTTTAAATGCTCATCTGGTAGACAATATCCACAGGGCTCAGACTCTATATACTTTAAAAATAGGTAGGGCCAGATTCTCAGCTGGTGTAAAGCAGCATAGCTCCATTGAAGTCAATGGAGTCTTATTTTACATTTCAAGAGAGCTACGAAACTTTACACCAGCTATGTCACTTTAGATCTGGCCCATTTTTTTCTTCTCCTTTTTTCAGTGAATTTTATATTTCTAAGGGGCTGGCCTGACAACTCAGGGGAATGAGGCATTTTGCCCACGGTTGAGACTGCTGTGCTGCTCTTCCCACGTGGTATTGCTTTGATCCACCCAGAGTACTTTTAGGAATGAGACTGAACACCAATTTCCATGGATAATTCAATCCTTGGATCTTCTGCATAGCCTGCCAAGAAATCACTTAATGCTAATTGTGGGGATACAGACACTTCTGTACTGGCAACTGCAAAGAATTTCATCAGATTTGTTTTATAAAGGCTATCAAACAGATCCCAGATGGTGATGAGTTTGGGTCATTATTTGCAGGATTTTGCCCCAGACTAGTAAACATACCGGTGAGTAATTTTGCTTGTGGGAGTAGTCCTGTGGAACTCAGAAGGAAGGAGCCCATCAGCTCAAAAATCACAGAGAATATTATAATGTAAGTCAAACTGAGAGGATTTTAAAATATTCTTTTATGGCAACTAAATTAATGACAAATTTCAATTAAAATGGAGGGTCCTGGTGGTTTCCTCATATGCTTTACAATGTTGCAAAACAAAGTCTCCAGCCAGGGAAAGTCTCTGTCCAGAGCAGAGTCAGAACTTAAACAGCAGTGGTTACTATAGATCAAGACTGCTGTAATTGCCTGAGCTCCAGAGCTCTAGCAATTGAATAGCAGGGATGTGCTGCAAGGCTAGAATTACAAGCATTCCAGAGCTGTATATGGAACAGCCAACTAACATCACCAGACAGGCACTGCGGTGGAACCCCCAAGGCAAGCGGAAAAGAGGCCATCCAAGAAACACCTGGCGACGCGACCTTCAGGCTGATAGCAAAAAAATGGGCTATACCTGGAACCAGCTAGAGCGAATGGCCCAGGATAGAGGACTCTGGAGATCTGTGGTTGGCGGCCCATACCCCGATTGGGGTGATGGGCATGAGTGAGCGAGTGATGTGGAATGCTTGTTGCACAGATTAATAATTACATTTTATTACAGTAGAGTGCACAGACTACAATCAAAAATCTAGGCCCAATTGTGCTAGACACTGTAGAAACACACAGTAAGAAACAATCCCTGCCCCCTAAGATCTTACAATCTAAATAGCTCTATAAAGAATCATGAGGGGAAAACAGAGGGTTGACATGACTTGTTGAAAGTCACACAATTGGTCAGTGGCAGAGCCAGGAATAGAAACCAAGGACTGTATCTTCTGGCCATGCTCCTTTATCTGCAGTGCTACTAGTCCTTTGCTTTCACAAGCACTAAATTCACACTACAGTTACAAAAATAATAAAAACCAGAGCAATTTAACTCAAAGTAAGTACACCATTGCATGCTATGCCATCAAGGAGGAATTTAAAGAGGAGAAAAAAAAACTCTATAGTCATTAAGAGAGTGAACACTCAGTGGAAGCCTGCATATCCAGAGGATGACAGAAATACCCACTGAGTGCTGTATACGTCTGCACAAAGGAGGAATGGGGAAGATTGCCCTACATCATAGACCGAATTTCTTCAGAGGGCAGAACAAGAATTGAGAAGTAACAACATACATCAGAAACATTTATTACAACGTTGAAGGAGCCTCAAATTAACAAGGCAGTAGATCAGGAGAACATATATTTGATCTCCCAGAAACAGGAGATGCTTTGGCAAGTTCAAGGGAGACCCAGGGGACTTGAACACAGTCCACATAGCTCAGTAATTTAACAAGTTCCAGGGACACTACAGAACAATGTATAGAAAAGGCACTTTGACACAAGCTGCAGGGCAAGGGGGAGGAGGGGGTGTTGCACCAATTAGGTAACCCAATGAGAGAATTTAGCCTAAATGGAGGGATTATAGTTTCAAGAAAGTGGTGTTGTGCCAAGGAACTGATCGTATCTAATTGGAATATTTTAGGCAAATGAAAGAAAAATCGTATTGGGAGTTCAGAGTGTAAAGTTATCAGACAAAAAAATTCCCATATTTTGTCTGAAGAGGTAGCAAATGAAAGGCAGCCAAAAGCAGGAGCTTTTCAAACCAAAGGCCAGATGTAATACAAATTAGGCCTGGGTTTTGAGCTGCAAAAGACAACACAGACCTTGGGAACTAAACTGTTCAGGGAACTGCACATAACGCAGAGCCATGTGCTTCTAGGTCACCAGACCCTAGTTAATAGGGACTGAAACTTGGTCATCCCAGCCCTGTTCTTAGTGGACAGGTGCCTACACCATACAAACAACTATTGCAAGAGCAGTTTTGTTGACGGAAACCACAACTGGATAGACATGGCTGCAACTCAAGGTGTTGGGTTCACAACGGCTTGGATTAATCTTTTCTTCAGTTCTGTCTTGTTTGAGTTGGAACCCAAAACTCACTGGAAAATTCGGTCAACAGCTCACCATTGAACCCAGTTTCTATACAAAAGTGAGTCCCAGAGGTTCACTCCAAACTGGGCCCAGATTTCCTCAAAAGGTTTGTAATCCCCAAGGAAGCTTCCATTGAAACTGGGATGGATTAAAGTTCGTGCCAAAATCTGGTGACTTTAACATGGTGTGTAGGCTTATAACAAGGGATTTTTATTTTTATTTATTTTTTTTTTTTTACAGCTGTGAAGTAAGTGACATGGTGTATCCTTAAGGGACAGGATGGTGTGGGCACAGCTTCCATCCTATACCTGTTCTGGAAACAGAGCACCAAATGTATTCAAGCAAAACCCTGGCTAAGCCACAGCCTAAAAGCCATTGTGTACTAATGTGCTGTGGGGATTCCTTTTGTCGATTCCCCCTTGGTGTGTCCTGCAGGAAAACAAGTGAAAAAGCGACTTGAGAACAAGGATGAAAGCAGGACCAAGAATAGCTTGATTCTAATGACTTGCTGTATTGTTTGTTGAGTTTTTCCAAGGCAAATAGAACTCCAGGAGTGTTACTTTTGCAACCACACATGGTCCATGAGCACAAAGCTGGACCCAAGAATGACTCATGGACACTCTTCTAAGGCATCTTGGTAATGTGGGAAATGAAAAGAAAAACAAACAAACAAACGTCATGCCACGCAATAGTTATGCTGAACTTCTGCAAAGGCCATCCAGGCTCCAGCTCAATGTTATGATAGATAGCTTTTTAGGATTCATGATTGCATTTCTGAAATAAGACCCTCTAGCTCTGCAAAGATATATAAATACTAAGGCTATTTGAGAATCAAGAGCAAGATATTAATACAAATCAACAGCACACAAAGTAAAGGTGCAAGGAGCATCCTGCAAGCAAACAAAAACAACCAACCACAAATGTTCTATTATGAGGTCCAAGTGTGAGAGAGTCACAGTGGCAGGGATAAGTCTGTCAGCTTCTTGGATGCGACCCAACGTAAAGTAGAAATTTGAGACAAACACGCCTGATTGTTTTTATACTCCCAGAGTGCGGGGTGCTGCTGCCTTTGCTGTCACCGAGAGTCTTACCAGCACAATCTGCAGGGGGCTCAGTTCAGATCGGATGGAACTATAACTCAAACTTGCACACACATTTCAGTTCCAGGTGGGGTTCTTAACTTACAGAACCCACATGAGACCCTCAGTTGTGAGAGCCAGGGTGGCTCCATACTGATTGTGTAGCGCCCAAGTGCGATTGTGGAATCCCCATCATTGGAGGTTTTAAAGAACAGGTTACACAAACACCTATCAGGGATGGTCTAGGTTCACATGCTACTGCCTCAGCACCGGAGGCTGGACTGGATGTCTTTGAAGTCCCCTTCAGCTGTACACTTCTATGACTCTAGGATTTCAATGAAACTGTGCAGGTTTACACCAGCTGGGGATCTGGTCCTTTAAATCCAAATTGTCTCTTTAATCTGCTCATTCTCATCCCTCACTGTCCCAAGTGGTAGCTGAAGTCCTTTAATGCTAGTGTCCACACTGGGCAGCATTGTCTCAACCATTTAGCGCTTTTTTTTCCCCCAGCCCATCTTGCCCCTGGTAGGCATCTTGGCAGAATAAAGGAATACACGTGTTATTGCTTTTTATCATGAGGAAAATTAACAGGGGCACTAATATAGCTGAGAGCCATGTAAGGCTGCTACATTCCACCCTACCAGCTAGGAATCCTTCCTATGGTCAGGAGAAAGCTTGAGCTGTTAAAGTCGTTGGCAATTTTGCCTGAGTATTAACTACAGGACCCAAGTCCTTGTTGATGTTTCTTGCTGGGAGTTTCAGTACTCTTTGAGGGAATCTCAGGGAAGACATGGCTGAAAGATAACTAGCGAAATGAAATCCACTCCCTTTATATGCAGATCCTTTGTTCCGATTTCATTTTTATTTTTGCCATAGAAGAGGAAAATCAAAAGGGAAAACTACTGAGTTGGCTTATTAGATACAGCACTGGATTGGGATTCATGAGACCTAGTCCCATCTCTGGCCTGAATGGGTGACCTTAAGCACATCACTTCCCCTCTCTGTGCCTCAGTTCCCCCATCTGAAAATATGACTAATAATAAATAATAAATAAAATTGACCATCAAGGGTCAGCCTGTAGCAGAGCCAATCTCCTGGCAACATAATAAGTGCAGCTGGCCCTGATAGAAGCTGTCTGATTGACTACACCACCTGACTGGCTGCAGGAAACAGCAAGCTAATATTTAAGCAGCAGTTCAGTGACAGCTTAATATGCTTCTTGCCTGCAACTGTGCATGATTTTGTCCCTGCCTCTGCTATCTCTAGTCCTGCTCCAGTCCTAGCCTGTATCTGCTCCTTTCCCAGCATCCAGCTCCATTCTGACTCCCGGCTCAGATCCTCAGCTAGATCTCCTGACTGTGACCCTGGTTAACCCTTTGGCTTCAGACTCTTGGCTCTGACCTTTGCCTTCACTCCAGGACCTGCCCTGACTGGATTCGGCTCTAACTGGTAGGCTGGACTGTTGCTCCAACTATTAGGCCAGACCAGCCATGACTCAGTCATGGACACTGACCTTTTGTAAAGCAATTTCAGCTCCATAGATGATAAGTGATAGATATTATAGCGAGAGTCAACTGGCCTCCACTAATGCACCCATTTGTGTATGCAAGAATCCTCTTTGGGCAGACATATACAAATCAGGCCATTAGACACACAGTTACCTAGCTGGCATGATTGCTTATGAAGCTGCATGGGTTTAGCAACACTGGATGGATCCAACTGCAAACCAGAACATGGAAGCTGGTTTTAAAATGTTAGGGGGCAAATTTTCAATTTGCAGCATAAAGTCCACATGTCCCCAGTAAGAGTTCTAAGAACTTTGAGGTGTGGTGTGGAATTGAAGTGAATTGCAAGACTCCCTCTGGAAAAGGATCAGAACTTTACCGAGAAAAGGCAAGATCTTGAGAGGTCCTGAACAGCCCTAAGCCGCACTGAAATCAATGAATTGCAGGGGCTCAGCTCCACTCAGGATTTGACCCAATGTGGTAAAGTTTCCTCAATGATAACGGATTCAACGGTCAAAAAGATGCTTCTCCTTTCTTTTGCGAGGCAATAGAGAGGTATGATAATGTAACAGGCTGCAGATTAGACTTTCATTTTAAAGAGTATGCAATCTGGGCCTGAACATCAGAACTGTGTGGCCATTTTCTGCTTCCAGTTACATTTGTGCAACCCCTTCATGATCATAAGAATCCTAATATCATTTAAGGACGCACTCAAGGAGCAGTTCCTGAAGGTATTGTCTGAAGTCTGTGGATTTTGGGACTCCAGGGAGGGAAAAGAGAAAAATCATCGCTGCCAGAGATTTTAATAACCTGCTGGCAGACACTGTTTCTATAACTTAAGAGCGGAGAGTACGTATGTGTGGATGCGTGCACACATGAGCAGGTCAAACTGTTTGAGTCATCATGTTTCCTCTAGGGAGTCAGGTCTAGTTTCTGTACCAGCCAGAGAAAATCTCCTACCTCCCAGGCTGAAGGAGCAAGTTTACACATAGGTCTCCATTTCTGATGGAAAGGGAGAACTTTGCAGATTCTCCTCTCATTTATGCCAGTATAAATCTGGAGCAATTCCTCTCAGGTCTAAATTTACAGTGGGGTAAATTAAAACATAAACCTAATCCTTTGCGTCCTCAGCAGGATTGATCTCACCTTATGATCAGGTTCCATTTATAAATAGTTTTTAAAGGGTTAATAACCAATTAGTAGATGTTTTTAGTAAGTGGTTTAATCAACTTACTTGTTATTATGGAGTCCAATAAGTTGCTTATAGCCTTAGAACGCTTCCTTATTGAAGTCTTTATAACCATCTATAACACCCCCTTCTCATGTCTATAACATATTAATCATTTATCAACCCTTCATAAATGGAACCTTAATAAAATTGCTTACACTTTATTCTTTGGGGAAAAACAGATAACCAAGTACAATTTGGAAATGAAGGTGTGTGGGGGCGGGGAAGTGGCCACACACAGAGACAGCAAGTAAAATAAATCAATCTACATAGAAACACAGGAATTGCCTGAACAGCATAAAGGTCTAGATAGTCAAAGTGTAGCCAGTAAGAGCTGCTTCAGAGAACATACATTATGAGGAATTCATGCACCAATTATGGGGCAACAGCCTGAAGCACAGGAGTTGTATCTCCTGTACTTTTTATCCTCTCATATACCTTTGTTTTTCTTATTATCCATATAAAAGTATGTATCATTTTTTTGAACCCTGCTATAAACTGTTGGCCTCAGTGCTACTCTGTAGCAGTGAGTTCCATGAGTTGTGTAAGCTGCCCCACACATCCCATAAAAACCAAACACCAAAACCTCATATTAACTTTTCAAATAAAGAATTAGGAGGCGCCTGATTTGGATACCTTGACTTATGGTGAGTACTATCTGACTTGTTGAGCAAATCAATTGATTCAATGGGACTACTCAAAGAATAAGGTTCTACTTAATGTGAATAAGTGTGTTAGAATCTGGCCCTGAAAACAGAAATGCACCTTATTAGCAAAATGCCATTTATTCATGCATGGCTTAAACACTGGCCATAAAGATGCCAGGCATAGACCCTTAGATCTGACACCGAACATCCTGAAGACATTTATCACTCAGCACCCTTATCATGGTTTTAAATTCCTAAGGCCCAATGCAAACAACTTATTGGTTCATTTTTCCATGCTTTTGTACATTTTTGACTGCCTTTCTCTTTCCATCTATTCAACAGCCTCAATTAGTTTCTTCACTGATTCCAATCTCTGTTACTCCTATCAGTGCCACCATTGTTTACCCACAATACCTTTGGTGTCTGCCCCATACAGGCATGTCCATGCTCGGTTCCCATCAATTCCTATGCAACATTAGTGGTGCCATCTCATTCACATCTTTTATGTATTCTCTGATGCAGAGGCCCTAGTGAGTGCCCTGGGATGCCTTAGCATTTTAAGCAGCTCTCCCCAGAGCTGGTCAGCTGAAAAGCCCTTGCTTCTACAAAAGAGGGATGACATCAGCTAGTGCAGAATCACCATGACAACTGTCCCAAGATCAGCAGGCCCACAACGTGTTGTTTGAATAACTAAGCAAAGTTTAATTCTCAGCAAGTTTTGGGCAGGACCTCAGGCTTTAACTGGCAGAAGTGGTTCTGTCTGTGTTCCCAGACAATTTGCCTCTACTCCGGTCACTATTTTTGTGAATGAAAATATTTTCTTCGGGTGCGGAAAAGGGGAGAACGTTTTAAAAATGGCATTTGGAGTTCAAGCCGGAAGTAGGGCTAACATGTAAGCACTAAGTTACACTGAGACAGGAGGCCAGTTCCAGAAGCCCTTACTCAGCTCTCATTCAGGCAAACTCCCACTGAAAATCGCTCTTTGGAGAGTTCTGTCTGGGAGAAGCATTGTGGGTTTGGCACATAAGGCCTGGTTCACCATTCCATTATGGAGAGTCAGGCCTATAATTTATATTCATTTCATTACTTTCATCCTGGGTGATTATAATAAGCCTTAAAACACTCAGGTTCTGAAACTATTGTGAATTGATTCTGATCCACAGCAAAATTGTCTCCAAAGTGACCTTTATAGGCTAAGCATCCCACATTTTAATCACACACACCAAAAAGGAGGCTATCCTCTGATAAGCAGAATTGGGAAGGAAGATATCTTAGATCCAGGAGGGTAATTCTACCAATTCTTCACTTTTAAAATGTGATTACTCTCTGGAAAGTCTCACTGTTGTTTGCATCATTGTTGCTTTCCAGCATATAAACTCATTATTAAATTGAGTCATGCAAGAAGATTAGCTTTCTGGATCCAGAATACCGTACTTTCTGATTCTTCATATTGGTTAGTTATAAAACATATGTATCCCATTTGGTGTGATTTAAAGTTGCAAAATCCATGAATGCTTCATTAAAACAGCTGCTCACAATCTGTTAGTATACATATTTTCCACCCTTATACTAACCGTGAAAAGGGGCCCAGCCAAACACCCTCAAGCCAAACACCCTGCACTTTTGGGGCATTCACAATTTGGGCCTGCATCCAAATTTTGGGGCTTGATCTTATTTTTGATGCTAATATTCCAAGTCTTGGGTCCATGCTGGCTGCTTTGTGCCACTCTGGGTCACAGGGTTTGCCCATGGAGGGGGCATCCCAAAGAGGTGAATGCAAAGCGGAGCCTCACAGAGTTTCCAGGAGCCTACCTGGATTTTTACCATGTGGAGGTTGTTCTGTGTTCAGTGTCAACTCATTATTGAGGAAGGATGGTCATGCTGGGTAAGGCTCTCAGACACACACATCTCTTCCTGGAAATACAGATCCATTAGCCCTTGCATTTGTTTGTAATAATTATCCAACACCTCAAGTGAAATTATCTGAGATCTTTGTCATTTTCTCTGACAGCCCTATGCTTAGGGTCCCAGAATCCAGGTTCCAGCCCAAGCCCGGACATCTACGCTATATATTAAACAATCCCTTAGCCTGAGGCCCGCAAGCTCGAGTCATCTGGCATGGGCCAGCTGCAGTTTTTTAATTGCAATGTAGACATACTCAAAGAGTCTACCCCAAAGTGTTGAAATCCCCTCCCTTCTGCCTACTCCCTTCCTCAGCACTGATCAAAGACTTGTTTGCTGGCCCGCAAGGAATGTTTGACTTGGAAAGTTTCATCCTGCCAGGATGTCAGCCTCCTTGGCCTTTAATCACACTATTCTAATCTGGTGTAATTCCATTGGAATCACTGGGGTTACAACAGATTTGTACTGGTGTGACTGAGAGCAGAATTAGGCCTGCTGATGCCAAGGAGGCTGACATCCTGGCAGGATGAATCTCTCCAAGTCAAAGGAAAGGATTGGAGCACCCAGGGAAAAAAAAATAGTGGGGTGCTCAGCACTCACCAGCGGGCCCCGCCAATCAGCTCCGCCCTCTTCCCCTCAGCACCTCCTGCCCACTGTTGAACAGCTGTTCAGTGGCAAGCAGGAGGTGCTGGGAGGAGAGGGACAAGAGCGGGGGCAGGAAGAGGTTGAGTGAGAGCAGGGCAGGCTCGGCTCAGGGGAGGGGGTAGAACGGGGAGGAAAGAAGCAGGGCAGGGGTGGCGCCTTGGGGGAAGGGTGAAATGGGATGGGGCCTAGGGCGGAGCAAGGGGTCGAGCACCCCCGGGGAAATGAGAAAAAGTGCCAGTGCCTAGATGAGTCTGATATAATCTTCAGATATTTGTTTCATTCACATATGCTACCAGATGACTTCTCTCAGAACATGGTCACAAGCCTTCTCCAGATCAGTGACACTATATGCAGGATTTTCCTCTTTTCTCTGTATTCTTCCACAAGCAATCTTAATGCAAGGATAACAAAACAGACAGGAGCACAGTCACTAAAGAACTCTGAATGGGGTTTGAGTGGAGCAGTGGTTCTACTGGCTGTTGTTAGCAGGGTTACTGTAGAATGCAGTAAGCTAGCTGCCTATGGAAGCTGCCTGGTAGAAATGGGGTTCCATTGAGGGATGGCAAAAAGATAAACAAGGGGAAGATTTTGTTTTAATGACTTGAATATTTGAGGGCACAGCCAGGGGCTCTTGCTGTTTTAGTTTGGGGGATTGCTTTTTGTTGTCCACTAAGCTCTGGGTCTGGTGAGGATGTGAGGGCTGCATTTCTCAGTGGGTTCCACACGAGGCCTGAGAGCCAACAGCTGGTGCCTGCACAGAACACTGCCCATATTCCCCGCTTTTCCATTTCCATTTCATTACAATATCATTCACAGACTCCAATGCTAGCAGGGAGTCACACAGATCCTGACTTATTCACCCTTGATACCAACAGCTAATGAATCACTTTCTTTTAGCAGAGAGCATCGGTAGGGAGGGAGTTTGGGCAAGGAAAGCTAGTATGACCCTAAAGAATGAGCCAGCTCCTCTACGTGCGTGTGTCTCTTTCCGAGCACTTCAATAGCAAAGGGACATAACACTGAGATAAACGACCTTTTCTCTATCAGAGCAATGAGAAACGTGGCACGTAAACTTTTGTTTAATTCTATATTGGTTCACACACGTGTGCGCACACACAGCTTCTGATTCACAAAAACCACAAAGCCCACTTTAGCCAAAGCCACCATATTTTCCTTGATTTGAAGTCAAAACCGGCAAGTTCTGTCTGTTTTCCTCCTGACACTATCCATCAGCCTCCTCTTCACTCTGCCAGCACCTCAGTTTTGTTGAAAGGTTCAGAGACCTGGCACGAGTTTTGGATTTGTGATTAAAACCGTCAGATCTCAAGTTTGATTTATGAAAATTTTCGTGCAGCAACATTAGCACTTAGAGCTGCTTCCCGTAGCATATGTGGCTGTGGTTCATAGTGAGAAATTGGCCAGAAGGGGCCATTATGATCTAGTCTGACTTCCTGCATAACACAGGCCAGAGAATTTCACCCCGTGATTCCTGCATTGAGTCTGTATCTTGGACTGGAGATGGATCATGTATTTTTGCTGCAACTGTTCTGAGGTTACCAATTTAAAAGGTGCACTACACAGAGAGCAGACTATTGCTCTCTGCAAAAGGCTGCTGCCTCTGGGGAAGCAGAGTGATGCAAATGGTCATCATGGGGAAGGACAACTGCAGAACCGTAACAAGGAATTTTTGCTCCTGAGACAAGGGCCGGCTCCAGGCTCGTTGGCGACAATTCGGCGGCGGGTTCCTGAGTCCCTCTCTCGGAGAGAAGGACCCACCGCCAAAGCGCCACCGAGCACAGTAGAGCTGCGCCCCTCCGCTTTGCGCACCCGAGACAAGTGCCTCACTCGCCTCGCCCTTGTTACAGCACTGGACAACTGCCAGGCTTTCCCTTTCTGGGGTTAGTCATTTACTCCTCCATGGCATTTAGCAGGAATGCTAAATGCAGCTAGGAGAATGTAAGAACAGGCAGCTTTTTGTATAACTGGGCTGGGGGTACGGAAACCCTGGAATCTTTTAAATAGAAAAGGGCCTGGGCAAGATAAGCTTTTGGCTTTATACATGTAATCATGATATAGGTTTGTTTTTTAGCTGTAGACTTTAGTTCTATTCAGTATGATCATGGCCCTTATTCATTTTAGCAACCTGCCTCTCTTTCTGCACATTCCCCACTTTTCCTCCCCCCGAGACATGACTAGCACACAAAGACTAACAAAGGCATGATGCTACACAGAATTCCTGATGCATTAGTAGAACTCTGTTGGTTTCAGGCACCTCCCTTCTTGGGGTAGAGGTCATGAATGCTAGTGTGCTTCACCAGCATTTGGGCTAATATCCAATGCACTGCTAGAGAGGAGCTGTGTGTTATACAGTCAGAGTAGTTGTTAAATTTAGATTCTGTCTGTTCATGTCTTTGCTGTCCAGGTGGCAAGTCAAAAAGCTGTAACGTTACAATTTGTTTTTAAAGAATGGGGCATCTTGGCCAACATTCCTTCTGTCCATAAAACTAGTCTCTGGAGCAAAGCTGTGTGGGAGCTATTTCTGAGCACACTATGGCTATTCTGTTTGCCTACACAGTCACTGCAAAGCCAGGATCTAACCCATAGATATAAATTTGTGCTTTTCAAAACCAAAACAAAATAAGAATAATCCTGCAAGGCAAAACACTCCACTGCACACACACATCTCCGCGGGAGAGTGGAGGAAAGAAAGTTTAACACCTTTAGTCACTTCGTGCACTACTGCAAAGGCACATAGTTACTACAGTGATGAGGCTAGTATGAAAACTTATTTGGAATAAAATAGCTTCGTAAAGCACAATGGGAAAACTTGAGCATGCGAGTGTTAACCAAATTCTGTTCTAACCATCATACTAGGGGGAAGCACCTGATGGTTGTGTGCTGCAGAACATGCACTGCTAGGATCCTGTGTTTGGACCCCCTCCTCCTACACCCAGTCTGAGTGACCTCCTCCACTCACATGCCTTCACCTAACAATGACAGTCCACTAGCCTAATGACTGTATCTCTGCTCCTAACCCGTTTCTAGAGCAGACTGTACTTTTTTTGTTTAAAACTTTTTCCTCCTTCAAAACTTTCACAAGTATTCCATTCTTCAACATTTTGGAGAGCGGGCATAGAGTTTGGACTCACCACCATAGTGCTTCCTCCTGGTCAAGTATGGCCTAGCAGTGCTTTCGACTCTAGTGCCCCCCACTGACAGTTGGTCCAGTCCTGCAGTGGTCTGCCTCTTCTTGCGACTCAGCCCTCCAGCCAGGTCACTTTAAAGTCTTTCCTCTTGTGGGGTAAAGAAAGGGTCCAGTGACCTAAACTCAAATGAGCATAGCTTCTTGCTCCTACATGGGCTGACTCCTCTGCTGATTCTTCACTCCTTCCTGAGCGCTGTGGGGTTTTCCTTCTACTCTTGTGCAGGGCAATGCCTCCCTGGGCTCTCTCTCCAGAGACTGGCTCAAAACTCAATAGTCCTTCTCTCTCCTTTGTGCAATAGTATTTCCATACTGCTTTTCCCGGTATCCTGTGGGGGAACCCAGGCTGTCCCTCTCCACTCAGTTCCAAGCCAGAGACCCTATAAAGAGCAGCCAAGGTCTGCTTCATCAGACCACTTACTGCTGCCTCCCTAAACTCCTTACCCTACCACAGGCCTGTCCCCTTGCCTCTCCCTGGGTTTTTTATAAGACTCAGCACCTCCTCAGGCTCCTCCCCAAAAATCTGGTTCTTCCCTTTGGATCAGAGTCAGTCACAGGAGCTAATTCCAAGCCTGTGTCTTCTAGGTCTCTTCCCTCACTACCCTCTGGGCTTCTTTGTTGCCCTGCCAGGGCCTTCCAACTCCCCATACGTATCTCCACTCTCAAGAACCCAGAGTGTGGCTGCAGAGTTCTTTGCGCTCTCTCTCTCCCTGCAACTCCCTTCTGCTCCCCACTTCCTCTCTTTGTAACACCACCCAGTTCCTTACCAGCTGGGCTTTATCTTTAATTAGGCCTAACCCACCCTCCAGGTGCAACCAGATGGGTTAACTGGCCTCTCAGGCCTATATTAACTCTTCCACCACCTATGTAGGAGAGACATAGGGAGTCACAAAAAAAAAAAAATTCATACTTTTTAATACAGCTTTTTAAAAACAAACAAAAATGTTTCAAAATTTCCCAAATGTTTCAAAATCTGACTTATTTGCATTACAGTAGCACCTAGAGGTTCCAACAAAGACTGGGACCCTAATATGCTAGATACATACCCTAATGTAAATATAGGTAATGAGAGATAGTCTGTCACAGATTATTAGCTTAATCTTATAGATGGGGAACTGAGGCACAGAGAGACAAAGTGACTTGCCTGCGGTTACAAGGGAGTCTGTAGCAAAACTGGAAATTAAACCCAGATCTCCAGAATCCTAGTCCACTGCTTTTAACACAAGGCCATTTTATCCCTCAATGTACAGCCAAATTACACAAACTGAGATTTCTTTTATGGGTGAATGTTAGCTTCTGAGACAGATTAGGGCTAGTGCGTATGGGAAAGGAATACGAAACAGTTACCTTTTGTCTCTGCACTCCATGGCAGACATAAAACCATTAGTTTCTTGCTTTATGAAGTGTCCTTTTAAAATTTTTTATACTAATTCCAAAGCAGTCAAAGGCCATCTGCATCAATCAAGGGCGATTTACTGCCTGGGTTTCAGGAGCTGTCCCAAAGGCCCAGTTTGCAAGTTATATCAACACATTTTATTCCCAATGTGTGGGGAGAGGGGGTTGTTTAGTAAGAGATGGAAGTAAATGCTGGCAGTGAGTCAGGTGGCGTATATTAGTGAGATAATCACTAGAGATAACATACTTGGCAATTCTTTTGCACTGTGGTTTCAGTTTATAAAACTCAGGTTCTCCTGTTTGGATTGCATGCTTTCCCATGATGCTTTAGAGTAAGACATCCAAAAGACACTTGTACCATCCCAGTATAAATATGTGATATAGATGAGCTGAATTTTATTCTTCTACTCATTTTGGATAGAACTCCTGACTGCATTGCGCATCAGTACAAGGCCTGTGAACCATTTAAGTCCCAGCCAAATCCTAATCTGAGGCATTAGAGGGTTTTAAGTGGTGCATATGCCTAGCAGTGGCTTTCTGGAGGGGGAAAAATTTCACTCTTTCAACAGGAGGATTCAAAATATATATATTCTTGTAGGTGGTGGTAGGAGAAATTACGGACTGGAATTTCTACACAGATTAATTTACATCACAACACGTCACCTGTAGGCCCAAAATTTATTTCCTGAGAAGATGCGAAGGAACAAAACTTGTCTCCTACAAATGTTTGCCGTAATACCATCAAAGTGAATTCACAGTTTTTATTGCCATGAATGTCAGATGCAAATCCTTTTTTTGCCCCACATATTTGATATAGTTCTTCTGCTAGGACACCTCCTGGTGTTTTTGCTACATAGAGTAGTGTAATATACTGACTGGGCAATATCATCTCATTGTGTTAGTGAAAAACTAGGATAACACAGCCCCCAGAGAAATCAAGCAGTGCTCTTCATCAGCATGCCTGAGAGTTTGTTCCCAACCTGGCTACCTAGATCAGAACACCAGTGAACAGAAGAGCAAAAAGCAGCTGAAAGGAGAAGTCAGGAGATCATTAGCATTTTCCCTGCACTACAAAATAATTCAAATTATGAAACAAAAGCTGAGAAGGATCGTTTCCTGCCTCACACAAAGAGTAATCATTTTTTTAAAGGGACATGGTCCTGATGTGGCAAAACACTATGCCATCCTTATTCAGCAAAACTGGTTATCATAGAATGTTAGGTTTGGCAGAGCCTCAGGAGGTCATCTAGTCCAACCCCTTGCTCAAGCAGGGCCAACCCCAACTGAATCATCCCAGCCATGGCTTTGTCAAGCCGGGCCTTGAAAATTTCTAAGGATGGGGATTCCACCACCTCCCTAGGTAACCCATTCCAGTGCTTCACCACACTTCTAGTGAAGTAATTCCCCGCCCCCCCAATATCCAACCTAGACCTCCCCCACTGCAATTTGAGACCATTGCTCCTTGTTCTGTCATCTAACACCACTGAG
>NC_133781.1:12773112-12946087 GCF_003597395.2 Chelonoidis abingdonii
AGTCCCCAGCATGTAGCAGTGCATGGGATTCTTTTGTCCTAAGTGCAGGACTCTGCACTTGTCCTTGTTGAACCTCATCATATTTCTTTTGACCCAATCCTCCAATTTGTCTAGGTCACTCTAGACCCTATCTACTTCTCCCCCCAGCTTAGTGTCATCCGCAAACTTACTTAGGGTGCAGTTGATCCTATCATCCAGATTATTAATGAAGATGTTAAACAAAACTGGCCCCAGGACCAATACCTGGGGCACTCTGCTTGATACCAGCTGCCAATTAGACATCAAGCCATTGATCACTACCAGTTGAGTCCGATGATCTAGCCAGCTTTCTATCCACCTTATAGTCCATTCATTCCATACTTTAACAACTTGCTGGCAAGAATAGTGTGGGAGACTATATCAAAAGCTTTGCTAAAGTCAAGGTATATCACAACCCCCACTTTCCCTATATTCACAGAGCCAGTTATCTCATCACAGAAGGTAATCAGGTTGGTCAGACATGACTTGCCCTTGGTGAATCCATGTTGACTGTTCCTGATCACCTTCCTCTCCTCCAAGTGCTTCAATATGGATTCCTTGACGACCTGCTCCATGATTTTTCTGGGGACTGAGGTGAGACTGATTGGTCTATAGTTCCCCAGATTCTCCTTCTTCCCTTTTTTAAAGATGAGCACTTTATTTCCCTTTTTCCAATCATCCGGGACCTCCCCCGATCACCACAAGTTTTCAAAGATAATGGCCAATGGCTCAGCAATCACATCAGCCAACTCCATCAGCACCCTTGGATGCATTGCATCCGGCCCCATGGACTTGTGCATGTCCAGCTTGTGACGTTTCACTCCATATTCTTTATGGAAATATGTTCATGATATGAACATGACATAACTGAAATGTACTTTATGCAAGATGGGTCTTGTAAGATATCATTGGAAAGGTTATAATTTACTGAATGTGATTATCCAGTGTGTATGCCTGTCATTTCTGTATCTGAAGTTAGGAATATTGACTATGTATCTGTATTTCAATTATACTACTTTGGGTGACGCCCACTGCTAACATTTCAGGTACAACAATGAAAAAGCCAGATGAGGTTTATGACCCATCAGCGAGGACAATGGACTGTGAAAAGGCTTGGCCTTCCAGCAGACACGCCATACTGCCACTGACTCATGGATGCTGTGATACTACAGAGTCACGTGGTCTTGTCACCTGATACTAAACATTACCTGGGACTTCTTGTAACTTTCCACTGGTAGGGAGGGGGAGGGTCAAATTTGAAAAACAAAGGATTCCCTCCTTATGTAAACCCTATTTAAGGGAGGGATAGGACAGAAGAAAAGTGGGACTCCTCCTCTAAGCCACCTGAAGGGAAGGCAGGGGGAAGAGTCCAGACTGAGACAGGGTCCAGTCTGAAAAGAAGTATTACTGGAACTCTGAACCACAGAAACTTTGCAACCTGCCTAAAATAACATTTAGGGTAACATTACAGCTTTTTTTTTGGTCAATAATCTGCTTTGTTCTGTCTGTTATCTCTTATATTCACTTAAAATTCACCTTTTGTAGTTAATAAACTGGATTATATTATAAACAAGAAATAAGTTTATGTAATTTCTGACTGTGGGAGCAAGAAGTTGTGCATATCTCCCTCCACATTGAGGGAGGGGGCAAATTTCATAAAACATTTGGGTTTGTACCCCTTAAAGGGAGTGGGCAGCAGAGTGTTGGGATGGCCCTGCCTGTGTGCTTGGCTGGAAAAGGCTTGTGAGCCTAACCCAGCAAGGCCAGGTAAAGGAGACCCAGGCTGACTCAGTGGCATCCCAGCACATCAGGTGGCACCCCAAAGGGCCCAAACCCATAACATAGCTTTTCTAAATAGTCCTTATCCTGTTCTTTCACCATTGAGGGCTGCTCACCTCCTCCCCATGTTGTGCTGTCCAGTGCAGCAGTCTGGGAGCTGAACTTGTCTGTGAAGACTGAGGCAAAAAAAAAAAAGCATTGAGTACTTTAGTTTTTTCCACATCATCTGTCACTAGGCTCCCTCCCACATTCAGTAAGGTACCCCCACTTTCCCTGACCACCTTCTTCTTGTGAATATGCCTGTAGAAACCCTTCTTGTTACTCTTCACATCCCTTGCTAGCTGCAACTCCAATTGTGCTTTGGCCTTCCTGATTACATCCCTGCATGCTCGAACAATATTTTTATACTCCTCCCTAGTTATCTATCCAAGTTTCCACTTCTTGTAAGCTTCCTTTTTGTGTTTAAGCTCACTGAAGATTTCTCTGTTAAGCCAAGCTGGTCTCCTGCCATATTTGCTATTCTTTCTGCACATCGGGATGGTTTGTTCCTGCATCCTCAAAAGTCTTCTTTAAAATGCAGCCAGCTCTCCTGGCCTTCTTTCTGCCTCATATTAGCCTCCCAGAGGATTCTGCCCATTGGTTCCCTGAGGGAGTCAAAGTCTGCTTTTCTGAAGTCCAGGGTCCATATTCTGCTGCTCTTCTTTCTTCCTTTTGTCAGGATCCTGAAAGTGACCATCTCATGACCACTGCTGCCCAAGTTGCCACCCACTTCTACTTCCCCTACCAATTCCTCCCTGTTTGTGAGCAGCAAGTCAAGAGGAGCATGGCCCCTAGTTGGTTCCTCCAGAACTTGCACCAGGAAGTTGTCCCCAACACTTCCTGGATTTAGATATGATTGTAAAATATATGCTATAGCTCAAGCAGAAAATACAGAAATTATTAAGTGAGGTTCTCAGGCCTTTTGTTATGCAGAAGATAGAATTAGATTATTATAATGGTCATTTTCAGCCTTATTTATGAAAACACATAACCATGTGTTTACACTACGCATGTACTGAATGCTTTTCTGCAATGGGGCCTTTTAGCATAGTTCTAACTTAGCTGTACATTGGTCCAATGTCCAATACTTATATTCCAAGGCCCATAGCATACTCCTCATTCCTTTTGTAGCTTTCTGAACTAGCCATGAGCCAAACAATTCTACAATGTCTATGGTCTGTGCATAAATTCTGTGTTGCCAAAAAAAAAAAAAAAAGGCTGAGGTTGATGGATTTCTTTTTCCGTATCTCCATCACCTCAAACTCTCTAGCGAGGTCATTTCTGAAGTCTGTAAAAATATAAGCAACATTTGAGGCCGGGGGTCATGTTGTAAATTATATCTCCACAAATCCAATGGAGGTCAAAAAGAGAACTTGGATTGAATTGCAGAACATCTCTGATTCCTTGCCGCACTTGTGTATCTTTGGGCTTTTAAAAATATACAACCCTGCTGTTACAAATGGAACATTCTTTTCTTAAGCCAAAGTTCTCAAAGTCTAGAAAAACATTTTTATTTATTTTTGTTATTGTTAGTAAATTTCTTATCCCAGCAATTAGGGTGAACTAAGCTGGGACAAGTGTTACTGACAAGGGCAGCATTTCACCATGGCTATTTTTATATTGTTAGAGGTTAAGAATAACAACATCAGTGTTACTTCCTTTGCCATCTGCTCCAGCTACACAGCACTGAGAGTCCATTGAGCAGAGTTCATCCAGGAAAAGAATAAGATCAAAATCAAAACAGGAAAATAAATGGAGATACAATGAAATGCAGAAAAAGATTTCACTAGAGGGTTTCATGGACTTAAATGCAGGATTTGGACTATATTATACCTTTTGATTCCCTTACCAGATAGAAATAGCAACCAGAAAACTGCTCAGAGATATATAAAGGGATTGTGGACCCTATATAGAGAGAGCTAAAATATTTTCACTTTCATCAATGTAATCCTATTGACTGCAATGTGATTTCACTGGAGTAACAGAGCAACTTAGACCATAGGAAAGTGGGTATACATTTCTATTTTTTACAAGAACTATTAGTTGCTTACCTCCTGTTCAGCAGAGCACTTACTTAAAGTTTGATATCAGAGGAGTAGCTGTGTTAGTGTGGATCTGTAAAAGCAGTAAAGAGTCCTGTGGCACCTTATAGACTAACAGACGTACTGGAGCATGAGCTTTTGTGGGTGAATACCCACTTCATCTCTCAGGTGCCATAGGACTCTTTGCTGCTTTTAAAGTTAGGTTTATTTGTAAATTCCACTTCAATGGGACTTACGAATGTATGTGTTTAAATGGCTTGCTGAATTAGGACCCAGGTCCTCAAGGCAGCGACTGTACCTTCTTACATGTGTACAGTGTCTCACCTTATGGGGCTGCCATCCTGATGCTACTGCAAGACAAATAAGATCAAAACAGCTTATGGATTTCTGCCTTCATCAGGACAGTTATTCAGGCTTTGGGAGCAGGGGCTGCTCTAGATATTCGCCACCCCAAGCACAGCGTCATGCTGTGGGGGGCGCTCTGCCGGTCGCCGGTCCCACGGCTCCGTTGGACCTCCCGCAGGACTCCTGCTGTGGATAAAGTCACTGGTTCCATTTGCCTGTATGTAGGGCAAACAGGACAGCAATCAATTTGTGCTACATACAGTGATAGTTCTCTTCACAACCAGATGGGCTAGAAGCTTTAGCTTTTTAATGAGCTTCAGTTCTTCCAGAAATCATCAAATCTGCAAACAGAACCTATATCTACAGCGCCTAGAGCACTTTTTTTTTTTTAGGTCCTGGCAAGCTGGTCCTGAACGGTGGGATTTTCACACTGGTTTGTTATTGTAGGGTTGTTCAAGAGGCTTGGCTCCTGGCATGGTCTTTGGGTTTGTTTGAGATTTTTTAGACATGCACTGAAGCTTGAAAAAAGAGAAAGAGAAAAAAAGATGTGCAACTTTAGAAAGCAGATGAAAGTAGTAAAAGATTTGGTCTCTTCCCATCCTCTCAAGTGGTAGAGTAGCTGACAATTTGTAGGCAGACAACAGAAGAGCCACTGCTGTGCTTCAGCTCAATGGAATCCTTCAGGGAGAGGAATTTTAAAAGTGAAACCCCTCCTTTAAAAGCAACAAGAGGATGAACTGTGACATCTGCAGTACTGTAAGCCCTGCAAGCCCCTCTTAGCACAGGCAAGAAGTCAGTGAGGTTTGCCTTTGGGCTCTGTTGAGCTGTAGCAAGCCCTGAGTAGAGCTGGCTGAAAATTTTTAGTCCAAAATTTTTTTTTCAACAAAAATTGACCAATTTGCTAAATGGCACATTTCACCCCAAACTGTTGAGTTTTGATTGAAAAACTGGAAGATTTTGAAGAAAATCTAAGTTTATCTAAGTTTTTGGCAGGAAAAAATAAGTCGGTTCTATCCCTGAGACTTCACCTTACGTTGGTGGGGGGGGAGGAGTCGTACCGTCCTTTGCAGAGCTGGGCTGGCTGGTCTCTCTCTCCACCAGGGCGCTCACACACTCCTTTTCTCAGCCTTTCCTGACCACTTCCGCCCCCTTATATTGTGACTTTTCTGCCAAAATGAGGAACAAACGAAAGAAGTTGATTTCTCCCCTTTCTGAAGGAAGAATTCAACATGAGATCAAAGTACACAGTCATTTAGCCCACAGAGTAATAAACATCAATGAGAACAACGTGCTGCTGATGGAGGATTCATGCTATACAGTAGTTTGGAAGAAAGGGAAATGAAGCCTGGAAACTATTCACTGAAACTGAAAAGATGTGGCAGCGAAAGGGGGCTGGGGATTGTGGGTTTGGGTGTTTTTTGGTTTGGTTTTACACAAAACCTACAATATCAACATTTACTGGGCCAGATTTGGCAGTCCTTTACTCGAGCAAAACTCCCATTGACTTTAATAGATACTTTGCCTTCCTAAAGATTGCACACCCATTATTATGCTGTTATGCTTTTTAAAATTAGGTTTCCATTCCCTGACGCTTTCTCCCACTTCCTGGTAATTCCTATACCCTAGTCTTTTGCCCTTCATCTCAGAGGACTCCTGGGTTCTATTCTCAGCCCTTTTGGGCTGTATAAATACGGGCATTGCCAGCAGATTGAGGGACGTGATCATTCCCCTCTATTCAGCATTGGTGAGGCCTCATCTGGAGTACTGTGTCCAGTTCTGGGCCCCACACTACAAGAAGGATGTGGAAAAATTGGAAAGAGTCCAGCGGAGGGCAACAAAAATGACTAGGGGGCTGGAGCACATGACTTACGAGGAGAGGCTGAGGGAACTGGGATTGTTTAATCTGCAGAAGAGAAGAATGAAGGGGGATTTGATAGTTGCTTTCAACTACCTGAAAGGGGGTTCCAAAGAGGATGGATCTAGACTGTTCTCAGTGGTACCAGATGACAGAACAAGGAGTAATGGTCTCAAGTTGCAGTGGGGGAGGTTTAGGTTGGATATTAGGAAAAACTTTTTCACTAGGAGGGTGGTGAAGCACTGGAATGGGTTACCTAGGGAGGTGGTGGAATCTCCTTCCTTAGAGGTTTTTAAGGTCAGGCTTGACAAAGCCCTGGCTGGGATGATTTAATTACGGATTGGTCTTGCTTGGAGCAGGGGATTGGACTAGATGATCTCTTGAAATCCCTTCCAACCCTGATATTCTATGATTCATTAACTGTGTAGCCTTGAGCAAGTTGCTTCACCTGTGTTTTCCTCAGTTTCCCCATCTCTGAAACTGACACAACAATATTTACCTATCTCACAGAACTGGTTACCGTTTGGTAAAATCCTGAGAGAGCCTTGTACGGTAGGAGCCAGGGAAGTGTGATATCCTGTATTAATGGCTACATTTCCTCTGTGTCCCCATCAGTGCCAACAGATGGCGGTCCATTCTGATACTCCTTTCCCTGGATCACCCTGTTCTGCGGTATTTGCCCTGACCATTCCAAACTGGAATCAAATAGATTTACAGTGGCCAGAGAAGAAACTGAATGAAATCAGTTATAGTTACATAACCCGCAACACTGCTCTTCCATAGGTAAGAGAATCAAATTGCATTACACTCTGTTAAAAATAACATCAAGTCAACAAAGAATGACTCTTCTATCCCCATCTCCAGCAAATGGTGTCCTCTCTGCTGTAAATGGTTAACTCCAAATGACTTTATCATATCTTGGGGAGGAGGGAGGGATGATTAGTTTACACTTATCAATGTAAGCTAAGGGCTGACGGGTTAACAAGCTTTCTCTGACATTGTTAGGTTGGGATAAAGAACTCAGATTAGTCTTCAGCCTGCCATAGATTCCAGAGCTTAATTGTCCCAGAGAAAGTTCTCTTGTGTTCACCTTCCCACTGCAACTTGTCTTACAGTCACTCCAAGCATGTGGGGAATGGGGCAAGTAAGCAGAGCTCTTGATGGGACAGCCGTAGACTAAAGGGTGATAATTAGATCACATTATCAGCGTGCACATTCCTCACATGGTTACAGAAACAGCTGAGGTGTTTGGAAATGAAGAGGGAAACTCTGAGGTAACTCAAATATCCATCCTATTTGGGCACAGCGAATGTTGCCAGGTGCCCTGGCGCACCGCTTTTGCAGATCGAAACCAGTGGATTAGAATATATGAAATAGCTAGTGTGGTGTGTGCGTATAACTCACACTGATGAGCCAATGCAAATACTTTTTGTGCTCTGTGAAATAATCCAGAGGTCAGATTCCAAACACCATTGTTTTGGTCAAAGATTGGAAGACAAATACCAAATGAAACCTCATGTTTGGCTTTGTTTTTATGATTTGGATAGAATTCAAGCAATTTCCTATTACACCCATGTGGGGAGGAACAGATGACTCTGACAGCAGCTCAGCAAACCAATACTATTGCTAATGCCACTCACGCTTTGTGATCAGTGTATGGACAAAAGCATCTGTTTCTGGCTAGATCAGATGAAATAACCTGTCCAAAAGTTGAACCAGACTCAACCCAACCCTTTTCTGAGGTTAGAAAATGTCAAGTGAACATTTCTGGCCTTGTTTTATTTCAACATTTTTGCATGTCTCTGCATTTCTTTGGTTTTGGCCAGTACCTGAAGTAGTAAAACCACAAGAGAAGCGGTTCTCAACATATTTCCACCCTGGCCAAATCAAAGGAATAGTGGAAATCTGACACAAGAGGAATCTAATTTTGTGACATTTCCAGATCTCTTTTCACAGTAAGAGCTTCTGATGAGTTTGGATAAACTCTGGATAACCCTTTGAACCTTCAAGTGCCTCAGTAAACTGGAAGCAAAAGGTAGATCCTGGGACTTTCAAAGGAGCCTAAAGGAGTTAGATGCCCATGAAATTCAGCAGGAGTTGGGGACATCACACCTTTCTGATCCTTTGAAAATGTCAGCCTGAACTTTTATTCATCACTAGAACTGACAAGGGCAATAGGCTGATCAAGTATCTTTCCAGAAACAGTGACCCAAATTCTCCTACTGTATTTAATTTGGTATATCTCCAGTTATTAATCTCCTAGAACTGGAAGGGACCTTGAAAGGTCATTCAGTCAGTCCCCTGCCTTCACTGGTAGGACCAACTACTGATTTTTGCCCCAGATCCCTAAGTGGCCCTCTCAAGGCTTAAACTCATAACCCTGGGTTTAGCAGGCCAATGCTCAAACCAGTGAGCTATCCCTCCCCCAAATATATACCAGCATAAACCTGGGGTCATTCCAAGGAAGTTATACTGAGAGCAGAATGGGGCCTAATAGGTTTAAACTAGATGGAAAGTTGAATGTCAGTTCCCTTGTTGAAAGGGAAAGATATTAACTGTTCATGTAGAACTGGTTTGTGGCTTTTGACTTTGAGCACTATAACACTGCTTAGTAACCAGGTGGTGTCTGGTTTCGGTGAGGTCATGAGGCTAAGCATGACTATGCCTGTCTATCCCCTAAAGACAAGTTTGCTATAATAGAACATGATGTCAGATAGTGCAGGGAGATGTAGAAAAGAAAAACAAACATACTGTCATGTTGCTAATTAAGCAACAAAGCAACTCAGACTTGGACATTTTCCTGCTCAATAGCTTCAAATCCTTGTACTTTTGGGAAGAAGAAAATACCACCTATTAGTTTCACCTCTTCTTAAAGGTCTAGGTCAATAGGTAACAATACTCAATTGTATTCAGTTCTGTTCTAGGCACCCACCACGATGGTATAGCGATATCAGAGAGGGAATAAGAGAAATAGACAAATGTTGGAAGGATGACAAAATGATTGGATTGTACAAACATATGACATGGGAAGATTCAGATGCCACAAAGATCAGGACAGGCTACCTATATGGATTGAATCTGTATGGCTGATTCATGACTGAGATATCAGTAAGTAACAAATAATTAAATACTTCCTCTGTTAATGGCTTATCCTGTCATCCAACTGCTGAAAAGTGATAAATAGCAGCAATCATTGATCCCATCAGTCAATCAGGGGATAGAAGATTTCATAAATGAGAATGGAAGATGCAATCCAATCTCCTTTGAAGTGAATGGGAATCTTTGCGTTGACTTCAATGGGCGATGAATCAGGCCCTAAATGCCCAGTTCTAGGTCAATAACAGCACAGCATCCCTGCACTGTGTCTGGTTTAGACAACTGGATTTTGGTACAACTGCCAGAGACAAGGTTCATTAGGGTCAGCCTTTGTCAGGTTAGAAAGTATTGTAAAAATTGACAGCTATGAGTTTACAGGACCTGCATTTAAAATCCAGTATTTTAGCTTTTTTGGTAGCAATGGCAAAGCACACAATAAAGTACTAGGTATACTCTGCACTGAATGCTAGTACGTTGCAAGCTTATTCTCAGAAGTGCAGAGTTAAAGAGCTGTGGGGTGTGCATGGAGAATGTGCAGGTCCCAGGAAAAATTAGTTTAGCATGCCAATTAGGTGCTTAGCTAGGCACTCCCATTTTAATCCTACTAGCAGGCAGGAATAACTTTCCAGCTGTTCCGCATCCCTCTTGACTCAGGATCAAGTTCCTCCACACTCCCTGTCCTCCTTGGCTCTTTTGCCTTTATGCACAATGCTCCACACCTCAGTTGCATAGGAACAAACCCTCTGTCTGTTTCCTGTGGAATTGTTTGAGATTAGCATGCCTTGATTTATGGGCTTCTTACAGGTTGTTGGGCAAGACTGTCCTTATATTTGAAATTGGGACAAAAAGAATATGGCATCATTAATCACAGGCCTATTGTTGAGGTATTTTTCTCCTGCTTCCTAGGCGTTGCCAGCTTGGGTTTCAACAAAGAACCCAACAAGTGATGAGGTGTGTAACTTTGTTTATATTCAAGAAGAATCTAAATAATCTCTTCTGTACAAAAATGTTGCCTTATGCTTCCCCCTTCCTCATATCTGTGGCTCTAAAAGACACAGATAACCACTGACTTTCTGCCATGAGAGAGGAGGGAATCAGCAGATCAGCCTCCTAACTCCATAGAACCCATGGATTCACGGGAATTCAGCTTTATATTCAGTTTGGCATCCCAGTCCATTTACTTTACATGTTTTTTTTAATGTGCACATGAATCAAGAAAAAAATTGTCACCAATAGAAAATTTGACTTCCCTAATTAAAGATGAAAAAAAAAAATCCATCCAGAGTTTGGCTGGCTCAGAGAACTGGCAATACAATAGGGAGCTATGACCCTACTGTCACTGGTTCAAATCAAAACCTGGATTGGGAGTGACTGAAAGTTATCACCATCTGACAGATGCTTGGGGACCTTCCTGAAATGAGTTAGTGGTTTTAGCACAGATCCTAGTATACAGGAGTCATACATCATAACTGGCAGCCTGGCAGAGAGTTTGAAGTACTTCTTAAGAGCACAGAGCCTGGACCCCCTGTGGACCTTAGCAATGTTTCCTGCAGGCCAGGATTGAAGTGTTCTGGTCCCAAGCAGTCTGGAAATGCTTGAACTGCATCTGCTGTGAACACCGGCTTTAAGGTCTATCAACTTGACACCTTTCTCAATTCACTCTTCAGACATTCCACTTAGCCCGACTACACTACTTCTTAACTTTCAGACCCCGGAATTTTTAAATGCCTGAAAATAAACATGCAAACCCAGGATTTATAATGATAAAGCTTTTGGTTATGGCACTAGTAGCACGATGTCTTGAGCTATAGACACCAAGCTCTTTGAAAGAGAGACCTTGGCTTCTAGTATAGATCAAGTTTTAATAACAGCCTTTAAAAACCCTAGCAGCTGCCGGAGCCTTGCCTTTTCTAGCTGTCCCAATGCAACCCAAATAGAACATGTGGTGGGGTTTGAGAAAGTTTGGTTAACTATTTTTTCCATTAGTTTTTGGTTTAGCTGCTGAGCTGTCCCAAAATGTTATCAATGGGGCTAATCAACAATTGGAACAAACTCATAAGGAAAGAGGTGGATTCTTTCAATCAACACTGGGTGCCTTTCTGGAAGGGGTGCTTTTGTCAAACAAGCTTTTGGGTTCTATACAGGATATCCTCTGGATGAAATTCCCCAGCTTGTGTTATACAGACAGTCAGGCTAGATGATTTAATAGTTCTTTCTAGCCATTAAAAAAAATTTCTATGAAACCTGCCATACTAGAAATGAGTGAATAATTTGCAGTAAATAGTATACCCTAATTCAGGTTGTTGGGTTTTTTTTTGTTTGTTTGTTTTTCCTCACAGAAAGTCCATGAGCAGATGGAGTAAATCCAAAGATTCACCATTCACAGTGATTCATCTGTTTGTTTGGTTTTTTGAAGGGCTTGTTTATCTGTAGATTTGATTATGAACAACAAGACTGGGTGAACTCCACACACACAATCACCACTAGTATAGATTTGAATTAGAAAATGTATTATTTTAACCACACTCTGGTCTTTGGAACCAAACCCACTATCATCCAAAACGTACTTTTTTCAAATAGTTTTCATATTTTCATTTTGCTCACTTTGCTTGGGACATGCTCTTAGAAGCTAGAACATAAAATATTTTTGTACCGATTTTACCGTGGTCCAAGCATTGGTCTTTTTCTGATTTGTTAATGGAGTTCGAAATAATAATGAACATGGCTTCTTGTTTATGTCTTTATATGTGTATTAGCAATGATGACAACACAACTGTGGAAATAGGGTCAGGCAATTAATTGCTCCTGCAGAACCCTAAGAAACAAACATCTCTGGTTTATGTAGGTTCTACATGAACATTGTTGTTTTTTTTTTTTAATTACTTCGTCTTTTCCAAAACTGCTTAGTGCTGAAGAAATGGACTCTAAAACCAGCTTATATGGGCTGGATCCTGAGCTAGTGCAAACTGATATAGCTTCACACCCGGCAAGGATCTGGTCCTATGTGTTTAGCTTTAAAGTCTGCTCTGATTTACACCCCAAATGAAATCAAAGAATCAAATTAATCTTCCTGCTATAAATCCAGAGTTAACTCCATTGTTACCAGGAGAGATACCCCCACAATGAATTTAGCTCGATAGGGCAGGATTTGACCCTTCAAATCTAGATGCAACTCCTCAACAGATAAATCACATTTGTATTGGACAATATCACACCTTTGCATTTCCTGAATCATTTCTCTTTCACTCTGACAAACTGTGACTCCGGATTGCAATGTACACATAAAATCCAACGTATAAACCCACTCCTTAAGAAACGTCTTAGAGAGGGGATGCTGTTTGTTTTAGACTTGCAAATGCCATGAGGTAAGCAGATATCAGCAATTATTGGTTAAAAACAAGAGCTTCACACAAAGCTATAGGGGACAGTCAAGTTTCAAAAATGGAATATGAGAGTTCTTTTCAGTAAAAAGATCAAAATGAAAACAAACAAACTCCTGTCCCATTTCTCAGTGGAAGCAAAATACTATTTTCATCCACAAAACTGTTTAGCACCCAACATTTGAGCTTCTCTGAAAAGCTGCTCCATTTAGACACCAAACTAAGTATGGGCATAAGTGATTTTGCAAAACTGGCCAATACAGATCTAAATGCTGATTTCCTTGGTTTGGGCAAAACTCATTATGTCACACAACATCACCTGGAGGAGCATTTATCCAACCTCATCTGGGTTTATCTTTTTTTTTTCTTCTTTATTATTCAGAATGCTGTCAAATGATTTAAATAAATGAACTGTGTGTGGACCCTCTATGGCAACAGGGTTTCCATGGAAAAGCCACAGTTTTAACAACCAGGCTCCTGAGTCACTCCTTAACAACACACAGAGTTGGCAGTTCCCCTTGGGCAGCCACAAGGAGAGTACAATCGCCACTTTCTTGCTTGCCTTCCCTTTCTGATTCTTAGCGGTTTATTTTCCTTGGCCTAGCCCAAGTAGAAATCTTTCACTCCTGATGTTCTTCACACTTAGGCATTCACTCCTGCAGCTGTTAAAGGCCGGTAGGAAAACTGTATCAAGTGCCATTTCAGATGGTGAGTGCAAGAAATCAAATAGTTTTCATTACTTGAGCTTCTCCATATGCAAAGATTTACTGTTGCTAAATACTGGCGTAAGCAGCCCACAGCCTGGCAGGTGCTTCCTGCTGAGGGCAGCACATTTTTACTATAATCTTGTTCCTTTATTAGGCTTAGAACTATGTTTAAAATCCAGCTGACATGACTCAATTATTGATTCCACGTTGAGGCGTGGATTTATAGTTTATGTTTTGAGAGCTGCAGAAGCCAAGTTTAACGTGCTTTTTAAATGTAATATATAAGAGCTTTGATGATTGCTGTAAAGCCAAAAAGTCCTCTTTTTCCTCTGTTTTTAAGGCAGAGAGAAGACACGATGCATACTACATGACACCTATGAAAGAATTCATATAAGGGAACTTTAATCTCCACTCTAGACAAATGGTGAGGGCAGACTCCTTGGACCAAAGTGCTGCAGCAGGAAGATTCAAATGCAGTGGCTCTTGTGTATTCCCAGTGCACGGGGGTTCCCACATCTCTGCTTGGAGGGCTTCATCCCAGCACACAGGATTGGGGCAAAACAAAGTGAGGAAAGGGAAGAGGTTCCATTTTAGCCATGATTAGTGTAAGGCTTCACTGATCGCAGAGGGAGACTCCTACCCCTCATTCACCATGGATCACGTCATAGTCCATTCACTTGGGCTCTGTCCAGGTACCAGGATTTGGCCCATGGTCAATAAAGTATTTGAGCTTTTCTTCTGCTGTCTATTGGCATAATCCTACACCATGGCTTCCTCTTCCTCCATGAGGGCCCGGACTCTCTTTGAAATTACAGGGAAGTTTTGGGTGCTCAAGAAATGCAAGATCTGGCACCAAGTCCCCTTAAGCCAAGTCTCCTTAAATTCAACAATCTGCCCTCTTCTCTCCTCCTTCCCAGTGCAGGTGAAAAGCAACCCAGGCAGATGCCTACCCCTCACTGCTTACATCTCTGCAAAACTGAGGTCAGGAACAAAGTGGAGCTCACTTGTCCTATTTCAGCAGGGATCTCATACTAACAATCCATACATTGCTCTTATATGGCAACCCCGATCAGAGGATCTCAGCATAATTGCTAAACATTTAATTCTCTTAGTCTTGCAATATCCCTCTGCGGTGGGTAAGAATTTTCATCCCCATTTTCCAGAGTCAAAATGTAGACACAAGAGAAGGAAGTGACTTTCCCAAGGTCACACAGGATGTCAGTAGTTGGCAGACCCAGGAATATAATCTGACTCCCACTCCAGTGCTTAACCATGAAGCTATTCTTGCTCTGGGAGCACCCATGTCTTGTAATGCAAGTAATCAATGTCATTTCCATGGCAAGGAATCTAAAAGTGAAAAATGGCACTTTGCAAAACCAGAGGGGAGCCAAGGCCTGGAACCAGTACTTTTGTCCTATGTGCAGAACTTTCCACAAAGAGACCATTGGATTAGTCTTGTAACCACTGGGTTAGGTTAGCATCAGAAAGCAGCAAGAAACATTCAGCCAGTAATAATAATGCTAAGCAATTATATAGTGCTTTGTGCTGAACAAACACAAGCTAATTCATCACAGCCCTAGACCGGCTAAGTCCACCTCTTCTAAAACAGAATATGAGGCACCTCAGGCAAAGGCTGACAGACTCAACCATCAGAGAAAGGAGAAAAGGCTGGGGCTGGGGAAGAATTGAACAAGAATGAGGGGTTTGTATTAAAAAAAACAAAAACAAGTCTTAAAAGCAAAAGCAGGGCAGGGCAAATCATTACTCACTCTGAACTCCCATTGCAGTCACTGGGCCAAATTCTGCTCAGACATGCTGGTGTCAACCAGGGTAACTTAATTGACTTCAGCATCACTGAGTGCTGACCCAATAGCAGCTTTGCCTGAATAACAACTGAAGGCCAAATTCTGTTCTCACTTACAGCTGTGCAATTCCATTGATTTCAATAAGGTTCCACAGGAGTGAAAGGAAAATTTGGCTGTGAAGCAGAACTCGAAGCCTTTATGAACACACACACACACACACTCACTCCTCCCCAACCCTCCTTTTGTTTTGTCAGTTTAAAGCACAAGCTTTTTGGAGCAGAGACTGTCTTACTCAATGTTTGTACAGGGCCCACCACAAGGAAACCCAACCATAATCAGAGCTCCATACAATCAGTGGTAGTACAAATAATTATTATTATTGTTTATATATAAAAATAATACTGCATTAGGTGAATTTCACTAAGAGTTGGAGAACTAATTCCCTTTGACACCTTTGAAAAATCCTTGCTTAATAGCACCAAACACTATAGTTTGCAATAAGCTATTACTGTAGCAATTATTTTTTTTATAAGGGACAGGACTTTTAATTACAGATGGAGAAATTGGTCTGGATACAGTAAAATCCTGTGCCCAACACTCAAACCAAATTATTTCTGAGACTGGAGGATGTTTGGGTCACATTTCCTCTCCCCAGCAGTTTTCATTTTGGGGACCTCTGCACTTTCCTAACTGTGATCTGAGCAGAAGCAGGAAGTTCCAGAAATCTGTCGAGGCCCTGTTTCTTGTGCGGCTTCAGATCTGCATACTCCAATCCGATAAAGACCAGGGATTCTGGGTGCTTATCCAAATTGCATCTCCACATATTTTGGTTCACTCATTGCAGATTTCAGTGGAATTATAATGTAGTCAATGACTAACAACTGAATGATTAGGTGACTTGTTCACCTTCCAGCCACTAAGAGCTATGGCTTGGCTTCACATTGTGGTTTCATACATGCAAGCCAGAATGTTACGTGGCACCTTATAACTCAGTTATGAGTACCTCCAGGAACCTAGAACTGCATATTATATGGCACAGGGAGAGTTGCTGTCCTTAACCATTTGGTTTACATCTGAGCTTCAGCTAAAACAGAAAAAGAGAATCATGGAATTTTTTATTTTATTATTCATTTGTTTTTTTAATTGCTCCTTTGGGATTTCATGTGTTTGATCATATATCTTTAAAAATAAATACACACAATCCCACAGATTTCCAGAGGAGGAGGGCACAGGGAGGAAGGGGACTATTTTCTTCCACCATATCAGTTTTCAATGTAACACACGGTTCACTGCAAGAAACAACCAGCCCTAATGAAAAAACTTTCACAGCTGTTGTACCCAGCGTCAGTTACTTGGCTTCTTCAACTAATCCAAAACCCACTCTGGAAGGTCAGTGTTTAAAGGGCAACTTGAATCAGGATACTTCCTTTGTTGCTCATAGGTCACTCCCACATCAGTAACAAATTGTCCTTATTGAGCCATAATTTCTGTACAAAACGTGCAATTACTTTTACACAGTAAGGGACTCACTCTGATGTCACATCAGTTTTACACTGGTGTAACTCCAATGACTTCTGCATTTACACTAGAGCAAATGAGATCAGAATCAAGCCTGATGTCTTTACACCTGAAACAACAGCACAGATTTGGTACAGATAAAACCCTGGTTGATGGAAGTGACTGAAAGCTCAGGATGCAAGAATGTTAAGATCTGAGATCAGTATAGAGTACTCTCCTGTGCCTCCATTATCCCCTGCAGCTCAGACCTTCAGTAAGACATACTGATGAGAGATGACCCAGGAATTGTTCAATGTTTGAGCTTGGTTCTTTATCACCACTCAAAGGTTGTATGTCGATCCACCAAGGTTTAGCTGGACTCTCCAAATGTGCAGAAACAGGCTGGAAATGCCATGGGAATAGTCACGTGCAGTGTGCCTGGGGTCTAGCAGTACCAGAAAAAGCAGGAGAGAAGACTTTCTGGCTTTATTTTGGCATATTGGAACCCAAGAGTGAGAGAGCTCAGCAGCTAAACCAAAAACTAATGAAAAAATAGTTAACTAAACTTTCTCAAACCCCACCACATGTTCTATTTGGGTTGCATTTGAGTTTTGGGCCAATGTTGGGTGAGGAAAGCTGGGAGGGGTTCTTGTTTTCTGTGAACCATCCCTGACACAAATGGCTTCAATGGACAGAGTAATCCAAATAGCTTTGCAACCATCCCACGGGTGAGAGAGGAGTGCAGCCTCCAGGCCCCATTCATTCCTTGGCCTCACTGCTGTATCTGCCAACAAGGAGGCCAGTTCTGATCATGACTTTTGTGCTGTGTCCCCCTTTCCACTAGGACCCAGCAATGACTAATTATCATAACTGGACAAGCCTTTGTTATGGTCTCATTTTAAGTGTTAAGGCCATCTAGGGCATATAGTCCCTTTTTGTCTTTCTTAGGAGAGTTCATGGGAGGGAGGTTGGCCAGGAGGTTATGGCATTGGGCAAGGCAGTAGGAGACCCAGGTTCAATTCCTTACTGCACTATAGACTTGACTGTGTGATCTTAGGCAAGTCACTTAGCCTTTCTGTGTCCCACCTTCAACACGGAGATAAAGCACTGCCCTATCACATGGGGTCCCAGAGTGGAAACAGTCAACTTCATGAAATGACACCCCATGACCAAGTCAGTTCTGGGAGACATAGACATTAGTAGTAATAGTAGGGAGGCAGTGTAGACTCATCAGAAGTAAAACCAAAAAACCCCCACTAACCATTCAGCTTCTTTCCCTGCTGTTCATTTAAGAAAGGACCAGATTCACCACTGCATACCTCCAGTTTTACACCAGTGTAATTTAATTGATCTCAAAGAGTTTACATAGACTGATGTAAAATTGGAGAAACACGATAGCAAATCAGGCTCTCAAGTGACCTTTATTCCACTCACAATGAAACAGCAAAAATCCTGCTCTCAGACAGAAGTGTGCTGCTTTCAGAGAAGACTACAGGAGTCATGCCTGCAAAAACAGGATCTGTCCCAAAGGGCCTCAGATGCATGTCTCTGTTTTAGAAGCCTTAACTGTAGCTACCTGCATGGAACTTGGAAGGACACGCACAGGTTGCAGGAGGGAAGAGGTAGAGAAAGCATCAGGAAGTCAGTCTGTGTGCACATGGCTAGAATGCTAGCTGCAGCATCTCTGTCTATAGTTCTCTTAATAAAGAGCCAGTTTAGTTTTAGTAACTTGGAGTCCTCATCTGTTATTACACACAGGAAACATTCAGAAAGTTATAAGGATAATAAGAGAGAGAGAGAGAAGCTCTCAGGGCCCAGTTCAGCAGTCCGCCCATACACTAAGGCTCTTAAGCATAGCCAATTGCCATGCTAAAGTCCCATTGACATGAGAACGTGCTTAAAAGCTTCACTGAATAGAGATAGATTTTAGTTGATGCTCTATTGCTTTGTTCAGTTGAGGTCTCAAAGTGGAGCAGAGCTAGGAAAGTGTAAGTTGAGGAATCATTCAATCCTATCTTAGTCTCATATCCCTTGCAGCATTAACCTGGCTCTTAAGCCCACCATACTCTTTGGCTTTACCAGCCTAACTGACCCAAGTAAGGCAGCAGAACTGGATCTCTCTTTCATTCTTGCTGCAACAGGGTCAGAGTTCATTCTGTGCTTTTCTATGCCTTTCTTTAGACAGAGCTCTTTTCACTTTTTGGCCAACAATCCCCTGTTCTAGTTTGACTGGGCTCATCTGTTATTTCCTTATGTATCCTTGTCCTTTATTTGCCCATCAGGGAACTGTCAGATTTCAGATTCCCCTCAAACCTGTTCCTGAGGCTTTGAGAGTCCCCATTGATTCAGGGCAGGATCCCAGGCTGGGAAGACCACAATCATATCCTCATTCTTTATCCAGTTTAATTTACTTCTGACACCAGGAGTCTTAAGCTTCTCATCTTACCCTCACTGTGGCCTCTGACCACTGCAACAGCCCTCCATGGCTTTGCTTGCACTAACGCTGTGTGGTGGGGGGAATGACATCATGTGAAGCAGTTTCCACGGAGACAGACAGTGGTCATTACTGGTTCCCATGGCACTGGTTAAGACATGCACTGGTGTGAAGAATACACACCCGCCAGGCTATTTGTATCCCATATAATCATCTTAGAAGTTAAACAGTTTGCCTTTATTCCCTGTATTTTCAGAGTCTAACGGACACAGATGAGCTAGCAGAACCAGTGGGACTGAAGGATCCTTTCTTCCCAGTGTTTTTCTGTGCCAGCACTTGGCTATGGACAAAGAGATGAATAATTCTGTCCTGACTAACCCTGCTGAAGACTTAATGAATTCGCTAGAGTTGCTCAGGTGTGGCCAAGGGCAGAACTTGACCTAAAGGGATTCCCTTTAGCTCTGCCAACTAGACCATGAATTTAACAACCCTGTCTCCTGGCAGTGCATGCCTTGCTCCTGTAGCCTGAGAAGTTACCATGCATTAGAGTAATGTAATGGGCTGCACCTTGGGATGATTCAGAAGCTGAAGTGTGTCCCGAATGCAGCAGCCTGTTTAAGAAGCTGAACTTTTCATGGTGTTCTGTGAGGTGTAATAGTGGCCAATGGGCTTATGGGTAGAATTCCAGGTGTTGGTTCTGACCTTTAAAGTTCTAAATGGTTTGTACCCCCATCACATGCAAGACAGCCTCTCTCCTCGTTCCATACTACCACAGCAGCAATCTGATCAATTGTCTCAATATAGAGAGGAGGGAGCTGTTGACAGGGCATCCTCTGGAATATACTTCCCCTAGGATCCCTCGTTGCTCAGATTTGTTCTGTCCAGCCATGTTGCAAGGCTTTCCTTTGTATACAAGTATTTGAGGTGGAACTGGATGAAGGTGGGATCAGGGGGTGGGAGTGAGTTGTTAATGTATGGATAGTTAGAGGTGGGTTTTGGAGGTCTAAGATAATTGCTTATTTTTGTGTTGTTTTGACTCATAAGACTGGAAAGGACCTCAAGAGGTCATCTAGTACAGTCCCCTGCACTCATGGCAGGACTAAGTATTATCTAGACCATCCCTGACGGTGTTTGTCCAACCTGCTCTTAAAAGTCCCCAGTGATGGAGATTCCACCACCTCCCTAGATAATTTATTTCAGTGCTTAATCACCCTGACAGGAAGTTTTACCTAATGTCCAACCTAAACCTCCCGTGCTACAATTTAAGCCCATTGCTCCTTGTCCTTTCCTCAGAGGTTAAGAACAATTTCGCTCCCTTCTCCTTATAACAACCTTTTATGTACTGTAACTGAAATAGTGGAAAGGGGTACACACTAAAGCATGAGATGGCCACTCCCAGTGCGTAAGCATTAAGGATACATGGATAAATCTAGCTACCTTACTGGCAAAAGAAGCTATATTCATTCCTGCTAAGAAGCTCACCAAAGCCCCCAGGACTTTACTCTCTAGAGTGATCTATCATAGCCTCAGATGAACAGGGATGAGATAAATACTGAGCCTGCAGAGCTCAATACAAGAGTGTTATGATAACAAATAAAGGTTTGTATTCAATTAACATAAGAGGAATATGGCATCCCATTTGCTCATCAGTTCAATTCCAGACCAAGTTGACAGCAGCTGAAAGTCATTACCATTGGGTTCCTGTTTGTTGGCCTGTATGAAATAATTGGTTTATACTAGCCTTTTTAGTTGCTTTGACTGTGCAGCCCCAGTGAGTAACAAGAGCAGGAGCACTAGTGTAGACAAGACAGTGGTGGCTGCTGACATTTCAAATACCAAGTCATCTAGCCCTGCTCTGACACAATGATCAAAACACCAGTGGGTGCTCTATTCTAGTTCTGCCCCCATTGGGACAATGAAGGAACTGCACTGGTTCCATGGATGATGGGAAATTTTAGGGGGGGAAAAGCCAGTGCCAACCCAGCTTTTCATTGGACCCTAAACCGGGAATAGGATTTATCTTTAGCTTAAAAAGTTTTCTCCTCTAAACTGATCCCTTCCTCCTTGGATTTTCAACCTCTCATCACCCCACAGTTCTCCCCACAAGTGGTGGAAATAAGCTACATAGGCTCAGCCTACCATAATTGAGTGATGACTGCAAGAAGATAAAAGAATTAATCCCCACAATATATGGAAAGGATCGGGAGTGTTTCATCTCCTTTTCCCTTTGCAAACAATCTCAAGTTTCTTTGGGGGAGGGGAGGATAATGGAAATTCCTGTGGATCATTCCTAGGACCAAAGGGGTTTGGAGAGATTTTTTGAGCGTCTCCTGCCCTCCCCCATTGTAAATTATGATACAAAAGACACAATCTTTGCAGAGCATGTAACTCACAATGGGCTGAAACATTATCTCGAAAACTATTTGCCTGCTTCCTGCTAACATAAATATATTAAATATGTGTGTATATATTTCTTAAGCAACTAAAAAAAAGTAAATGGAGGTAGATGGTCTTTCATGCTTTTGAGCAGAATAGTGTTATAAACATGAGTCATATTTACAGCAGGACACTGCATGAAAGTGTGCACAGGCTGATATACATTTATTAGGTCTGATAGTCTTTTGCTAACTGTGGCAGAAATTTGCATTCCTTTGCCTTTACCATGAGACACAAAGCAGCCTTCCTGGAGAAGAAAGAAAGATATCTCAGCACTTAATACACTTTTACAGTACTCAGGGTCACAGCATACAAGAAGTTAAATCCCCATCCTAGTGAGCTGTGTGGGGTTAAAGCAGAGAAAGCTAAAACCAAGGTTAAGGAAATGTTTTAAACCACCATCACTACCCACAAAAAAAAACCCAAAGCCACCCTAATTGTATAATCATCTGGGCTGGAAGAGAACTCTCCTAGACCAACTCCTGTAACAGCAAGACCAGGCCAATGAACTACATAATCCACTCCAGAGTTTGATTAGAATAATACCTTTCACACTCCCATGGCGCCTTTGATCCAAAGATCTCAAAGTGCTTTAACCAATGGGTTGGTGTAATTTCCTCTGTTTTACTAATGGGGAAAACTGAGATCTAGGTAAGTTAAGAGTCCTGCTCAAAGTCAACCAGTAACTCAGTATCAAAGCTGGTAATGGGTCTTCTGACTCCCAGTTTCCTACCCGACTGAACCAGCTACCTGGGGGAACAGAGGACCAAATGCAGATGTATGCAAACCGGTAACAAGCTCTTCCTGCAAGCCCTCAGTAAAGCATTCACGGTTCAGCGCATCTCTTGTTGCTTTCTTGAACAAGATGTTAAGTCTCCTTGCACTATGGCGGCGCTGATTCTATGCAACATGCTGAACATGGCTCTTTGGAACCAAACATCGGCACACAGCTGAGTGTTGGTGTTCTCCATACCTGGCACTGGGTTGGCCCATGATATCTGATCCAAGAAGGTGTCTGTCTCTCTCTGCTCCACACAATGTAGTCCCATTATTCCAAAGACCATGGCTTCACAGCCCTAGCCTACCCAGACGTAGTTTGAAGAGCCCAGTCATTTGATATGACTGGCGGAGCAGCTCCATTAACAGATGCTATTCTGTGGTGGTTGTGAATGGGGAGTAGCAGCCTGAGGCTTTGCTAGGCTTCTCAGCCTCTGAACATGCACTTGGATGTTTCTATACAGCTAATTCAAGGGAGCTCGATAAATTAGAGGGTTAGGACTACATCTCGTCCCCTGGGAGATGCCTGAGAAACTCAGGGGCTGGAAGGAAGGAATTCACTGCCCTTTCTCCAGGCTACTGAACAATTGCTACTGCAGCCTTAGGGAAACTCTAGTGCTCCTTCACTCTCTGTCTTAGGCCTTGTCCACACTGGCAAGTGTCTGCGCAGTAAAACAGCTTTCTGCATTGTAAATCCCAAGGTGTACACACTGCCAAGCCACTTAGTGTGTAGAAACTGCACAGTTGCAGCACTGTAAAACAAACACTCTGAAAGGCGTACAGCTTTCTGCACCAGGGGTACAGTGTCCCAGTGCCAGTGTAGACACCCTGGTTGATTACAGTACTGCAATTGGCCTCCGGGATGCCACAATGCCTGTCCCACAATGCCTGTTCTAGCCTCTCTGGTCAACAGTTTGAACTCTACTGCCCTGCCCCTAAGTGAGCAACTGTCAGCCCTACCCCTTAAATTCCTGGGGAATTTTGAAAGTCTCCTTCCTGTTTGTTCGGCAATGCATGCAGTAGTCTCAGCACATCTTTCAAGGTGACCACGCCAGGGCCGCCCAGAGGATTCAGGGGCCTGGGGCAAAGCAATTTCGGGGGCTCTTCCATAAAAAAAAATTGCAATACTATACAATACTATATTTTCATGGGGGCCCCTGTGGTGCCCAGCGCAAATTGCCCCACTTGCTCCCCCACCACTATGGGCAGCCCTGGGAAAAATAAACCTTCTGCATCTTGGCACAAATCCAGTTTTGAGAAAACTTCTTTACAAGGTATCACTGGTTCTCAGCATCAGCTAGTGTTAAAAGGCACTAAAGCTCATTAAAAGGGTTGGACAAATATTTTCCATCAAAACTTTTTCTGGATTGAAAACTAGGGGTTTATAAAGGCAGAAAAAAATCATGGACAATGTCTGCTTTCCTTCAAAATTTGTTGTGTTTTTTTTAATTGAAAAGCTGAAATTAGTCTGCCAAAACCTGAATATGGTTTGGGATTTCAGAAGTGTGTGGCCAAATATTTGCTGCTTGCTGTGTTTGATTGTTTTAGAGACAATAAAATTCTGCTTAAAAAAAAATCCAAAACTTTTGAAACCACCTCCAGCTTGTGACCAAATGCCTGGCCCATCCCAATCAGAAGATTTTCCAGGTTTCTGATACTTCTGCTGGCTTCCATGACTCATATGCTGTCTCCATAACTTTGGGTTAATGGTTGAGGGTAGAAAGAGGGGTAGCAACCTGTGTCATGAGTGCCAAAGGCAGGCATGCAAGGATTTTTCAGTGCACTCACCCGGCCTGGGTCCTGGCCATCGTCCGGGGGGGTCTATTTAATTTAGTTTTAAAAAATGAATTTCTTAAGGCATTTTTAAAAAACTTATTTACTTTACATACAACAATAGTTTTAGTTATATATCTATAGACTTATAGAAAGAGACCTTCCTAAAAACGTTAAAATGTATTACTGGGCACGCGAAAACCTTAAATTAGAGTGAATATGAGACTACGGCACACCACTTATCACAGGTTGCCACCTCTGGGTTAAGACATAAGAACAGCCATACTGGGTCAAACCAAAGGTCCATCCAGCCTAGTATCCTGTCTACCGACAATGACCAATGCCAAATGCCCCAGAGGGAGTAAACCTAACAAGTAATGATCAAGTGATCTCTCTTCTGCCATCCATCTTCTCCCTCTGACAAACAGAGGCTAGGGACACCATTGCTTACTCATCCTGGCTAATAGCCATTAATGGACTTAACCTCCATGCATTTATCTGTTTCCTAGAGACTGTCTCCATGGGGTTCCTCACAAACTGGAGAAGATTACTGTGCGTTTGTCTTTGTTATAGCTTATGTATATACTCCACGAACTAAGCATTTCAGCTTGTTCCAGAGTCTGGGATGAGCCTATGTTGTGAAAACTGAAATGCTCAAAATAGCACATGCATGTGAATGGACACAGGGTGCTAAAATTAAATTAACCCAGGGGTTCTCAAACTGGGGGTCGGGACCCCTCAGGGGGTCACGAGGTCATTACTGGGGGTTGCGAGCTGTCAGCCTCCACCTCAAACCCTGCTTTGCCTCCAGCATTTATAATAGTGTTAAATATATAAAAAAGTATTTTTAATTTATAAGCGGGGAGGGTCACACTCAGAGGTTTGCTATGTGAAAGGGGTCACCAGTATAAAAGTTTGAGAACCACTGAATTAACCCTATGGCACTGAAATTAAATATAGACTATAATTTGGCATTTGAGAAGTGAAAGGGATGATAGCTCTAATGGAAAAGCTAACAGCTTGGCTATTCTGCAAGCCTCAAACTGCTGAATGAGCTTTAGGGAAAGGAAGGCTGTGCCTCCCAAACAGCCTGGCCCTGCCCCCTATCCAACCCCCACCCACTTCCTGCACCCTGACTGCCTGCCCCTCTCAGAATCCCCGACTCATCCTGCTCCTTGTCCCCTCACCTTCCCTCAGAGACCCCAACCCCCACCACAACCCAGGGACCCCACCTCTGCTCCCTGTCCCCTGACTGCCCCAACCCCTATCAATACACCCCTGCTGAGTCCTGACAGACCCCCTGAATGCCCACAATCCAACCTCCCCATTCCCTGTCCCCCCTCAACCTCTACCCCCTCCCTGTCCCCGGGACTTCTTGCCCCTTAGCCAACCTCCGCGGCCCCAGCCCCTTACCCCCGGCTCCCCGCTCATCCGGATCGTCAGCACATCCAGGAGCTTTCCTCAACAGCGGCAGAGTGGCTCTGGCGGGGCCCCTGAGCTCCGCCCCACTCACAGCCACGTGGTAAGGGGGCGGGGTTGTGAGCTCCAGGTTGAGCGGAGGGAGCTGAGCTCAGCCTGGCGCTCGCAGCCCTGCCTCCTTACCATGTGGCTCTGAGCGGGGCAGAACTCAAGGGCCCCGCTGGAGCCACACTGTCGCTATGCGGGGACGCTGTTGGATGCGCTGAGGCTCTGGGAGAGGGGCGGAGATGGGGTCAGGCTGGGGCCGGGGAGGGAGCCTCAGCCATTCTTGTGGGGGTCCCTGCAGAGCCCAGGGCCTGAGGCAAATTGCCCCACTTACCCCCCCTCTGGGCGGCCCTGGACCATGCCTGCTCCACACACCAGATGATCCCCCGCTTGGAGCAATGCTGAGCTGCTGGACCTCATCAGCATTTGGGGAGAAGAGGCTGTCCAGTCCCAACTGCACTCCAGCCATAAGAATTATGATACCTATGGACAGATTTCACAATGCATGACAGAAGGGGGTCATGACCGGGACACATTGTAGTGCAGGGTCAAAGTGAAGGAGCTGTGGAACACCTACCACAAGGCATGGGAGGCAAACCACCGCTCCGGTGCTGCACCCACAAACTGCTGGTTCTACAAAGAGCTGGATGTATTACTTGGTGGCAACCCTATCTCCACTGCGAAGGCCACTGTGGACACTTCGGTGGCTTGCGTGCCAGTCAAGAGTGGACCGAGTCAGGAGGAGGAAATCTTGATGAGGATGTAGAGGGGGACCCAGATGCAGAGGACGACTCGGAGATCAGAGATACATGCAGCCAGGAGCTTTTCTCTACCCTAGAGAATGCTAGCCAGTCACAGCTGTCAGAGCTTGGTGAAGCACAAACAAGAGAGGAGGCCCCTGGTAAGAGGCTTTGATTTTGGGAATCGCTGAAGCGAGATGTTGGGGGGAAAAGGGTTGCAGAAGGCAGGCTTGTGTCTGTATGATGCATGTACCTCCACATGCCTAGTCTGAGCGGCAGAACAGGGTGTTGATTGACTCCCTCACTTCGCAGGAATCTGCCTCAGAGATCTCCAGGAAATTCTCATGGAGATACTGGGCAATCCACTGCTGCAGTTTCTTTGGCAGAGCTGCTTTGTTTCTTGCCTCATTAAGGGTAACTTTCCTGTGCCACTGTGCCGTCACTGGGGGGGATCATTGCTGCACACAGGCAAGCCGCATAAAGGCCAAGGCGGAAGCTGCAGTCTTGGAGAAGACCCTCCCTGGATTCCCTACTCACCCTCAGCAGCAAGATATCTTCCATAATAAACACAGCCTGTGAAAAATGCGGGGACAATAATGATCATAATGCCCCCACTACAGTGCTGGCTCTCCCCAAGAGCATGTAAATATCGGGACCTCTGGTCATCCTACCTATACCCTACTTGCACTGGGGTGTGCCCTGTGTGGGCTATTTCTGCTGCACTTGGGCAGTGGTTCTCAACCTTTCCAGACTACTGTACTCCTTTCAGGATTCTGATTTGTCTTGCGTACTCCGTTTCACCTCACTTAAAAACTACTTGCTTACAACAATACAACAGTGTCGCAGCACACTATTACTGGAAAAGTTGCTTACTTTCTCATTTTGACCATAAAATTATAAAATAAATTGATTGGAATATAAATATTATGCTTACATTTCAGTGCAATATTTGAGCTTTATTTTCACTTGTGAGCCTTGTGTGAACCTGGAGCTCTGAATGGTAGAGTTGAAGCCTGAGTCCTATCACATGGGGCTGAAGCATGTAATTTACCTTTGTCGGACACCCTGTGGCATGAGGGCCAAGGCAATTGCCCTGCTTGCCACCCCCTAATGCTGACCCTTCACTTGTGACCCCTCTGGAAGTCACAACCTCCAGGTTGAGAAATACTGATCTAGATGAGTTGAGTCCCCCTAGAAGACCTCTGTGTTCCCCCATGAGTACACATACCCCTGTTTGAAAACCACCACACTTGGGGTTTTTAGCAGCCCTGACAGATGAGAATTTGCTCCCTCAGCCTTTCTTTTGCCTGTACCATGTGTGTCTCAGACTCCCATTCATTGGCTGGGAGTTGCACAGGGAAAGCAAGAGCATTTTCTGACAGAAGCCAAATTCCTTGATAGGAGTCAAATGTTGGTATCATGTGAACTATTAATAGCGCACAAACCAAGGGCCTTAACCCTGCTGCCCTTGAGTTATCCCATTACCACAGATGTACTGATGTGAGCTGTACTGATGTGGGTTGCTTGTGTCCGCCTCACTTTATGAAACCATTCTACTCATAAATCTCTTGGGGTTTTGCAACATTTGATGTACCACAAATTAAAGCCATAAACAAAAATTCAGAGGGAAGCCATCACTGCAATTAGATTGTCTGGGTTTCACTTTTATCCAAAACAGACTGGGATAGAGATATAAGCACTCAAAGACAAACAACACTGTGACTCTACCTCTTGCTCTTCTCCAATTCCTCAGCTCTTGGCACAGTGAGGCAAGGCCTGAGTTGACATCTTTTCAGCCAGATCTAATGTATATTAACCACACTCTTTGGAAATAAAATACACGCCAAGGAAGCAGCCCCAAGACTCTCCCACCAGGCCTCAGCATGCACTCAAGCTACGTAATTGTGATGAGTTCTTTCACACTACGTCAGTCTACTCACTTTATTTTGCAAAAAACATTTAATGCCCATAGGCCCTAGTGACCTCTGCAAGGGCTGCTGTCCCACAAGGGAGGGGAAATATTGAGAGTTTCCACTTACAGAATTCTCTACAAATTCTCCTCTCAGGATTTGACCCCCTTCTTCCCACCCTGGAAGTGCCTATTAGACATCTCACCCAAAAACCAATGGATCCTCAAAGGCTTTGGGCTTCCACCCTGCTTCCTGACCGCCTCTGCTATTCCAGTGCCTCCAGTCACTGCTGCCAGGGGCACTCCTATATTGGCTTGAAATATCCCTTTCCCCTCAGGAGGAGAGTACACAGAAAGCAGGGAAGTTATTGCCGACAGGTTCAGGTTTACATTACCTACTTGAGTCCAGAAGGTTTCCAGGGGCAGAGAGCAGCCATCTCACCATGCACCCCAAGACACCATCCCAGCCTTCCCCCTCCATCTGAGCGGGTTTTGAACCTCACAGAAAAGACTCCAGGGGTGTCAAAGGAAGGTGGAGAAGGTCCATGCCATGGAGACAGCACTCTTCCTGTCTTCCACACTCTCCAACTGGAATTCATTGACTCTCCAGCCCCTCCACTTGTGGAATCTATTACCCTATGTAGTGACACTGGGAGATGGATGATATTTTTTCAGCAAATAGTAATTTTGCACCCCCAAAAAATGCATTTTGAGAGACAGCAAAATTATCAGTGCATATGGAAACTAGTTTGGGCTGGAAAATAAAAAGAACATAAAAATTAGAAACATGGATTCAAATCAACATTTCAGATCAACCGGAAGGAATTTTTTTTCTGGTTTTCATTTTAGGAAGGAAAAAAAACAACACATTTTTTTTTCAGTTCAGCCACCAAACAGGGGATGCAGGGTGGGAGAGAAAAGGAGACCAATCAATCAATTATTTGTTCAGCTCTAGTGACGCTATCATTATATAGTGACTTTGATAGACTTAAGCCAGGTGTACCTCCAAGTGTAGATGTAACTTATCATGGTTCATTGAGCAAAATAAGCTATCCTGGCAAAAGCATTTTTATTGCATCTAGACTAGCACTTTTGCTGGTATAGTAATGTCGACCCCAACAAGTCACACCCCTAACCAACATTACTATACTGTCAAAAGTCTCTAAGTATAGACCCTGGCCCATGTCATAACCTTCTCATATGTGAGTACTAGATGATAATTTTGAACTAATATTATTCATGACAGCTAAATCCAAAGCAGCAGGCTTAGGCTAATTATTCCTATCTGGTATCTCTCAGGCCTTTCCTTGTCATTCAAACAGTTATTGGCAATTAATTATGTAAAAAAAAAATCTCAGAGCTGTAGAGCATTCCTCCTAAATGCTTCTAAGGTTGCCTATGTTGGAACTTGAGAAAGCCTCGTAAGTGGTTCTGCCATTGTGAAATAAAGCCACTTGCATTATGCTCTTCCCTATCATGACAGGCAATCACAGTTTTATTGTCTGGTTTGGATGCTGATTTGAACCCATGGAATTAGCCCCTCCCCAGGCAGCTCCTTGACAAGTAGTCTGTGTGCTAAGGCAAGGCTCAAACACTTCACCGTCTGAAATTGTGGCAGGGTTCTGGGTATGGAGAAAAGATCAGAAGAATCCAAGTCAGAGCCAAAGTCAATGCTGCAAGCTCAGGAGCAGAATCAGTCGTGACAATTCGCTGGAGATCCACATTGTTGCCTGAACACTTCCTGCTATGTCCAGTTGACTTATATGGGGTCAAATGGTCAACTGGGAACTTCCAGGGCAGCAGCCAATCAGGTCTCTCTGGCACGACTTCCCATAGTGTAAATCTGCTGCAATGTGCAGATTGCAGGAAATAACTGGGTTACAGCTGGTGGTGTGGTGGTGTCTATTACCTGCTGGCTCTCCTGACCTGTGTTCAAGTCCTGTTAATTCCTGTGCAGGCCTCTTCTCCACAATTACCAAGGTCCCCCAAATTTTCCCAAACCCTTACATTTGACAGTTAGTGGCAAGGCCTAGCAGGACATTTGCTGGGCTTTGCAATGGCTTCTTTCAAATTTCCCATCACAATATCTTTCTCCTAAACCTGTATTTAGGCTTGGAATGATTAGATTATTGGTAAATGTTGGTAAACATTGATTTCAACATACACTCATAAACCACCAAAATATCTTTCCATTGATAATGATCAAAATTTATAGCTAGGCAAAGTGAGAAAAATGCTGCTTGAGAACTTAAGAGTCAAAATCCAGGGATTTAGACTTTTAAATTAGGCTTGTTACAAATGGGCTAGCGAACGAATAGTAAAAACAGGTATGATATACTGATTTAAGGATATTTGCTCTGGATATTTTGACATATGATATTGCCAATTTGTGTTTCAATGGTTTTCAAAGCTCTACCTTTTTGACTCTTATGTCTACTGTCATTAAATAATTGTTTGACTTCTCCCCCCTCTAATTTCCTGCAACTATGAAAATGTAAAATCTATAACGATTGAAAAAACTGCTAAAAATAAACATTGATACAGGCGTGTCTCATCTTACACTGGGGTTATGTTCTGCTGTCAGCGCGTAAAGAGAAAATCGCGTATAGTCAAAATTACACTGAGTGTAATGGCAGGCGGAATCACCCGCACTAAAGGTACAGTATTTAAATTGTTATTTTTCTCTCTCTATTTTTTTTTTTTTTTTTTTTTTTATTTTTGCCGACCGTGCAAAGCTGAATTCGTGCATGTTAAATGCACGTAAGATGAGACTCGCCTGTATTAGCTGTCAAAATTATTTTAAAAAATTGAATTCTGCCACGACTATTTGTATTGCACGCCTCTGAAGAGGAGATGCAAAAGATCTGAATGCCCTTTACAGGTTACTGTAGCCTTAATTGCAGCCAGAACTGCTCAAACCATTGAAAGATAATAAGCTATTTCTGTAGACTTATACTCTTCCTAATGCTTACTCAAATGCATACTTGTGGGCTGGGGTGACTATTATAATCCAGGAGCTTGTTATCCATAATTAGCCATTCCAAGTCTCTGAAACACAATGAATGCATTAAAATTTGGGCCAGCAGCCTTGTATAACAGTCTGATTAACCTTGCACATAGCGGCGGGGTGCAGAAATGGAATTAAAGCTCTTTGCATAAGATACAGACATTTCCCGCTATTCTGTATGTGTAAAATTCATGAGTTTTGATTGAAAACATTTTATTTTATTTGTTACATAAACTAGACTTAGTCTATGACTTCCTCATCAGCTATCACATCTCCTAAACCCACCTGCCTGCCTCTTTGAAGCTCCACATAATGCCACCTTCATCCATGTAAATGTGCTTGGGATCAAATTTCCTGCTGAGGTTGCAGAATTCCAAGGAGCCCAAAGACTGTGGAATGAAATAGAAGTTTAGACTGAGGATATGTTTCCAATTTTACAGAAACCATTTTTTTAAAACAGATTGTAAAAAGTCGGGTGCACATGGCCACACTAAGCATATTAATTCGGCGGTGTGAGTCCATGTACCGAGGCTAGTGTCGATTTCCAGAGCATTGCACTGTGGGTAGCTATCCCATAGCTATCCCATAGCTATCCCATAGTTCCCGCAGTCTCCCTCGCCCATTGGAATTCTGGGTTGAGATTCCAGTGCCTGATGGGGCAAAAAACATTGTTGTGGGTGGTTCTGGGTACAGCCTCACCCCTCCCTCCATGAAAGTAGCAGACAACCGTTTCGTGCCTTTTCCCTGGGTGAACTGTCCAGATGCCATAGCATGGCAAGCATGGACCCTGCTCAGCTCAAAACAGCAATCACAGATGTTGTAAACACCTCACGCATTCTCATGCAGTCAATGCTGAACCAGGAGCTGCAAAACCAGTTGAGGAGGCGGTGGCTATGGCAGCGCAGCAACGAGAGTGATGAGGACATGGACATAGAATTCTCTCAAACCACAGGCCCCTGCGCTTTGGAGATCATGCTGGTAATGGGGCAGGTTCTAGCCATTGAATGCCAATTTGGGGCCCAGAAACAAGCACAGACTGGTGGGACCACATAGTGTTGCTGGTGTGGGACGATTCCCAGTGGCTGCGAAACTTTCGCATGCGTAAGGGCACTTTCATGGAACTTTGTGACTTGCTTTCCCCTGCCCTGAGACACCAGAATATCAAGATGAGAGCAGCTCTCATAGTTGAGAAGCGAGTGGCGATAGCCCTCTGGAAGCTTGCAATGCCAGACAGCTACCGGTCAGTCAGGAATCAATTTGGAGTGGGCAAATCTACTGTGGGGGTTGCTGTGATGCAAGTAGCCAAAGCAATCATTAAGCTGCTGCTACAAAAGGCTGTGAGTCTGGGAAATGTGCAGGTCATAGTGGAGGGCTTTGTTGCAATGGGATTCCCTAACTGTGGTGAGGCAATAGATGGAACACAGATCCCTATCTTAGCACCGGAGCACCAGGGCACCCAGTACATAAACCGGAAGGGGTACTTTTCCATGGTGCTCCAAGCACTGGTGGATCACAAGGGACATTTCACCAACATCCACATGGGATGGCCGGGAAGGGTTCATGACGCTCGCATCTTCAGGAACACTACTCTGTTTAAACGGCTGCAGCAAGGGAATTACTTCCAGACCAGAAAAATACAGTTGGAGATGTTGAAATGCCGTAGTTATCCTGGACCCGCCTACCTCCTTTTGATGCCATTGACTCATGAAGCCATACACAGGCAGCTGGACAGTAGTCAGGAGTTGTTCAACTACAGGCTGAGCAAGTGCCAGAATGGTGGCTAGGAATGTGCACCTTGGCCGTTTAAAGGCGCTGCTGCAACATTATTGACTCACATTCAGACTCAGCCAAAACCAATGTCCCCATTGTTATTGTGCTGCTGGTGCCCACAATCTCTGTTGAGATAAGGGGGATGATCTTTATGGTGGAGGTGGGAGGCTGAGGTAAATCACTGGCCGCTTGCTTAGTGCAGCAGACACCAAAGGCGATTAGAAGAGCACACCAGGGAAGAGGTGTGCATCTGCGAAGCTTTGAAAACCCGGCTGTAGTTTCATCATGGCCGGTAAGTGTGGACTGTTGTGTTTGTTTCTCCTTGATGAACATCCCCCCCCTCCGCCCTCCCCCCGACCGCGACACCCCCCGATTGACTCATTCAACCTGTAAGGACACCCACCTCCCCCTTTCATTACCGCTTGCTTCTAACGGATTAATTAAAGATCACTCGTCCATTTAAAAAATATGTATTCTTTCATTACTTATTTATAAAAGAGGAGAGAACTGAACAGGATAGCCCAGGTGCGGGTTTGGAAGGAGGAATAGTGAGGAAGGAAAGGGCCACTAAAAAACTTCAAATAATGACAAGCCTTTAGTTGGGCTGTCCACTTGGGAAGGTGGAATGGGCGGGGTGCACGGAAGCTCTCCCCCAACAACGCATTGCCAGTGTCGTTCCAGTATCGTGGATGAAGGCATTGGAACTGAGTACAGCTCGGGTTGAGTGGTGGGAGCTCAGGGGCTCGATGGTGTATAACAGGGGGACCTGCGCGACACACTGCTCGTGCTCCTGCTGCCATTCCTGAAAGCTCCACCAGACACCGGAGCTGTCTATTTGCATCAGCAGCAGCCCCAGCCATCTGCATCATGCCTCCTACTGATCTTCCTGCCACCACCTCTCATCCGAGAATTTTCCATCTCCTCACTGTTCACTGCATCTTTCTGTACTTTCTTACCATGTCCTTTCCATTCATTCAGATGAGCTCTTTCACTGCGGGTCACTTCCATGGATTTCGAGAACATTTCGACTCGTGTCTTTTTTTTCTGCCCCTTATCTGAGATAGTCTTCAGGATGGAGGAGGGAGACTTGAAAATTTGCAGCTGCAGGAGGGAGGAAAAAAAGGGAGAGAAGTATTTAAAAAGATACATTTACAGACGAATGGTTATACTCTCTTCCGCGTGACAACACTTCACCTCACATAGCCATGTGATCTCACTAACAAGGTCTCATTTTGCATCTTAATATTGAGTGCTCTGGCTTGGTGTTAGAGATCACAGACACAGATCAGGCATCAGAATTCGGTTGCATCGGCCATAGTAGGCCTTGTCTTTCGGCTTCTGCAGCCTTCATATATGCAGTGCCCTCCTTTCCCAAATAGCAAGCAAAGTCCGTTGAGTGCTTCTTCTTCCTGTTAACGTACAGCACCAGAACCCACCCTATCCAATCTCTCTGGAGATCACTTTACCCCTCCCCCCACCGTGGTGCGGTATCATGGAAGATCGCTGCTAGCCACCACCCCCGCACTGCATGGCTGGTAGCAGGGAAGATCTCAGCTGGCCAAACGCAAAAAGCTCAGCGCCAGTCACCTCCCCCCGACCCCCACTTAGATAAATGCAGGAAGATTCTTTTTAAGCCACCGGCAAACAGCCCAACCTCTCTGTCCCATTAAATACCTGAATTTCAACCAGGTTACCTGAACGATATCACTCTCCTGGGATAACACAGCGAGATAAAGAACGGATGTTGCTTGAATGCCAGCAACACCGGACCATACGCAGCTAGGCTGTGTCATGCAATGATACCAGAATTACTTGCTACATAGCCTGCATAGTGGTCAATGTCCTCAACGATAGGACGGAATAAGGGCCAGGGCCTTGGAAAACCTTCTGCAAAGCTGTTGTGGAAGTACCTCGTGAGAAGGATCTTATGGAGATGGATCTCTCACCTGGTAGATGGTGTTATTCGGGTGGCTCCAATCGACCAGACATGTTAACAGACTTTTCCAGTAAACGTGTACTGGCCGCCTGTAGATGCATCACCACGTCACTGCTCAGGGCAAATGAATCATTAAAACACGCCTTGCGCCTTCAAACCATGTTTTATATTTACACAAAGGACACTCAACATCAGAGGCCGCTTCATGCTGCATTGTCTGAGTAGTGGCTCTAGATGGGAGGGCAATTCGCAGTGGTGAAAAAAGCCCTGGCTGTTGGGGAGAATGGAGGGCTTGGTGTGCTGCTCTCTTCGCACAAGTTCGTCCCTCCGTCTTCCTCCTCCTATCTCCTACGTCCAGCAAGATATATTCGCTCTCATGGCTCGTAGATTACAACCCCCATCTGCGAATCCACGACAGGAGTGGAGGTGTGTGATGCGCCCCCCTCAGCAATCATATGCTATGTAGACTCAGCGTAGACAGTGGCATGTTTTCGGCGCTGCGCCCGGACCTTCTGTTTTGATTCTTTGGTTTTCTGGTAGGCTTTCTTGAGCTCCTTAATCTTTCTATCATGGCACTGTTAACTGATATGTCCATGGTGTGGCCTCTCTGCATCATGGCCTTCGAAATTTTTCAAAATGTTTTTTCATTTCGTCTTTTGTACGGAGTTCTGTTAGCACAGAATCCTCTCCCCATACATCCCTTGCATCTGACGAAGTGGGTATTCCCCATGAAAGCTCATGCTCCAAAGTCTGTTAGTCTATAAGGTGCCACAAGGATACTCTGCTGCTTCCCCATACAAGCGCTCAGATCATTACCTCCCAGTGCAGTCCATGCTGGAGCTCTTTTTTTGATTCTCAGGAGACTGCATTGTTACCTGTGCTGATGAGCTCTGCGTGGTCACCTGTGCTGGTGAGCTCTCCATGCTGGCCAAACAGGAAATGAAATTCAAAAGTTTGCGGGGCTTTTCCTGTCTACCTGGCCAGTGCATCAGAGTTCAGATGGCTTTATATCGATATAAAGGGCTTCACTGTGTTGGCAGGAGCAGGGTTAAATCGGTTTAACGCTGCTAAATTTGGTATAAACGCCTAGTGTAGACCAGGCCTCAAAGTGTTAGATCCACCGAGCAATTTGGGACCACAGTATTTATTGCCTGAAAGGACAAAAGAAGAAGCTCACCTAGGGCCAGATCCAAAGCCCACTGTAGTCAATGGGAGCCTTAAATTGGGACGATATGGGAGGCTCACCAGTGTGAGTGATGGGCGGTAACTCAGAGACCTGGGTGGTGACTGTCCATTCCTTGGGCATAGGGAACTGTGGAGGGAAGAGAAAGCTGATCTATGCCCTTTTCTCATTCAGTTTGCATCACTGGGCTTTAGAAAAGGCCATGTGCCCAGTTCTGCTCTTGGTGATATGCAGGTGACCCCACCAATTGTAATTCATCATCCACATATTGGCCAGTCTGTTTGTCTGACACTTGACCTCAGCACGGAAGCATCTGTGTAACTGAGAGCAGACCATGGCCCCCTTTCATCTCAGGCAACATGGCAGTAGGGACTGATGGGGATAGGTGGAGGCCATAGACAAACAAGTGGGCAGATCTGACAACCCCAAGCCTGGGTTCAGCCTGGTGCAGAGGGCCAGCATGGAGCCGATGAGCCATTTACTACCCATCTCCCAGCAAAACTTGCTCCTGTGCTGACACTAGCATCAACACAGGGCAGCAGGCAAGCTGCTGGTACATGCTCCATTCAGAGTCCCCCAGTGGCTGGATCAGCCCTTGGCACAGGCCAGGGTAATGCTGAGAGCTGTCCTAACTTGTGCCCTTACTGACACAGTTTGTATCAGGCTTGCAGCAATAGGGAGTTGCAGGACAACAGAACCTCACTAGTCACACCTCCTTCCATACCTGGTCTGCTCCCACCCCAGAGCACTCTCTGGGTGTTTCAGCAGGCGTGGTGCAATGCTGGTGAAATTTACTATTCAGTAAGTGGCTTTGCACTTGCACTGTGGCCCTTTGTGCCTGCACAGGCCATAGCATAATGCTGAATCTGCCCAGTGGGGTTTTGGCTTGCATGCAGAAGCTGCACCAATTTAAATTAAACTATTTTAAGAACCAATGTACCTAAACTGGTGCAAACCCTTGTGTGTCCACACACTCTTATATCAGTGTAAATATGACTTAGATCAGGTTAGGTTGTCTGTACTCTACCCTATACAGTAACTGGAACGGAAATAACTAAATCCATTTTAACTCACACCTTTGGTTACTTGGTTAGTTTGATTGGACACTCATTTCAGATAAAGATCACCCTATTGCAATATAACAGAAATCATTAAAATATCAACTTCAAATACATTGACATATGCATCCATAGGCTTTCCCCAGAATAACTACAGGTGTGAATCACAACCCATGTAAAAGCAGCAAAGAGTCCTGTGGCACCTTATAGACTAACAGACGTATTGGAGCATGAGCTTTCGTGGGTGAATACCCACTTCGTCGGATGCATGAGTAGTGCTACCCATGTAGTAGTCAGTTCACTTCCAGTAACCATGGAGACACACCCTCACAGGTGCAAACGAAGGGTGTCTATATTTCCAGCACTGCAGTGGCACAGCTGTACTGATACAGCTGTGCTGCTGCAGCACATCTGGCGAAGATGCTCTATCCTGACAGGAGCAGCATAAGGTATGTCGGCAGGAGAACTCTCCCGCCGACATAGCGCTGTGCACACAGATGCTTATATTGGTGTAACTTTTGACACTCCGAGGAGTGGAATATTCAAATCCCTGAGTGACACAAGTGTAGACATAGCCTAAACCAATATAAGATGGGTTTAAACTGTCATTGCCGTCCACTCACAAAGTTGCACCAGTTAAACTAAATCATCTCTTTAGTTAAACTGGTGCAGTTCTGTCCATAGACCAGGCCTGAGGAAGTGCCTAGGCCTCGTGCAGGCCCTCTGAAAAGGGGTGAGTCTCACTCTAAAGAAGGATCAATGCATTTGGGACCTTCTTCACTGGAGTTTTGTAGAAGGGAAGTTACCCTATCTGTTGTTCTTCTGGGGTCATTTCTGAAGGAGTCTATTTCTAACTCCCAATGACTTCTCATGGGGAACGCATTTTTATAAAAAGGTCGCTGCTCACAGAAGTTGATAGCGTTGGAAACAGAAGCTCTGCATGTAGGAACAGGCCAGGTACCACATGGAGAGCAGCAATTGCACAGGAGAGAGTAACACTTGAAAAACACACGAGGAAAGGCTGTTGTTTTCCCCAACCTGAGCATGGTAGTAGGAAAAACGAAAGCCTCCAGGTTTGGGGCCCTGTTCCTACCTAGTGGTCAGAGTAAGGAAACTGACTCCTGGGGTCCATTCCCTGATCTTGCTCTGATTCATTGTGTGACCTTGGGCAAGCCACTTGAACCTTTCCATGCCTCAGTTTACCAGTCTATACAATGGCTATGATCATACTTACCCATCTCACAGGAGTGTTCTGAGTCAATAAATGTTTGGAAAGTGTTCAGAGATTCTTGGGTAAAAGCTGTTATAGAAGGGCAAATTATTATGATTAATAATTTTTATTATTATTATTATTATCAACATCAGTGAAATGTTCAGAAACTTCTTTACTACACTTTCACGGTTTCCCACAAATAAGAACACACTGTTGCAGCTTCTTCAGTTTCTTTAATCATCTCCTCTTCCTAAAGAATGAACTGCTGGCATAATTCAGAAGGAGCACACCTTGGAAAGATAGAAAATGTATGGCATTGTGTCCAGCCTGTGTTTGAAATGGTAGAAGACGTTGAATAAGCTTTTTATGGTCCCCATGGCTTTGCTTGACCATAATGTCAGCTTGTAATTAGCAACAGATACCACATCTGTCACTTGAGATGTTATCATCAGTCTTCTTGTGTTTCAAAGTGAGGAGAGGCATGTAAATTATGGGCAATTAGGTCTCTGAAATAGGCTTTATGGGGCTTGAAATGTTTGAAGAGGGACTGGGATGCCTGGAGTCTGTTGCAAAGATACCAGTCGAGAAGGCAACGAGACAGACAGAAGAGCAGCTCTGAAACTGGTGGCAGGTCTCTTATAGAAAACCTACTGCCTCCTTTTAAGCCATTAAAGTAGGATTTTTATAGCTTTGCAGGTATAAGATTTAAGAGGGTCTGTACATTTTCAGAGGAGGAGTGAATGGGCTAAGAGGTAACTGTTTTCCTGATTCTGAAACATTAAGTGGTTTGCCCAGATTCATTCATAAAGCAGAAATACAGAAATCAGAACTAGGAAAAGACCAATTCCTCATACAGTTGATTGCAGCCCATGCAGACCTGTTTTTTATTCCACATTTTTCTAGTGCCTAGCTAGTTTTAAATATCCCAGCTAGGGCCAGTTGGAAATATTCTGTCTGAAGTTTTGTCGCTGGAAAATTGGATTTTCAATCAAATGAATATTTTCACAGAAAGTGTCTGCTTGCCTCAAACATTTCCAATTTTTCATCCAGAAACCAAAAACAGTTGTTTTCAGCCAAAAGTTTTTCTGGTTCTGGTCAAAAATGACCTGTTTTTAGCCATATATTTTAGGTTTGGGGGTTTTCTGTCTTTCAACACAGTAGAAATTTTCCACTGAAAATTTTAACAAAAACAAATAAAAATCATTTTCACCAACTTTTTCTGCAGAAAAAGAACATTTTCTGACCAATTCTAATCACTTCCTTTGGGAGCCAATCAGATACACTGTCGGAGTCAGGTCTGTGTATCTGATTTCACCTCATTACAATATGCTCTGTTCCTTCCTTGGTTTGGCCTCCCATAGAAGGAGTCAAGTTGTCCCCATAACATCACTTCAGTGGGACTCCCCAAGATGCCTGCTAGAAGAGAATTTGGCCCCATACTCTCTGCGTGGTGTCAAATTCTCTCCTTTCATTTGTTGAAAGAATTCAGCCATTGCTCCTCTGCTGCGATAAGGCAATCCACCACTGGTAAAAACACAGCCAAAAAGATTATCTGCCTTCAAATAAAATTAGTGTATGTTTAGAAAAGAGTTAAATTTTGTTCCCTTTATGATTGCAACCACATCTTCCAAGCTGTTAACCTGGAGCTGAACTTCAGATAATAAAACCCTAACCTCGCTCCTTTATAAGAGCCAGCAGTCAACTGCTACTTTGTGTCCTCCCCAACTCTACAATGGCTTGTTTTTCTTTTCAAGGGGAGACAGCTACTAAATCTAAACTCCCTTCCACTCCTCAGCACTCTTGGGCTTCTCCCCAGCTGCAATGCTTTTCCATCGTCCTTGCTCTCGGTTAAATAAACATTATGACACTTATTGATTGCTTTAACAAACTTCACTGTTCCATGTTCTCAAAAAAGCACCATTAGCTTTTTACAAGGAACATTCTTTTCCTGTCACTATGCCTACTTCAGCATCATCCAGTACTATAGCCAAGATTTGCAAAAGTGACCAGCGATTTTGAGTGACTCCATTCTGATCCATCTTGAAACACCTTAAAGAGGGCCTGGTGCCAAATCCTCAGATGATGTAAATTGTCATAGCTCCATTGACTTACTGGGGTACAACAATTTACACAAGTTGAGAATATGGTCCCTGATTTTCAGAGAGTGCGTGCTCAGCATTTTCTGAAAATCTTCCTTTGGGACCTGAAAATTGACAAAGAAAGAACGGAAGAAACGCCCATTATAGTATCAAGAATAGGAAAGGAAGGTTAGTTAGTTAGTTTTGATCCCAAATCCAGGATCCAGATTTGGTTTCCTGCAATTTGCAACTAAATTGCAGAGTCCATAAATATTTCTGGCAAATAAGTTATTTTAACAACCATTCATCAACTTCATATACTATTTCCTTAAGATGATAACCTGTGTTTTTAAAATTGCATGGAGAAGGGAAACTGCAATTTGCTTTAGCCAAACCAAAATAACATTCAGCCCAGCCATTCAGCATGTGTTGGCTGCTTCCCTGCTAATAAGTGCTTACCAGGCCAGCCTGTGATACACAGGCTCAGAGACTGAGTGTTTTATGGTAATTTGTCTTATTATTGCAAGAAATGAGCTTATTTTGATTCCCCTAAAACATAACCACTTTTCTGTTGGTTCAAACCTGATGATGTCTATCAAGTTTTCACTTTTCTATTCTGCTAATCATGTCAGAACAACATGATTTCTTTTAATGACAAAATTCCTAAGGAATGCTCAGTTGTCTCACTTTTCTCCACTTACAATTTTATACATGACAAGCAATAAAGATTCGGTTGCTACTTATTTAAATATTTTACTGATGATATTCAAGCTGGAGTGGAATCTAACCTCCTCTCCTAGGGATGTACTGGCTCTGAGCTACTTACTAAAACTTATTTTAGCCAGTGAAGTCAGCAGGACTGCCACTAAATATCCACAAGTTTGATTATGGATATTGATTATGGTGTCATTTTTGCATAGTGATTCTTCGGTTGCACTTTATGTTAAGATCTCATTTCTAAATGATTAAGGATTAATAAATGATTACTATATGTTTAAATAAATGGTTAATCAGCAAGTTAGTGGATTGCTTTATAACCATGGTTTATAACCATCCCTAACACCTTCTATTCAAGTGTCTATAATCCATCAACAACACATTCTACTGATGTCAATGGCATGCTTATCACATCTGTTGATAATTTATTAGCCCTTTGAAAACCATTTATCAATGGAATCTTAATGTAAAGTCTGATTTTCAAAAGTGAATTAGGCAGCTGGGGTAGAATTTTCAAAAGCATCCAAGTGAGTAAGGTGCCTAGCCCCTATTGGAAGTCAGTGAGATTTAGGTGCCTTGTTCATCCGCTTTTGAAAATTCCAGTAGGTGCCTCTCTGCATTGTTATATATCTTTAAAAATATGGCCCTTCCTCATTCCACCATCAGATCATTAAATTCTCCCATTCCCCTTTTTGCCCCTCCCTTCCACCCTTGCAAATTCCTCACTTTTCTAAAATCATTTGTGTCCTCTTGTTTGTTCTGCATGTGGATGTGGAACAAAATTTGCCTTTCACTAGTTTGTTCAGCTGCCCTCGCCAATTTATGTCTACACCAGGTATGAAAGATCAAAGAAAACACTAGGCGTCAGCAGCTCAGCGGCATGTTGCCAAATGACTTGAATAACACTGATTGCCATTGACAGGGCACTTGCACAAGGAAACAGAGGGCTCCAGGAAGTTTATTTTCAAATATTCTCATTTTGAATTTCACTTAGTTAATGAAACCCCTTAAATTTTATCCAAAATGTCCTTTGAAAGATGCATTAAAGGAGATTGCAATGGCAAAGACCAAGTGTGCCGATGCTCTTGTGTCCACAACTTCAGGTGAACCAGATGTTCATACCAAGCTACATCCGGTTGTTTCACAGCTCTGCACGTTCATCCAATCAGGATTCCAACATCCCATAAATCAGTCTCCCATCGAACAACCAGCTGAAAGGGCTTTTTTCCAAAACTAAAATGTGTGTGAATCAGTGCTCATAAAGGAGCCAGTTAGCAGCTCCAGAGACTGCAGTCTTCTATTTATCCCTGGAACAGACACAACATCGGCAGTAGCAAGACAAATACACCCCAGATGGCCCCACCACTGAGCCTTGACCGTGTCCTGGAGGGACCATGTTTAGGATTGGGAAAGGCATCTATTCTTCCTGTCCATGTAATCAATCACTTCTCTGCCAATATGGCACTAATAGTGAAGGTGGTGGAGTTTGGGAGGGATGTAATAAAGGTAGGACACAATGGCCTTTTGCCAGCAGCGTCTCTTGGTTTAGCTGTCTTTGGGTTTGTTTAGTTTAGGCGTTGTTTTGTTCTGGGGGAGTCTTTGCACTACTATTGCACAAAGACCTAAATTCACCCATGGTGTAGCTCTACTTCTCATCTGAGATTAATTCCCCCTCACCCCTCAAATTTAAAGAATAAAGATGGCAAAAGAGCCACCAAACTCTTCCAGACATGGAGGGGCAGCTGTCTTTATTCCGTTTCTTAAAAACAAAACAACAAATCAGAACTACATTTCAGAAGGCACAGAACACTAATTGATCCCTTCGGACAAAACATACAAACAGGTTAGTCTTAACATGTCTTAAAAACAGCAAAGCCATATGAGAAACTGGGGGAAAGCTTTACAAATGTATAAAGAGATTGAGCAATAAATGAGGTCACATCTATGAAGCAATGGTGAACTCGGTAGAAGAAGCAAACTATTTTTTGGCTTTTCTATCTAGCAAGAAACAGGCTGCCAGAAGAGTAATGTAAATGAAATCCCTGAAACTGAATAAAGTGGTCTACCAAATGAGAGGAAAAAGAGGCAGCTGTTTTTCAAACACAACCAACAATTGCATACCAGTGAACCTGCCCTCAACAATCAGTCCAGGAGAATTTCTGTGGAGTGAATAACTTCTCTCTGTTACAGATGCTCCAGCAGAATCTCTCAGATGCCTCAGTTCAGACTCGATGTTCCAGAAACAATTCAATCACTTCAAAAAGGACGGGGGGAATCCAGGCCCTGACAACTACATGTTGGATCTTTACAAGTCTCTTATTCTTGGGACTAGCAGGCAGCCAGAATGGCTGATGCTGAGATTCCAAATGCCAATGGATAGAGACAAGGTAGCTAAAGAATGGGCTATAGTGCTCCACCAGCCCTAGTAGCTGGTGGTCTTCCCTCCATGGGCAGGATGCTTGTTTGACCCACATAATGCAGCTTCCCTGGCCCTGCCCTTCATTGGCTGATACCCCTCCCTATCCTCACCCTCGGCAACATGCTGTGGCACTGGAAGCCCCAGCAGAGCAGAGCTGCATCGCCCACCAGGAGGTGAAGAACCCTTAGTAGGATTCACCAGTCCTGCCGTTCTTCAAGGGGCTCACGCTGGCACCTCTGGATCAGGGAGGAATTTGATCCTTAGCACAGAAGGCAATTTCTTTCATAGTAAGCCCAAAGAAACTGTCCACCTGCAGAAGAGCCAGGGCTATCATTACATGTACTGATGCTGGTCATAACAGACAGCGAATCTGTGTATCAAATAGAGAGAACGGCATGACAACATTAATTCCTGCTCATCCTTAGTGCTTCAGGGGCATGTTGAGGGCAGAACCATGGACTTGTCCCCTTCTGCACCACTGCGAGTATTGGCCCCACACACCAGAAGCACTTGCTGTACCCTATAAAAGGGTGCCAGAGGCAGCACAAGATTGTGTGCCCCCACACCTCGCATCCCTATAGCAGAAATCGACCGTGTCATAAAAGCTTACATGTAAGTAATAACTGAGGGGAATGCGGCCAGCTTTAGCTCACATGCATCAAGTGTGTAGTGAGGCACAAGCTCAAAGGACAAAAGCCTTCATCCACCCAAGAATTGCAAGTGTTCCCAAGTCGCCTTGCCTCCTAGGATGCATTATTATTGGTTTGATTACAAACACGGCTGGGGAATGAGATGACTACAGAGCTATGTGGCTCTAATAGACACCTGCACGTACTACTGCTTTTATAGACCAGGCAGATTCCTCCTTTCCATCAACCCATTTTGCTACTCTTATAATCTACAGGCGCACTCCCCTATCAGATTATTTATTAGTGGCTGTTGCCGGCTCCATGACAAGAAAACAAATGATAGTAATTTGGGAGGATTCTGTGGGATTGTACACTCTTCTCAGGAGCTCCCCCTTTCTTAAGTCAATGGATGTTGAAAAAAGATTTTAGTGACTTATCTCTTTCTAATATAAACAATGCCTCATGCATCAGGAAAGGGAGCTATCAAGAGGTAACTACATATGCCTGTTCCAAAGTAGCTTCTCAATTACAATGGACATTGGACTAGAGGCCATGCTTCCTACCAACCTCCTGGCTTAAGGGACCTTCCCAAAGTATCCTCGACATATGAGTTACAATTATGTTCCATCTTTACTAGTAGAGCATCTATGTTCAACCAGTTTGAGTCCATCCATAGAAATACAGGAAATGCCAGACTGAATCAGACCTGAGATCCATCTAGTCTAGTATCTTGTTTTCCACACTGGCCAACAGCAGACATTCCAAAGGAAGATGCAAGAATGCTGAAGTAGCAGATGGGAGATAATCAGCAATCTACATTAGGTCTCATCCTATTCTCTAATAGTTAGAGACTGGCTGAAGCCCTGAAGCAGGAGATTTAATATCCCTTCCAAATTTTTTCTAGCATTAACTATCATCCCTCTTGATATTCTTTTTATCCATATAAATGTCCAAACTCTTTCTGAATCTTGCTAAGAGTAGCCCCTTGAGTAGTTACTTAAAATGGCTCTCAGTGTACTTAAAATCTCCATAAAGGGCATCCCACATTCCCTGCATTCTAGTTATTTATTCAGTTAGCCCTTACCCCACAAACAGACCAGGTGATATCAGTGGAAATCTTCTCACTGATTTCTCTGGGAGCATAATTTAGTGGGAGCAAAGACAGTCTGGGCTCCATCCTCAGATACACCAAGTTTCTGATGCCTCAGTACTGGGCCAGCCACGAGTTTAATAGATTCATGGATTCTAGGGCTGGAAGGGACCTCAAGAGGTCATCGAGTCCAGTCCCCTGCCCTCATGGCAGGACCAAATACTGTCTAGACCATCCCTGAGAGACATTTATCTAACCTACTCTTAAATATCTCCAGAGATGGAGATTCCACAACCTCCCTAGGCAGTTTATTTCAGTGTTTAACTACCCTGACAGTTAGGAACTTTTTCCTAATGTCCAACCTAAATCTCCCTTGCTGCAGTTTAAGCCCATTGCTTCTTGTTCTATCATTAGAGGCTAAGGTGAACAAGTTTTCTCCCTCCTCCTGATGACACCCTTTTAGATACCTGAAAACTGCTATCATGTCCCCTCTCAGTCTTCTCTTTTCCAAACTAAACAAACCCAATTCTTTCAGCCTTCCTTCATAGGTCATGTTCTCAAGACCTTTAATCATTCTTGTTGCTCTTCTCTGGACCCTCTCCAATTTCTCCACATCTTTCTTGAAATGCAGTGCCCAGAACTGGACACAATACTCCAGTTGAGGCCTAACCAGCGCAGAGTAGAGCGGAAGAATGACTTCTCGTGTCTTGTTTACAACACACCTGTTAATGCATCCCAGAATCACGTTTGCTTTTTTTGCAACAGTATCACACTGTTGACTCATATTTAGCTTGTGGTCCACTATGACCCCTAGATCTCTTTCTGCCATACTCCTTCCTAGACAGTCTCTTCCCATTCTGTATGTGTGAAACTGATTGTTCCTTCCTAAGTGGAGCACTTTGCATTTGTCTTTATTGAACTTCATCCGGTTTACCTCAGACCATTTCTCCAATTTGTCCAGATCATTTTGAATTTTGACCCTGTCCTCCAAAGCAGTTGCAATCCCTCCCAGTTTGGTATCGTCCGCAAACTTAATAAGCGTACTTTCTATGCCAACATCTAAGTCGTTGATGAAGATATTGAACAGAGCCGGTCCCAAAACAGACCCCTGCGGAACCCCACTTGTTATACCTTTCCAGCAGGATTGGGAGCCATTAATAACCACTCTCTGAGTACGGTTATCCAGCCAGTTATGCACCCACCTTATAGTAGCCCCATCTAAATTGTATTTGCCTAGTTTATCGATAAGGATATCATGCGAGACCGTATCAAATGCCTTACTAAAGTCTAGGTATACCACATCCACCGCTTCTCCCTTATCCACAAGACTCGTTATCCTTTCAAAGAAAGCGATCAGATTGGTTTGACACGATTTGTTCTTTACAAATCCATGCTGGCTATTCCCTATCACCTTACCACCTTCCAAGTGTTTGCAGATGATTTCTTTAATTACTTGCTCCATTATCTTCCCTGGCACAGAAGTTAAACTAACTGGTCTGTAGTTTCCTGGGTTGTTTTTATTTCCCTTTTTATAGATGGGCACTATATTTGCCCTTTTCCAGTCTTCTGGAATCTCTCCCGTCTCCCATGATTTTCCAAAGATAATAGCTAGAGGCTCAGATCCTCCTCTATTAGCTCCTTGAGTATTCCAGGATGCCTGGTGACTTGCAGGCATCTAACTTTTCAAAGCGATTTTTAATTTGTTCTTTTTTTATTTTATCTTCCAAACCCCCAACCCCCTTCCCATTAGCATTCACTATATTAGGCACTCCTTCACACTTCTCAGTGAAGACCGAAACAAAGAAGTCATTGAACATCTCTGCCATTTCCAAGTTTCCTGTTACTGTTTCTCCCTCCTCACTGAGCAGTAGGCCTATCCTGTCCTTGGTCTTCCTCTTGCTTCTAATGTAGTGATAAAAAGTCTTCTTGTTTCCCTTTATTCCTGTTGGTAGTTTGAGCTCATTTTGTGCCTTTGCCTTTCTAATTTTGCCCCTGCATTCCTGTGTTGTTTGGCTACATTAATCCTTTGTAATTTGTCCTACTTTCCACTTTTTATATGACTCCTTTTTATTTTTTAGATGATGCAAGATGAAATGGACACTGGCATAGCTTAGAGCAGCTCCAGGGCTGCTCTAAATTATACCATTTGAAACCAGCAACTGGAGCAGCTGAATGTCTGCAAGAGCATCATATGCTCCGCAATGCTCCCTTCTGCCTCTGGCATGCCACTTGGTGCATGGAAGGGGTGGGTGACATTATAGCCATTTATATCAGCTTTGTACCTCCCAACAATTCCCTTGTGATAGGGAGAATCCTTGCCTGCCCTTTTAAGGCAACTTTACCGCTACTTTTCACAGCTTCAGAAGTATAAAGCAGCCAGAGCTGGGTCCCATCCTTAGTGCTTCGGGGGCATGTTGAGGACACGGCCCCATACCTGAATGGTATTTGGCATTTAATACAGGTTATTTTTGTATGGAATAATTATTTGAAGCATTAGGCCCCATCAAATTATTTTCTCAAGTGAGACACACCCATTTTATGTTTGTTTTTAATTTAATACAACAATGTAACCTTCACTTTCAATAGGGCAAAGTCCTCCTCTGAGACAGAGAGATCATCCCCACAGATCTGATAGAGTTATTGCTCTCAGATTATGAATGTCATTGTTGCTGCAATGTCCCTTTTAGTCACTCAGAGACAACATTGCTCTGTCACCTTTTGCCAAGCCAACAAAAACACATACAGCAAGAATGAAAATCTCTGGATGATCATGAAGCAAATACCACATGCATCTCAAAGGAAATCACATTTTACATTCTATAATAGCAGGAGGCTCACCTGGTTTTGTTTAGTCCCAGTATGACTATATGCCATTGGCTTTCCTCCAATTTATCTCTTTCAATTTTTTACTATGTGCAAGTGGTTCTCCTTACTTATCTAAAGCATTCTGCATATTTGTTTTTCATTTAGGAACCCTGTCGATTTTTTAAAAAAACGTTTGTTGTAAAAACCATAAGGGAACTCAGCAGTTCATGCATTCTGATCTGTTCTCACAACAAGGTGCTTGAGATAAAGAAATTGGCATGATGTAATTATTTGATATGGGAATGAAAGATTATATAGGCACTGCACATCTGTATCACAGCTACAGTTAATGGCTCTGAGTGCTGATTCATGTGCCAGAAATCAGGTGCCAAGGAAAATAAATCTTTTTTTTTTATTTATAGCCCCAACATATGCTTATTTAAGCCTTACCTAGTATGCAAAGAAGATGACTTGGGAAAAAAAAAAAAGATTACAGTGGTGGAATAACACAGGAAATTATGCAACTGATACATGAACCTGAGAGCTGCAGATCCCATCTGGTAACGTCTATCTTTTTGCAAGGCTTTGGTAAAACAAGACAAATTATCCTGGTTCTCAAATCCAAACTTGTTTCTATAGATTCATATGGATTTTGCATTGACACAGCACACTGCAGTCTATACAAGCTGCACAAGGCGCAAGTGATTCATTCCTCATTCTTATCCATTCACACAGGCTGAAATCTACCCTGGTACAAATGTCCAGCTCATGGCCTCTGCATCACACAAGCCCCACTGAAATCCACAGAGCTTAAATTGGATTTAAGTGGCACATATATATTGTACTGTCCTTCCACACAAGGGTTAATTTCACCTATTTTGTTCAGCATTCAGTCAGCATGGATAAACCAGGTGGGATAAAATCTAAGCTGAACTTTTGCCAAAAAACTTGAACTGATCCAAAGAAAGATTGTTTTTGAGAAAAGTGCACATATTTTTCCCATGTTATTTTCCATGTTTGCCTTTGAGGTATAGGAGGGTTGCATCCCTCTCTCTCTCTCTTCTCCAAGGAGCAATGTCCTGCACAGTGATCTCTGATCCATGTAGGCGACAAGTGTCACAAGACCAGGACATGGGTGATAAATGCCTAGTGGTTGGAGCAAGGAATCAGAGTTCATTGGCAGAGTCAAGAGTCACAGCGAGAGTCAGGAGTCAGAGCCAGAGTCAGAGGCTAGGTGCATGGTCAAAGGGGGAGTCAGCGGCCAAGTGCCAGAACCAATGGTCCCAGCCAAAGTCAGGAGTAGGGTTGCAAACTTTCCGACTGCAGAAAACCAAACACCCCTGCCCTGCCTCCTGCCCCACCCTTTCCCGAGGCCCTGCCCCTGCCACAGCCGTTCTCTGAGGCTCCACCCCTGCTCACTCCATCCCCCCACCCTCTGTCATTCGCTCTCCCCCACCCTCGCTTATTTTCACTGGGCTGGGCAGAGGGTTGGGGTGCAGGAGGGAGTGAAGGCTCCAAAGTGGGACCAGAAATGAGGGGTTTGGCGTGTGAGAGGGGGCTCCGGGCTGGGGCAGAGGTGTGGGGGGGGCAGGCTCTGCTCTGGGGCTGAGGGGTTTGGAGTGCAGGAGGGGGGATGCGTTCTGGGAGGGAGTTTGGGTGTGGGAGGGGGCTCAGGCCTGGGACAGGGGGTTGGGGTGTGGGAGAGGGCATAGGGTGCAGACTCTTGGAAAGAGTTTGGGTGTGGGAGGGGACTCAGGGCTGGGTCAGCTGGTTGGGCAGGAGGGGGTGAGAGGCGTGGGCTATGGGAGGGAGTAATGGTGTGAGAGGGGGTTCCAACCTGGGGTAGGGGGTTGGGGTGCAGAAGGGGGTTCAGGGTATGGGCTCCGGACAGCACTCACCTTAGATGGCTCCTGGAAGTGGCCAGCATGTCAACCCTAGCTGGTATGATTTAGTTGGGGTTGGTCCTGCTTTGAACAGGGGATTGAACTAGATGACCTCCTGAGGTCTCTTCCAACCCTAATCTTCTGTGATTCTATGAGTAAGGCAAGGCAGGAGCAGGGCTGGGACAAAGTGGGAAAGGCAGGGACCAAACAAGCTCAGGAGCTGCCATGGCTGAAGGTAAATGCTTTGGGCTGATTCCTGAACTGCTGCTGGGTTTAAGAGCTGATCTGCTGACTCTTCCAACCAATCAGATGTGTGGCCAATCTGGCAGCCTGCTATAGGCCAGCCATGCTTGTTAGGTTGCCCAGAGACTGGTTTTGCTGCAGGTCCGGACTCCTGACAACAAGTTCTTTAATGGATCTGGCATCATTTCAGAAAAGTTCTAGGGAGAGCAAAGTGGTGTCAGTATGCAGAACATTATATGTGATTATATTACATCCTGCAGAGTTGGGGGGTGGGGTTTGAGGAAAGGAGTTGGAGATATAATGGAGTATATAGACCTATTAAAAGTCTAGGGCAACTGTTCCCCTTGCCCCATAGCAAACAATCCCCCCTGGTGCCCAGAAACTAACCTGAGAAAATAAATGAAAGTCACATGTAATCCACACTAGTCTGCTAAAAGTCACATGATCTGCAACTAACCTTGTACTGCATAATTGTGAGGGACAGTCTAGTCATGGCTAGACAAGACAAATGCAGAGCAATCCACTACCTAAAAAGCCCACCACCTCCTACTCAGAAGACATTCATCATATGAGGGAACACACTGATTGTTCACCAGCTGCAATTAGACACCAAACTAGCCAAAATGTTGGAAGCCTTTTTTTTTAATGTTTATCATTCATTTAGTGCTTGCAAAATGTACCAGATGGAGAAGTGAAGTATTTTGGGTTAACACAAAAAAGCACAATATGGGCAACACCCATGCAACCCCCACCCCCATCCAATTAAGACCATATGTCTCACTCATGACTTAGAAGGATCAACTATAGGAGTGAGAAGGGAACTAATTTTCTTCACTGAGACAGCAATAAAGGATGCCAACTGTAACACGGATATCCGTCCTCTACAAATCATTTCACACAGGCCACTGAACAGCTGCTCAGATGGTGATTTCTGGTGGCTACCAGTCTGGGTTGGATTCAAGCCAGAAGTCTAATGGTGAAAGATGATGTAACCTCTTAGCAAGTCCTGGAGTCATCTAGTCCTCTACAGTGAGCCTACCCTGAGAAAACATTTGTAATGGAAACTTCCCTGCCTCCCCCTCCTTTCCTGGATGTGGAGGATATGCCAAAAAATGTCCTCCAGCTGAGACAAGCTTAGCTGTAATGCTTCTATCGGCTTGATCAGACAGGCTTGTAAAGTTCACTTGGTAGAGCTGCTGACCATGAGAGCCTAGTTTCAGCATGAGCCTTGCTTGTCCATTCACTGGCTAGCCAACACTGCTAATGGGTTAACTCTGCTCTAAGCATGTGGAGACCAATTGGCTGCGGTAACAGGAGGGAAAAAGAAGAAAGAGACATATGAATCTTATGGCCATGCATATATCAATGAGAAGGAATCAGAGAGACAAGACCAGAGGGGTCTGCTTGCCCTGAACACAGTGTTTGTCCCTGTTTCTTGAAAGAAGACATCTGCCTTCTGAATGCCTTGAACATGAGAATCCTTCCATTAATATTACTGTGTGAGCCAGTCAGAACACTGTAGGTTTGCACTATAAGGGCTTGATCCAAAGCCCACTGATGTCAGTGGGAGTTTTCTCAATGACATAAATGAGGCCCTTGTCTTTAATGTTGTTTGCTAAGCATATGCAGGCTACATATCTTAGGTATTTATATGACTCCCCTCATTACTGTAGCACCTCAAAATCTGTAATGTGTGTATCCTCATGACACCCGGTGAGGTAGGGAAGTGTGATTAGCCCCATTTTACAGAGGGAGAACTGAGGCACAAAACATGTCAGTGACTTCCCCAAGAAGATTGCACAGGGAGCATTTGGTAAAGCTGGGAATCGAATGCAGAAGGAATTCTTCTCCCTGGCTGCAGACCTGCCCCATGGCCCTAGAGGGGCTCCTGCTCCCTTGTTCTGCAGGGAATAGGCCTAAAGGATCTCTACCCCCACCCTCACTGTCCCCAACCATGCAGAGGTGGCCTTCAGCAGTACAAGGGTGTGCACAGCAACCCGGATCCTGCCAACCCCCAGGCCCCAGAGTGAAACCACATCAGTTTTGCACTGTCTGGGGCCCTCCACTTGCACTCAGAGGAGGGAACCAGATGGGACCCTTTATGCTACATAGACAATAATGAAGGAGTTCTGTGTGCCATCCATTCAGAGAGTCTGAAGATAATGATGTCAGCTCACAAAACAAAGCACAGACAGACCCTGAACATATTGACACCCGAGACAGAGAGACAGCGCCAAGGGGTTGGGAGAATCCTCAGCTATGTCTAGGAGAGGTGAGGCAGTGCTATCTAATCAGATATGTTGGCTCATGCAAATGGTGAACAGATGAAAAACAGCTGCATTTCACCAGCTATTCTCCCATATAAAAATCAAAAACTCCTTGGGAAGATTCACTAATGAGCTATTATTTGAATTTACTGGCAGCATCTGACTCACAGTGGGGTCTTCTCTCCTCTTGAAATTTATGACCTGGTGCCTCATCATGCCATGACGTCACCCACTGCCGTGAATTTTATGAAGACACACACAGGTCTCCTTGAAAGGACATGCACCCCAGCATTGGTCCCTGGGCTTCTGCATTTCTGAGAAATGGGTTGGCACATCTGTGACAGATGCGACCACAGAGAGCCATCCTCCTCCCAAGTTTGTACTGCATTTAAGGCAGCTTGAGAGGGATTTTTATATACCACCAATTAAAAACAGCATTCACCCTTGTGTCCTCATGCCCCACCCTGACTCTGCACTTTTCCTCCAAGGCAGCCAGACAGTTTTGGGCTCATAAGGATGATTGATTTTGTTTTCTTTTGGCAGTGAAATATATTAAATCCTTCAGAGACAGGGCGGGACTCAGAATTGCCTTCTCCATCACTTGATCCAAGCTCCAAATCAAAAAAACAGTGGCTGCAGCACGGAATATCTAATATAATCCCCAGTTAAGCTAGTAGGATGGGCCTTAAAAAGAGACAGGTCAGTGGTGATCTGGGGAGGTCCTGGATGACTGGAAAAAGGCTAATGTAGTGCCCTTCTTTAAAAAAGGGAAGAAGGAGGATCAGGAAACTACAGGCCTGTCAGCCTCATCTCAGTCCCTGGAAAAATCATGGAGCAGGTACTCAAAGAATCAATTCTAAAGCACTTAGAGGAGAGGAAAGTGATCAGGAAGAGTCAGTATGACTTCACCAAGGGCAAGTCATGCCCAACTAACCTAATTGCCTTCTACGATGCGATAACAGGCTCTGTGGATGAGGGGAAAGCAGTGGATGTGTTATTCCTTGACTTTAGCAAAGTTTTTGATACAGTCTCCCACAGTATTCTTGCCAGCAAATTAAAGAAATATGGGCTGGATGAATGGACTATAAGGTGAATAGAAAGCTGGCTAGATCATCAGGCTCAATGGGTAGTGATCAATGGCTCCGTGTCTAGTTGGCAGCCCCAAGTGGAGTGCCCCAAGGGTCAGTCCTGGGGCCAGTGTTGTTCAATAACTTCATTAATGATCTGGAGGATAGCATGGACTGCACCCTCAGCAAATTTGCAGATGACTTTAAACTGGGAGGAGTGATAGATACGCTGGAGGGTAGAGACAGGATACAGAGGGACCTAGACAAATTAGAGGATTGTGCCAAAAGAAATCTGATGAGGTTCAACAAGGAAAGTGCAGAGTCCTGCACTTAGGACAGAAGAATCCCATGCACTGCTACAGACTAGGGTAGAGTGATCTGATGAGAGGAAGAAAATATTGGGACAAATTGAGGGGGAGGGTCGGGGTCAGAGCAAAAAAAAAAACAACTCCTATGGGGGCTCTTGCAGGGCCCAGGGCGTGGAACAAATTGCCCCACTTGCCCCCACCTCCTCTGGGCAGCTCTGTAGATTTCACCGACCCAGTAACAAATGTGAACTCCTAAAGCATTACACTAGTCTTGCCATGAAGTCACAGACAGTCCCCTTGTGCATTCCAGTCTATCTTGCCACCTAGGCAAGCTGGACTTAGTGATAGTTGGTTGCTATCCACCAATGATCACAAATTATTCAGGTTGCTTCCAGACCCAAGAGACCCAAGAGACCAGTCACTTACCTCAGGTCAATTTGTACCTCAGATCTCACCAAAGACCATGCTTGTAGCCAATCCTGTAATAAACTAACAATGATTTATTAAAAAAGAAATGAGAGAATTATTACAAGGTTAAAATAGGCAAATATATATATACAAATGCATTACAGTCTATGGTTTTAAAAGATGACAGAGCTGTAGTAATCTGAGCTCTGAATGTCTTTGTGGGCTAACCCAGGTTGACCCTGGGGATCTCTGATTCTGTTATGTAGCTTCAGCCTTATGAGTCCACACAGCAAAAGAGATGACAAATTTTCTTGTCTGCTATTTTTATTTCCTTCTTCCAGAATTCAAGCTGATGGTTTGAGCCCTTTTGCATGTACGCCTCTTCATGAGTGCAAAGGGGCAATTGATAAAAGTCTTTGTACTGTGATGTCCCAAAATGGCACATTTGGTTTTGAAAGGCCTTCTGGATGAGCAAGAGATGATCCCTCCTGACTGGGTTTACAATTTCAGAGCAAACATTTTTTACAGGTGTAAAGCAAAAACTTAAATATTGCCTTATAGCATGTGACAAAGATATTATACATGGGATTAATACATGCAGTGATTTACAAGCATTTCATAAAGTCAGACACATTGTTAGAAGATCAATACCCACTCTACCATTCTGACACACAGGTGAAACATACTGTTTTCCAGCAATGAATTTGTCAGTGCCTGGCAGAGGCTTAAAGCCTTGGCAACAGCTGGCACTTGATCGGCCAGCATAACAATGGACCTCCCTCCCCCTTTTCATAAAAGGACCACCTTGGGACCCCTTCATTCTAGACAGGATCTAGCTGGGACACTCCTCCATTTAATAATATGGGGAGCACAGTGCAGTCACAACCATCTGACAGCTGTTCATGACCTCCATGTTGAGAACACCAGGTATCTCCGACCCTATGGAGAGCAGATGGACATTCTCAGAAACACATAAACCCTGGATAATGACTTAAACTGAGCTATAGGAATGTTGATGAATCCTGGGCTGCACATTCCAGCAAAAATGGTGTTGCTGCCATCTGCTCTGTTCTGTTGGTTGGATTCCTTGGACTGAGGATCAAGACAGATGCTCTCAAGTTCTGGTGATTGTTCTGTCATATTTACTGGAGAGTTTTGCAAACAACTCACAGGCCATCTTAATGCAGCCATTGCTGTACAGAAAATCCACTTTGCCTGACAACCTTCCCTTGCATAGTCCTGTCTCCATGGTCTCTTGACAAATAATGTCAGTTTGCAACCCCAGGTTTTAATAAACATCATTACATTTCAGCAGAAGAAGATCTATTTGAGTGAATTCTTAACTAGTGTTTGACCAATAGTGTGACCTAATATACTGGCATCATTTCACAAAAGCCTCATTTTCTCATAACGTGTGGGGCTCAAATTCAATGGCAAGCCTCATAGTGGGTATGCACTTTGGCTTGCTCCTGAAAAAGTAAATCTCATCAATGCAAAATAATGTAAATGTGCATTTCTCAACAGCATCTCCCACTGCCAAGCAGATAACAAGTTTATGTAGGCTCAGAAAAAAATTCCCATTTGAATAATTATTGTTTTCTTATAAATTAGCTCCACAGAACTGCATCACATGTAGTAAAACAATTTTACGTTACATGGGCTTAACCGGCAGGACTAGTATAATAAATCCTATGTTGAGTCACCAAATTCCTTGCATTCTTTGACTTCCCATTCTGTGTCAAATGTCAGATTTCTTGTTGGGGTAACACAAGCTACAGCCAGAGCTAAGGGGCTGTGTGGGTTTTAATTGTAAAAGCAACATTCTCGCAGAGAATGACAAGTTCATAGCCTTAATTCATGTCTTACTTGTCCTCTGGATGGACTGAAGTAGCTGGAAAGTCTTGTCATCTCTACACAGTCTGGTTTTGTGTTTAAGCTCCCAGAGATCTAGCTGGGGGGTCTTAAAGACATGCAGTACCCAGGACACTAGGTCCCTGAACCTGGGTGGGGCCTCTGTGTGCTACTGGAATCCAAATAAAAATATTAATAATATGTTTGAACTTACTGAGCAGGATGAGAACATTCAGAAACTTGGAGGCTGATTCACCCAATCAGAATGGTAGCATCTTACCACCACTTTGCATTCACTTTGTACTGGTATTGAACAAAGGTGAACGTGGTCCATAAAACTAGGTTAATGAATTCCATGTTTTATTTATTTACTTATTGTGACAGTTTGCACCATTATGTTCACCCTTTTTACAAGACTATGATGAATTTTGTATGCCTTGTGAGGTATCATTTAAAAACTCATAATCTGCTGAACATTATTGTCCTGGTAAAATATATGTGGCAACATTGTATGTAAAGTAATACGGTTCTACTGTATAACATTGCTGTAACATGTTCCAGATTTAGAAAAGCAGGTCCAAAGCAGTTCTTCAGAGACAAAAGACATACTGACACCCACCCCAAGTACCAGCATAATCAAATAGACTATCAAGGACTATCACTAGTTAAGCAGCCGTTCTTTGGGAAAAGGGTGTGAGAGAGAACTTTACATACTGACAATTGAACAACTGGGGGTTTCCATATAAACAGACTGGCTCTTGCCTGAACCCCAGCTGGAGATAATCATCAAAGAGGGGAGAAAGATATAAGAATGAGAAAAAGAGGCTCCCAAATTACCTCTCTCCTCTAATCTCAACTCACAGCAGCTACAACACTTGAAAGAAAAAGAAAGCATCATTGAACTGTGTGTGGGGAGGTCCTGGCTGAAGCAATCCTGACAGACTGCTGTAAGCTTATGGTGAGAAAACCCTTTTTGCTTTTAAATTCACTTAACTTGTTAAGTTAGGTATTATCTTGTGTTTTATCTTTTTATTTTCATTGTAACCAATCCTACTTTTATGCCTCATTAATTGCAATCCCTTGAAATCTATATTTTGTAGTTAATAAATTTGTTTTATTATTTTATCTAGACCAGTGTGTGTTTGTTTGGGAACCACCACATGAGATGACAGGGTTTGTGCATATTATATTTCTTTGCTGAAATGACAGACTTTCTATGAGCTTGTATTGTCCAGAAGGAGAGAGCTGGGCAGTACAAGGCACACATTTCTGGGGATAAATCTGGGACTGGGAGTTGGCTGGTGTCGCTCTGCAGTGTAATTCAGGAGTGGCTTGCTAGAAGCATTACTATAATTCAGTTGGGAGTGATTTTGCATGCTAGAGGCTGTGTGAGCAGGACCAGGAGGGTTGCTCTCAAAGCAAAGCAGTGTAAAAAGCAGCCCATTATGGAGAACTGAAGGGACAGAGCTGTTCAGCAGTCCCAGTTGTACCCTGGGTAATGTCACACTTATTTATGTATTTGCACTTAGATTGTAAGTTCTTTGGGGTAGGGACAATATTTTTGTTCTGTGTTTGTACAACACATAGCACAATAGGGCCCTGGTCCATAAGCTACTGTAGTACAATACAAATAACAACTTTATTATTGTTGTTGTTGTTGTTATCACACTTTTAGAGCCTCTGGATTTCTATGCTATCCTAGTCCTTCTTTCCTCTGTTAAACTGTTTTGAGTACATTGAAGCTGTTCAGACCACGCAGCTTCTGACCTGTAGCTCCCTTGATACCTTTGCAGTCCTCACCTCGATATGAGCCTCATAATGGGTGAAATTCACCAGTGTAGAAAGCCAAGGCAAGGGAGGCCACCGATACATTCCCAGAATGCCAGACATTCCGGTACTTTCAGGAAGGACATAGGCCCATCCTACCAGAATGACCCAACCCCCACAAGCATGATCTTGCACTCATGGTGTGTGTGATGTCACACCATACAGAGGACACCATTTGGAAGAGCCACTCTGCCCCCTGCCAGTGTGACTTCACACCCCAACAGGGATGGAGTGGTGCACTTTTCAAAAGAGTCCCCCCACATCTGATTTTGTCTCAGTACCGGACAGGGGACAAAACACCCAAGAAGAGGACTGTCTGGTTTAAAACCAGATGAATGGCAAGGCCTATTCCAACTTAAGTTCCACTTAAACCCCAGTATGAGGACATAAGTAGGATGTAAGTGGTGCCTGGGCCTGTGCTGACCCCTCTGCACCTGATATAATTATTTAGTATTTATTCCACAGGGTGCTAGGATTCTTGGGATCCAAAGATCTCTACGGAGCCGATTTGTATGGCTCATTCCCCAATCTCAGTCTTGTAAAGATGGAGCATGGCAGTTCAAGAAACAATATGGAAGCCTGAAGGCACAAACATTTCATGATGCTATACAGCAAGCTTGAGTTTTTGGAGAGAAGCTTCCACTGTCAGAAATTGAGATAGCACATAACTGAATTATGCTCCTATAACCACTTGGAGTTTGCCAACTCATGAACCTCTGAACTGAGCCTCTAGGACTGCCCTATGGACTACAACAATAATGGCTACCAGAACCCCCTGACAACATTTCCCAGCAGGTTTGGAGTGGATACAGAATGGATTAGAAACTCCTGCTGACGCTAGTAGGGACGATTCTGCATGATGTAAAGTGAACTACCGGTTTGATAGGCCAATGATGAGCTGGTGCTGCTCAGTCCCTCAGTGGGAGGAGACAGCCTGCCTTGGAGGCAAAGAGACTCATTTTAGTTTCAGTTCTGAGCTTTGAGTTTGGCCTGGGATCTGAGCAGAACAGCTCAAGGAGACTCTGATTAACTCCCCCTCCCCACAAAAGGAGTCTTTGCACTGCTGTGGGATCTACTGCATGGGTCAGGCAGTTCCAGCCCTGCAGAGACCAGAAATCTGACCCAGCATCGGCTACTGAGAGCCAGCTGAGACCCACACAAGACTCCAGACCAGGGAGCCAGGAGTGGACCCTGCTCCACCCAGAGAAGTGACACAGTAAGATGACCAGTTTTGTTTGTTTGTTTGTGCAAGAAAGTCAACATTCATAACTGTGCATTACTCATCTCTGGACTCCTCCTCGGGGTATCGTCTGCCTGGGAAGGTACTGAGGAAGGAGCTGGGGGTTGGGAAGAGTTGTGAGTGGTGGGAAGCAGAGGATTGGTTGATTTGTTGATAGTGCTAGTATCTCTTAGTTAATGCTAACCCTTTCCTTCCCCAGATCCTATTATCCTACTCCCAATAAGTATCGCCCTTGTCATTTCTGAGCATGTCATTTCTTGGGTGGGCTTTGTACTTTACTGTTTCTTGTGTACAGGGCTATACCCTCCTTGCCAGCGGTGGTAGCATTATTCATTTTCCCAAGGGACAGCACCCCGTATGTCTTGGGCACAGTGAGGAATCACCTTGGGTGGAGGCACGAGGCATCCCACAAAAGAACCCAGACCCCAACCCACAGAGAAAGGGCAGAAGCCACTGAAGTAGAAGCCCCAGGGCGTAGACTTGAGACACACCTCAGGGAAGGGGTTAAACTCCCATGAGCTATGTCACACCCGTAAACAAAAAGCCAAATGGCTCTTAATCAGAGAGTCTCCCTCGGTTCACTTCTGCTTCTGGTTAACTTTCTTCCAGGCCTAAAAACTGCACATCATGCACACACACACATCAGCCAATCACAGGCCAGGATTTTTCATGTGTCTGATAATAGAGATCATTCAGCCAATCACAGCACTGTTAAATTGCTTCATACTGGGAAGCTGGGATTCTGCTACTATAAGACAGAAAACTAAATTTGTAATATACTGCAACTGAGTGGCTTCTGCGGGCATGAAGAGACGTCAATTTTCTTTTTACTTTCATCACCCCCAGTCTAAGAACTTCCTTCTCCCACCCATCCCTAAAGCAAAACCTCCCATTGGTTAGACTACGATTATTTAACACCAAACTTTGAACTTAGATCATATTCTTTTTTATTAAACTGTAATAGGTAGAGCTGGTCAGAAATTTTCAGGCAGAATTTTTTTCTGTCAGAAAATGCCAGTTCATCAAAATCAGAATGTTTTGCAAGACTATGTCAATTCTGACAAAATTCCAGTGGAAACAAGGCAGGTTTTCTGCCACCTTGCCTCCTTGGTCCTTTGACAGCCCAGCTCTCAGGCTCTCCAAGCTGCCTAGCTCCCCACCTGGCAGGCTACTGGGGCTTGGGGAAGCTCAGGAAGCCTCAGATATTTTTCGAAGTGAAAATTGTGAATTCCCATGTCACAGGAAAGTTCAAGTTTTTTTCTATTTCACAATGATTTTTTTTTTATTTCATAATTTCTGTGGAATGGGAATTCCAGTCGCCAACCAGCTCTGGAGGTATTTAGAACTGAACTATAAGATGCCTGATTCCTGATCCATCCACCAAAGAGACTAAGCACTCTCTCCCCTGATTGGTATCCAGCATATGGGGCCATCGCAAGACACCTTGTAATTTAATTTTAAAGACCTTGGGATCACATAGAGTGCAACAGAATGAGCTCAGAAGAGCAAGTCTGACACAAAAGCTCCTTGGCAAAAGGTCTCCTATTCTTTGGAAACATCTCTCGTCTCAGACCGGATAAACTCACTACATCAAAGACATTGCTTATAGAGCATTTGTCCATAAAGAGCAACATGTAAGGTCTCTACTGAAAGCTTGCAACTTGTTGCTGTTCATAATCCTGGCATGACATGTGTACGGATGATACTTAAGGAATAATGTAACTATATTGAAGTTTATGACCCTGGAGTCATCAGGGAGTAATACTACTTGATGACGGTCTATTCATGCAGGAAGGCTTTGCCATGCTTCCCCACCCAACGCCCCGGTCAGTAGAAAGGTAATGCCAGGCTCAATTGTCAATCATTGCCCCATCACAGAACAATTCATAGAAAACCATCAAAGACAACTGGGAACAACCAAAATACCTTGGAGGTAAAAAGGAACAGTGTAACCAACTGGGGATCGCCCTGCCTGTGAATAGCCAAAAGACTGATTCAGAGATGAGAGGACAGAGAAAGACCCTCTGCATCCATTCACTGAGAAGACATCTTGTGAGCAGGGTGTTTTGCAAGAAAGACTGGATCCATCCTGTTTCCTGGGAAGCCAACCAGATCTGCAACACATTGAACTTGAGAGGTGTGAGAAGAGAACCTACTTTACTGAGTAGGAAAGGTGACTATCAATAAATGCAGGCCCTAGTTCACGTTTTATGATTTTGTCTTGCACTGTAATAATCTGTTTCCATCACTTTCTCTTGTCTCTAGTGAAACCGCTATTCTTTCTTAATAAGCTTCTTCTGTGTTATTACAAGTGTGGTGTGTTATACAGGAGCAGTGGTTTAAGGTAAACCTGGTAAACCAGGATACACTGCACCAGTGGGAGCAGAGGATCTGGGATTTCTGTAATTACCAGTGCCAGAGGCTGGATATCATAGGGGAATAATTCGAGTGGATCAGGTACTGTGGAGCACCCATTGTTAACCTGCAAGGTAGACATGACTGGCACCGCCCGGAGAAGAGTGCTGGAGTGGCTGAAAGACTGCTGGTGTTTGGGAGCTAACCCCCACAAGCAAGACTCCCTCATGCTGGAGGCAGGGGGTAACAATGTGACTCATAGTTCTGGGAGCTCAGAGAACCATCACAGTAAGTCACACACACCTACCCCTGAAAGAATGTAAATTGGAAAAGAAAAATACCTTACTTAAAACTGATGCTGACTGTTGATTGTGTGTGTGTGTGCTCACATGCGTCTGTATGCATATGCATGCGTGTGTGTGTGTGTACACACAGAGATGAGCCAGAGCCAGAATAATCAGATCCAGATTCCCAGTCCTTCCAAGGACCACTAATCTAATATTCCAGTCTAGCATTTCAGAAGGTAACGTGACGCACAAAGCCCCAGTGGAAGACATGCAAATTCCACACTTGCAATCAAAGTAAAAATACCCACAGTGCTCTGGCAAAACAGCCTGTTCCATTTCAGGTTCAAGATCTTAACTTCAAATAAAGCCCAGAGGCGCCTCTGTCTCCTCTGCAGGCTGGAGGAAGGCCATTTGCACCTGTGAACGTTTTCATTTTCATCTTAATTACATGGCCCGGTGCCTGCAGTTTTCCAACGCTGACAGAAAGTGGTTTATGATGAAAGCAAGTGGAGCAGTTACAGCAGGATCCAGCTTATTCTTCCTGTGACCTCGCTGTGGCTTGAACTTACTGTGTTGTTCCAACTGGTCTGTATTTTAGCAGCTTTGGCACCGGCTCAGGAAGGAAAAAACCTGGTATCTTCCAGACAGGAGTTATTTTAAAAAACCTGTAGAGGTGTGGCCATTGTTAGTCACTTTTTCTCTCATTGTTCCTTTCCAAGGACAGGGAGATAATATGAAGGTAGTATGCCAGGTACCATTAAGCACCATAGGCTCCTGGACTGGATAGGATCTGTTCTCTTTCTTTTTTTGAGTTCCACTGTTCAACTGCCTATTTTGCAGAAGTAGCCAACGCTGAACTTATTCTGTACATTAGTCTGATTCTGACAAGCCAAGGAAACCACAAATAAAGCACATGGATTTTGAGTCTAAGAACTCTTCCCAACTATGACCAACAGAAAACATCTGTGGAGAGAAGGAACTGTTCATTTACTATCTGAAATGTCAGTGAAACCCAGGAGGAAAGGAACTGAATACAGCCATTCCATAGACCTTGCATAGCCCTTGCTGCAGTAATTGAATGTAGCTAATTTGCACTGATTCATTGTAGCCTTTTTATGCTAACGGAATAGAAATATAATGAAAGCAAGGGGAAAAACATCGCTCCACATAATCGTGTTCTTCGGGCAGAGAAAAAACCCAGCACCATTTGAGGAAGAATCCAGCCAAAAGTGCAGGAATTAGAACAGCTCTATCATTACACAACACACTCATGTTTCATCTGGAGAATGAATCATAAAAATAGGGCTGTCAAGCGATTAAAAATTAATTGCGCAATTAAACAAATTAAGCACTATTAATCACATTGTTAAATAATAATAGAATACCATTTATTTAAATATTTTGGGTGTTTTTTTTACATTTTCAAATATACTGATTTCAATTACAACACAGAATACAAAGAATACAGTGCTCACTTTATCTTTATTTTGTTTACAAATATTTACCCTGTGTAAAACAAAAGAAATAGTATTTTTCAATTCCCCTCATACAAGTGCTGCAGTGCACTCTCTTTATCATGGAAGTTAAACTTACAAATGTAGAATTATGTACAAAAAATAACTACATTCATGAACAAAACATTGTAAAACTTTAGAGCCTACAAGTCCACTCAGTCCTACTTCTTGTTCAGCCAATCACTAAGACAAACAAATTTATTTACATTTGAAGGAAATAATACTGCCCACTTCTTGTTTACAATGTCACCTGAAAGTGAGAACTGGTGTTCACATGGCACTGTTGTAGCCAACGTTGCAAGATATTTATGTGCCAGATGCTCTAAAGATTCATGCTTCAACCGGCATTCCAGGGGACATGTGTCCATGCTGATGAGGTGTTCTGCTCGATAATGATCCAAAGCAGTGCGGCCTGACCAAGTTCATTTTCACCATCTGAGTCAGATGCCACCAGCATAGGGTTACCAGATAGCAACTGTAAAAAAACGAGACAGGGGGTGGGAGGTAATAGATGCCTATATATGAAAAAGTCCCAAAAAATGGGACTGTCCCTTTAAAAACAGGACCTTTGGCCACTCTACACCACCAGAAAGTTGATTTTCTTTTCTGGTGGTTTGGGTTCTGTAGTTTCCGCATCGGAGTGTTGCTTTTAAGACTTCTGAAAGCATGTGCCACACCTTATCCCTCTCAGATTTTCGAAGACACTTCAGATTCTTAAACCTTGGGTTAAGTGCTGTAGCTGTCTTTAGAAATCTCACATTGGTACCTTCTTTGCATTTTGTCAAATCTGCAGTGAAAGTATTCTTAAAATGAACATGTGCTGGGTAACATGACTGTTGTAACATGAAATATATGGCAGAATGCGGGTAAAACAGAACAGGAGACATACAATTTTCCCTCAAGGAGTTCAGTTACAAATTATTTAACGCGTTTTTTTTTAAGTGTCATCACTGTGGAAGCATGTCCTCTGAAATGGTGGCCAAAGCATGAAAGGGCACACGAATGTTTAGCATATCTGGCTTGTAAATACCTTGCAATGCAGGGTACAAAATTGCCATGTGAATGCCTGTTCTCACTTTCAGGTGACATTGGAAAAAAGAAGTGGGCAGCATATCTCCCATAAATGTAAATAAACTTGTTTTTCTTAGTGATTGGCTGAACAAGAAGTAGGACTGAGTGGACTTGTTGGCTCTAAAGTTTTACATTGTTTTGTTTTTGAGTGCAATTATGTAACAAAAAAATCTACATTTATAAATTGCACTTTCACAATAAAGAGCTTGCACTACAGTACTTTTAGGAGGTGAATTGAAACATACTATTTTTTTGGTTTATCATTTTTACAGTGCAAATATTTGTAATAAAAAATAATAATATAAAGTGAGCACTGTACACTTTGTATTCTATGTAGCAATAGAAATCAATATATTTGGAAATGTAGAAAAAGCATCCAAAAATATTTAACAAATTTCAATTGGTAGTCTATTGTTTAACGATTAAAACTATGATTAACCATGATTAAATTTTTTAATCATGATTGTTTTGAGTTAATCGCATGAGTTAACTGTGAGTAATTGACAGCCCTACATAAAAAATTCCCATAAAGTTCTGATTTAATAACAGCAAAACTGGGTAGCATCAAGGAGGCCTTCTGCCCCTTTACTTGTAGAAGAAACCTCCAGTTTTCACAGAGTGAGTGGAACAGCAATAATGTCTTGATGTAAACAGTGTTCTTCCCAGTGAAACTTGGCTCACAAAGTCAGCTGGAAACTGGAGACAAGCTGTTTAACCCTTTAACACAGAAACATGATGTTAGTCATTGATGTAGAAATCCATATCGAAGCCCATTGCCAGGGCACATGGGCCCTCTGAATCAATAAAACAATCAATGAAACATCAGCAGAGTGTCATGGAGCCCCTTGCTTATTTGAAAAAAAACTCTAATTCCCTTTTATAAACATCCAGTCAAACAAGGGGCCTTACACTATGCTCTGAAGTGCATCAAAATTGGCCTGTGATGGACCATCAGAGGGGGCAAGTCCCAGAGGTGTGGCCCTCCTGCTGAGCACATCCTGTTATCAGAGCGGGAACCCCCAGAAGGCACAGTACAGAAGACACACCAAGTGGAAAGGTTCTGAGCCATCTTCCACCTTCCAGTTCTGGGCTGTCAAGTTGACCTAGAGTGCTCATTGACAGCTGTATTCAGTACCTGTGGCAGAGGGATTTTCCCCCACCCCCTGCCTCTCCAGTTAACCAGCTGTTTGTGTAGCCTCCTCTCCCCATTCCCTCCCTGCTTCTTTTCTTCCTCCGACAAATATTAAAGAATTTAAAAAGCAAACAGAAAGCCCAGCTGTGCCTGGTAGCCTCCCATGAATCGTGAGCTGGGCAAGGGAGAACTTCCTCAGGGACCAGGCAAAGGGGCCTTTTTTTTGTTTTTTTTTTAGTTCATGCAGGAAGATTGAGGATTTAAAAAAATTAAAAAAACCTTCTGTGTCCAAGGCTCATATTTGTCAGCAGCTGCAACTTTTTCTGATTCCTAATAAATCAGGTTGTCCTGGACAGCCAAGCTGCACAGCATTATCATTGGCTCAATACGTTTGCTGAAAGGAAAATAACACTGTGGCTTTGTGGGAGGGGACAGGATCTGCTCTTCCAGCAGGTTTGTTGATATTAGTCCATGGTCTTGTCAGCTTCCATGTATATTCTGGATTCTAAAAGCTTTCCTGTATTCCCATCACCAAGATACAGGGAGTCACCAAACCCAAATATTACTCCGTGCAGCTCACACCTCGAAGAGTCTTTCTTTATTTTCCTCCCCTTTTTTGTTTTCCATCAACTCTTCTGCAGCATTTGTGTACATTGAGTTTACAGAGTTAAGTAGCTGAACTCAGGTCCAGGGTGAGCTATCTCACATCCATCTAAATAACAGCAAATGTTTGCAGTATGCACAATTTACTCCAAGAGAGATTTTCCACAGGTACCAGAGGGACAGAGCTCTCTGTCTCAGGGGCAGTGCTGGGACGCTCCTGAGGGCTGTTCAGATCCTGTTTTGAGAATAAGCAGATGAATCTAAAGGTTGCTACTTCTCTATGGGGTAAGATGTGGTAGTCATGCTTGTGCATACATATCATTTATTTCTGCTGGAGCTGCTGTTCCTTTGGCTCACACCTAGGGGCAGCCTCCCACTTTACAGCTGATCAGCCTGAGTTCTCTCTGCAGGGATGCAGTGAGCTGACACCCATGGTGTCTATTTATCTTGATGCTGCGTTTACATCCTTAGTTACACAAGGGAATGAGTCGGGGGGTTGTTTTAATACTCCCTCTAGATTCCAGGAGCTTTCTCTAGTGTTTCCGGGAGCCATGACATTTCAAGGGAAACTGTCCCTTATGTAAAGAAAAGAAGTATATACAAAGAAGCACCACTGAGAGTAGAGAGCAGAGAGTTTGAGTGAGCATCTTTCTGCTGTGTGCATGGGTGCTGCTAGTCTGGGGCAGTATTGCCCACCAGTCTCTATCAGTTCCCATCTGCAAAGCTAGACATGTATATTGTACAACACGTATATATTGTATACATATATATCAACCCCATATAGGGAGGTCATGAGGCCCAGATGGACAAGGGTTTTACTCTCCTTGTTCCCAGCCTTCCATGGATATATCTCTCTACACTGCGAATAATGTGTCAGTTTGAATTCTTTGTCGCCCGTTAGCCTCAATCACAAATCTTCATAAACATCACACATTCTGCAGATTTTGCAATATTTTAAGAGCTGGATACCTCAGTTTGTTCTGCTTTGCTAAATGCAATGCCCTCATCTCTCAAAAGACCATAGTTGCGTGGAAGATGAGTCAAGTGAAGGCTAAAATTTTGAAAACTAGTCTCATGAGTGTTTTGTTCTTTGAAGTGCAATACAAAGAGGAGCTTTTCTCCTTAGTTAACTCCTACTACTTCTGCAGTAACTTCCCCAAAATGGGCTAGTTACACAAGCATTGCTTAACATCATCTTCCCTTCCCCGCTTATAATATGTCCTTTTTCTAAGATTCAACGGCTAGAACCAATTTCAGCCCTGATAAGAAGAGGGGGAAAGCTCAACTGACCTCAGTAGAAGTTCACTCTCTAAGTAGGTATCTTTTCTAATCTGCTCTGTAGTGTCCAAACTCTCCCTTTTGCTGGGTTTTGGATTTAACAAACAAAACAACAAAATAAATTAAAGATCAAGCTTTCTCCTCTGTTCCTCTGTTAGGCCTGCTCAGCCCACACCCTAGATCCTCTCTTGGGAGAAAAACACCCACCTTCCTTATATCCAGGTATAAAACATCTGCCTTGGTGTGTCAGCAGAACTCACTTAACTTTTTCCCAGTAGGATCAACACCTTCTAACAGAGTATGTATTTCAGGCAAACACAGCAGCCGCATACACATCCACTTACACTGGGGTTGAGTTTGGCTCTCTGTGTGTTTGAATGGCTCAGTGGTGTCAGGTTCCTTAACTATTCTCCTTATTGTTATTCTTTCCTGCCTTTCCAGCTCTCCCACCCAATACTCCAGTATCTGTCATCTGTCACCCAACATGTACAGGAGGAGAGTCTACAAGACACCCCTATTTGCAGAGTCAAAACATGGCACGGTACCAATAATGGTTCAAAATGCCCTTCACGGGTGAAAGAGAGTCACAGACTGAAGCGTCCACATAGGGGGGGAAGAAAACAGTTTCAGGAAAGGTGCACGTGGGCCATACTTCAACAGGACAAATTTCATTAGATAGCCCAATGGCTTGTTTTTTTGCTGGGGTTTTTGAATTTAAGACTCAGCAACGTTAGAATTGAACGGAATATTGACTGATTCAGGACGAGTGCTAAGGAAAAAAATTCCATGGAAAACCAATAACACTTCATAGTCAAAAGGAAAAACATTCCCTCACCTAGGCAGAGCTGCCCCAAGATCCTTGCTACAGGGGACTTTGCACTTTTCATGTGAGCTTGGAAACCACACCTATATTCATCCCTGATGCTAGGGCAAGTGCACAGGTGCCTAATGCTGGTACTAGGGCTTGTTTGTGTCAGAATGATGTCTCCCTGTGTGGGTTGCAGAACAGACAATGCACACACAGAATCTAATGCTGGCTTTCTGTTTGTCTGTCCAATAGATAGCCTCTGTGCAAAGTTTTGACAAGTTTCTAGGGAAATGGTTAGCTTAGACCATAATTAAAAAATGTTTGTTTGCATCTCATCTAAGTATTTGTCCTCTGCTTCAAACCACAATATAATTAATATCTGCTAAAGGAAAGGACAGGACAAGAATAATGTGGACTGTCAGTGGGGGCTGCTATAGGGTTGCAAGTTCATGGCGAAGATCCCATTGACATCACTGGGACCAGGATTTGACCTTTTGAGCAAAGGAAGGGCAAGAATGGACTGAGGGGCACTGGCAGAGGAGCGATTGCACAGTGCCCATGTGCAGAGTGCCAGAGCTGCCAGACTCTGACTTGGGTGAGCTCTAAATCCATTCCCACATGGAAAACACTTCCCAATCACTACTCCGGGGCGAGGAACTTGGATCTTACCTTTTTCTTTTGCTTTCCATGCAAATAGAGCATGAGTTCAAACCAGCTGGACTTTGATTTGATTCAATGCTTTCCTAATTAACCGGAGAAAGCGGTTGGTGAGTCTGTGGCCGTTCACCATGCCCCTCCTCCCCTCCACACACAAACACACATCCATTATAGACAGTTCTCAACGGACATGACCACACAGGGAAGCTGATGGGCATATGACCTGCCCAACAACTTCCCTTATTCCCAGCCTTGCTCTTCTGTGTTTAGTGCGGAGGCGTGTGAGTCCTATTGTGACAGGGATGGTGGCTATTTTGAACTCTTTAGCAATCCCCTACATCAGCAGGGACTCTCGCCACCCTTTCTCTCTGACCTCATCTCTGCCTCCACCCTCACACACTTGTTCCAACCCCTCCAACAATCCTGGCCTGTTTGCCTGCCCCTCCCGTTGGGTGGGGTCATTGCCACATCTGGCTGGAGATCTTCTGCCTGCTGTTCAATAAGTGAAAGAGAAAAGGAAGGTTTCATCTGAGACAAAGTGGCCAAGTCTCCCCTATCCTCTAAGCTGCACAGTCCCTCTCCCTCTTTCGGTCTTGTACTGAAACCTTCCCTTTCTCTTAACTTATTATTATGAACCATGTTTACTGCTGTAGTGCCTAGGGATCCTTTGTGCCAGGCATTGTATGGAAAGGCATAGACATTTCCTCCCACAAACAGTTTACAATCTAAGTACACAGGGCAAAGGGTAAGAGAAATCCTCTTCTTCCTCTCCCTTCATTGCAAAGCTGTCATTGCGATCAGAAGGACTGGGATTTGGCCTTTTGTGCACAGGAGGCTCACAGGAGACAGGATAGTCACTGCCTGCCCTAAAAAGAACAGGAGTACTTGTGGCACCTTAGAGACTAACAAATTTATTTCAGCATAAGCTTTCGTGAGCTACAGCTCACTTCTTCGGATGCATAGAATGGAACACACAAACAGGAGATATTTATACATACAGAGAACATGAAAAGGTGGAAGTACCCATACCAACAGGAAGAGTCTGATCAATTGAGACTTCCACCTTTTCATGTTCTCTGTATGTATAAATATCTCCTGTCTGTGTGTTCCATTCTATGCATCTGAAGAAGTGAGCTGTAGCTCACGAAAGCTCATGCTGAAATAAATTTGTTAGTCTCTAAGGTGCCACAAGTACTCCTGTTCTTTTTGCGGATACAGACTAACATGGCTGCTACTCTGAAAACTGCCTGCCCTGTTCATCATAACATTGAGGATGGGCTGCCTCTGGTGCTGCAAGATGGCTCAGGAACACGCTTCCATTTTGCCTCTCAGATATGCCCCACCTCCACTGATTTTGCACTACCGCATATTCAGGATGCAGGGCCGGCTCTAGCAATTTCGCCACCCCAAGCACGGCGGCAAGCCGCGGGGGCGCTCTGCCACTCGCCGGTCCCACGGCTTTGGTGGACCTCCCGCAGGCGTTTCTGTGGACGGTCAAGTGGTCCTGCGGCTCCGGTGGACCTGCCGCAGGCGTTTCTGCGGAGGGTCCAATGGTCCCGCGGCTCCAGTGGAGCTGCCGCAGGCGTGTCTGCAGGAAGTCCACCGGAGCCGCAGGACCAGCGGACCATCTGCAGCCATGCCTGCGACAGCTCCACCGGAGCCGTCTGCCGCCCTCCCAACAACCGGCAGAGCGCCCCCTGCGGCATGCCGCCCCAAACACGTGCTTGGCGCGCTGTGGCCTGGAACCGGCCCTGTGAGGATGCTACAGCAAATAAAATGTACTGTGCTACACATGTGGAAATATGAAACCTGTGCCTGTTTCCTACTGAATCCAAAAGATCAGCACAGGCTAGGCCAGCTTGATTCCAGTTATATTTGTGGCAATAAGCTCTACATGCTGGATGTTTGTGATTATTGTTTGTGCAGGATTCAGAACATTTTGCCAAATCTTCACTTACTGTTCCCTAAGCCTGCAACTGCCAGAAGCTGGGACTGAACAACAGGGGCTGAATCACTTGAAACTGCCCTGTTCTGTTCACTCTCTTTGAAGCACCTGTCACTGGTAACTGTCAGAAGACATGATACTGGGCTAGATGGACCATTGGTCTGACCCAGTATGGCCATTATTGTGTTCACTGTCATAAGATGTGTCCACTCCTCTCCTCCCACCTCCTCCTCCACCTTTCTGATACTCTCCAGTCAAGTGGGACTATTGCCTGGGATGCCGCACTGATTTATCTAAGGACTTTCGCTTGGTTCTGACATAGTCCTGGGCTCCAGGCTAAGAAGTCCCTTCCTTCCTGAAGCAGATCATTTTGGGAGCCACTTTCTCTTACTTGAGATACAGCAGCTATGAGGGGTTTCTGAGAGGCTGCCTCACCCAACCCCACTTCCATTGCTCAGGCATCCAACACTTTGCAGACTCATGTTACAAACTGCACCAAGCCTGCAATTCATTGGGATGAAAGATAGATTGGTATTTGCAATGGAACACAGAGCAGTCCTTTAGTATTGCATTGTGAGGAGACCTGGGAAGTCTGATGTTGTCTCAGAGGAACCCTGGCAGAAAGCCTCAACCAAAACTCCATGCTCGGATACCACAGGGAAAGTGGCCAGATAGATTGGACAGGTAGACCAACTGACTGATCACTTGATCTGAACACCCCCAAACTTTGTGCAAGGAGTGTTTCCAAATCCAAACCAAGCTCCTAATCTCAAATGGCCCTTATTTTTATAACAGGAAGAACCAAAATCCCAGACCTTTGCAATGATCAGCACCCCTGAGCATTGCAATGCAGAACCGGATCTGAATGTTGTGGCTTGGATCCATCTCCAGTAAGAGACAAGGCCCAGGAGTGTGTTTATTCCTAGGCCAATCATCCTCTCACAACATGCTCAGTGGCTCAGACTCAGGTATTCCTACAACCCTGTAGTTTTGCCACAACACATGCGTGACCAGTTATACTGGAAACTCTTTCATTGGGTCAGAGATGCATTGTAAATCAGAGGGAGAACCTAACGCACTGATTCACCCATTTGCTGGGGGAGGTTACTACATAGGCTGTCGTGCTGTAACACCTGGCCTGCCCCAATAATTACACCCGAGCGGATGGCATGTGTTCCACAACCAGATAGTAACATCTGCATAAAGAAGCAGCCCTGAGACCTTCATTTTATTTCTCGCCTGCTCCCTTGAGGCATGCAGGAGGCAGCCAGCCAGCCAGAGAAGGATCTTTGGCTCATCCCCACTGCAACTCCATGGTCTCTGAATCTGATGCTGATTGCAGGTTTTTCTTGTTTCTTTAGAAGGAGCTAGTAACTAGCAGAACGCCTGAGTCAGCGCTTGGCAACAGCAGAAGAAAATGTTTAGTCAGCTGCCCCCGGGAGTGCAGGCTGCTGCTCCTCTTCTTCGCTTTCTCCCCTTTGAGCACTTGCAGGCAGCCTCCTCCCTGACTCCAGTATCTTTTTAAATAACATCGCCATTTTGGTCAGCACACAGAGAGTACCAAGGTGAGTGGAGTGTCCCCACTTCCTGGGCTCTCCATAAATCAAAAAACCCTGGATACCAAAGAAAGCCCATAGCTGTGAGCCATGACGTGCCAATGAACATGGGGACACAGGGGAACAAGCACAAACCTCTTGGCGGCTTGGGAATCTGTCAAAATGGCAATACTTGCTAACACGGCAACATACCAGGCCTATGGAAAGGAACTATGCTGCTCTTTTGAATTAAATAGGAAACAGGTGCGGGTTTCATATTTCCATATGTGTAGCACAGTACATTTTATTTTGCTGTAGCATCCTCAATGAGAAGGAGTAAATAATACTTCCTTATTTACTTTCTGCACATGACTGGTGTGGAGAAAGTAACTAAGGAAGTGTTCTTTACTCCCCATAACAGAAAAACTAGGGGTCACCAAATGAAATTAATAGGCAGCAGGTTTAAAACAAACAAAAGGAAGTATTTCTTCACACACAGTCAAGCTGTGGAACTCCTTGCCAGAGGATGTTGTGAAAGCCAGGTTCGGAAAAGAACTAGATAAATTCATGCAGGATAGATCCATCAATGGCTATTAGCCAGGATGGGCAGGGATGATATTCCTAGCCTCTCTTTGCCAAAAGCTGGGAATAGGTGACAAGAGATGGATCACTTGATGATTACCTGTTCCATTCATTCCCTCTGGGACACCTGGCATTGGCCAATATTGGAAGACTGGATACTGGGAGTGGGCTAGATAAGGTCTGACCCAGTGTGGCCATTCTTATGTTCTTAACTGAGTGTGACCTTACTTATACACAGCAGATATTTCCCTTTAATATCTGCTACAACATATTTTAATGGGGAAAGGAAGGGAATACCACAAAGAACCTCCTGCTAATTCAACCCACAGCAACTCTGCTGCTTGGTTATATTAGTCAAAGAGAACATATCATTCAGTCTGCTACACTGGCTTCCCATCCAGTTCCTCATCCACAATGAGTGCTTATTTCTGAACTTCAGATTCAAGCACATCAATCGGCAGGGGCCCGCCTGCCATAGGAGCTGCCTCTGTCTCTCTATAACATCATGATAGTTGTGCTCTCCTTTAGAGGTTTGTAACTCCTCACATATGCCAAGGCTGTTTGCCAGATTATTACATGGATAAAGCCCTGTATCTCTCCCACTGGGGGGCGGGAGGGAACAGGAGAGATTTATTTTAATCAATTGATGAATAGGTGTGGTTCTTAAAATTACCCCATGATCAGCATCCCATGAGCATGGGTGGGGAGCCATGTTCCACACCCAATGTGGCTGAGAAATGCCATCTCTTTAAAAATCACTGATTGGTCTCAGTAGAATTACTGAGGCATGTCAACATTACAAAACAAGCAAGCCTGGGGACAAATTCCACAGCCCTGCCAGTAAAATGCAGAACAGTGGCGATAGTACTCTGCCCAACCTGTACCTCCACGTTTTGCTGCCTGCCACACAGATTAATGACAGGAGGTGCTGGGCGTTTCGGCCTCAGCCTCACCCACACAAAACACTACCATGTTGTCAAGTATCAGAGGGGTAGCCATGTTAGTCTGGATCTGTAAAAGCAGCAAAGAATCCTGTGGCACCTTATAGACCAAAAGGTGTTTTGGAGCATGAGCTTTCGTGGATGAATACCCACTTCGTCGGATGCATGTAGTGGAAATTTCCAGGGGCAGTGCCACAGCTTCTCCTTGGCGCGGAGGCGCTTGAGGAGGCGTGCCAGGGGGATAATAAGTCAAGAGGCTTGGAGGAGCAGATGGTGGAGCCCAGCGCTGAAGGCCCTCAACTTTACGTCCTCTGGGAGCAGGCAGGGTGGATGTGCGACAGCGTCCTAGGAGGTATAAGCCGCAGGAGAACTGACGATGGGAAGAGGGGAGGCAGGACCATGCACTCTGCATGGCCAGGTACGAGCCAAAAGACCCGGCAGGCGCTTGCTCCGTGCATGCCACACCAGAAAGCGACCCACAGACAGGCAGAGGGCAGCGCGTGCTCTGGGCAATCAGAAGACAGTAGGCAGTCCCCCTGGGTGGCTCGGTCCCCCATACTCCAGTGTCCAGCAGTGGGGCAGAGATTTTACCCAAGAGGCTTTTCCCAGCTGGCGCGAGCAGGAAGACAGCCCAGGCGTCCAAGGTGCTATTTACCAGCCCTAGGACAGGACAGGTGACACTTGAAAGAGGGAAACTGCTCTTACATGATAGCACCGGCAGCTGCCCATTATCATTTGGCAAGTCAGGAAGGGCAAAGGCTAGACGGAAGCACCTGGCTCAATTGACCCCACCCTTTGTGACACCCACCCACAAACTTTTCCCAGGGCTTAGTGAAGCCGAGCTGCCAGAAGGGGTTCAGCCCCTGGAAGGAGCCAACTATTTCAGCACAAAGGCTAAGACTGCAGCACAACTGAAGGACTTGAACCCTCAATCTCCTGATCCAACAGTCAGATGCCTTTCTCCCATTAGGCCACTTGGGTCAGGGTAAAGAAAAAAGCCCTCCAGGACTATTCTTTAGAAACAGGCAGACACTGTGTTCTAGGTCTTCCATGAGGGGTGGCCGAGACCTCTGGCACAAGAAGAGAGTTCCCAGCGACCCATGAGAATTAATTTCTATGGGCAGGTTGCAGGACTTTGGCAAGGGGGCTCAGGCATGGGGAGATTGGGGTGCAGATGGATGGCGCCTGGCTGTCAAAGGTGAGGAGATATTAGTGACCTTCATGTAGTATACAGCCTCCTGTCCAGATCTGGACTTTAAGATCCAAAATTGGGGGCTTACTGAAACTCCCCGCAAGCTCACTACCAGCTTGGATATTCTCACTGCCCCAGCGTCAGGAATTTTATAGGGCTAGACCCCCTTCCTCTCTTGGTGTCCAACCTTCTTGGGGGACCCAGATTCCCAACCTTGGGAGTCTCAGAAAGAGGAGAGTAACCCTTTCCCCCTCCTTCCAGGCTCCTCTGTTCTGCTTGCGCGTGTGTTTTGCTGCTTCCAAGAGATAAGCCATTCTAATTCCTAAGGGAAAATTACAGAATGCAAATACCAAACAAGCTTTGGCTTTTGCCTTCCTTCTCTGTTTTCCGTTGAGGGGACAGTACCTGACGGTACAGGAATCTATCCCTTTACCTTCACTGGAAAAGAAATCCCACCAGTTTTCAAAGAACTTTATATAAAGAAAGAAAATACAAACAATAATTTGCTTAAGGAAAACTCATACAGGCTGCGATTGGTGTGAGCTGATAATAGTGGAATAGAGTGGGATGAGTAACAGTCTGATTATAAAAGATAGCGGCCGAATGGTAACCAGGGGGTCCAAAGGTGAACAGAGGTGGATGGTAGAATTCGAGCGAAAGAGTGGAGGGGTCGTTGATGGGGGGGGGCAGGAGGTTCAGCTCGTCAGGGGGTGGGATTACTTTGGCTGTGTGCGTATGGTGTACTCACAGCGGGGTGCTTTGTGTGGTGAGAGAACCTATTTGGGAGAGTGAAGATGTAGTCTTAGGAAGTGAATTAGAGCTGTGAGTATGGGGCGCGGGGGTGTTACGAGGGGCTGGGGATTTCCCGGTGGGGTGAGGGCGTGGGCAGAGCGGAGCTATAAACCGCAGTGAGATCGTGTATGCGCTGTTCGAGAACCAGTTTGCTGCTTCAAGTAGGGCCGAGGTTGATTACTATTGTGGACTTTCCTTTGTACTCACAGCTTTTAGGGTATGTGAATTATTTTTGAGATAAGGAGGGGAGTTAGAAGCGAAAGTTGTTTTTCACAGCTGAGCAAACACATTGACCCGGTGATACAATGCGGCCGCGCCCTGACTTTAGAAGCAGATGCTTAGTTCTTGACTTGGTTGGTCACCTCTGGGTCAGGTGGGTCCCTGGGGTGGTGGTTTGGTGTACCTCTTTGTCACGGAGGGTAAAGGATGAAAATGTAACCACTGGTCGGCCTTACCTCATCTACTATAGCTGACAGGCCTCATTAGGGTGCGGAGGCGATGAGAGGCATGAGGGGAGGAACTTGGCTCAGTGGCGTGCCGGCGCAGAAGGGACGGGAGGGGTGGGTGGGGGGATACGTTAAGCATGTTTTCAGTCGCGTAGGCTCTTGCTCAGCTTCAGTCGTCCAGGTAGTTGATCAGCGCTCCTAGTAGGTTGGCGCGGCCGAGGTGTCTGCGCTGCCTGTCGGCGGGGATAGTGGGCGGTTTTGTGGAGATTCTGCCCTCTGTGTGCAGGCGAGCCAAGATGTGAGGTCTTCGCGTGGCTGTTGTGGCCAGGAAGGACTGGTGTCTGTGTGGTGGGTTGATCAGGGAGGAGCGCCTGGGAGATCTGTGGCACTGGTTGCTTGGCGTGCCGGCGGGGATCCCTAGAGCTCCAGACTTCAGGGGAAGATCTCTCTCGCACTTGCAGAGCTCGGCTCGACGTGGTGTGAGAGTCCCCGTGCGGCCAATCGCTCAATGCCTGCTCCACCGCAGCCTGCCGCATCAACGCACAGACTCTGCTTCCCAGTCATTCCCTGCCCAGTTTCATTTTGTCCTTGACTCCTCCAGCGAGATGCCGCGGGTCATCATGGCTGCGAGTAGACGGAGGCACTGAGTGGTTAGAGTAAGGAGGGAGGAGGTTGAGTGGCGATCGTTGGAGGGCCTGCTGGGAGCGGATGTGAGGTGGGCGAAGGGGCAGACCGGTTCCGGTGACTGGGCCCTTCTTTTCTTGTCGTCCATTTGGTCTCTCCGTCAGCTTCTGGTGCACCGTTTTTTCCCCGTTCGGGGGCTTTGGGCGTTGGCGGCCCCGGGGGTGGGGTGGGGAGGATCCTGGGGTTCCCTGGCCGCACGCGGGGCGCCTGGTCCGGCCGGCGGGGCGTCGCCAGCGAATGGAATCTTGGGTCCTGTTGGCCTCTCCTCATCTTGCAGCATTTGGGAGGAGGAGGGGAGCAGACCCAGAGGGGGTGTATGTCTGATCGTTGGGGCGAGCTAGAAGGAGTGTGAGCCGGCCGGTTCCTCATGTGGTGGTTGAAATTTCTGGTCGCCGCAGGGATCTCTGTGTAAATGAGCAGAACAGGGTTTACTTGGCGGTGGGGAGAGAACTGAGAGTGTCATCAGGGGGTTGTTAGAGTAATTGCCGGGTAGGACTGCGCGTTAAAACACAGGCCTCACTGTGGCAGGAATTCAAACCTGCGCGGGAAGGGGAATTCTATGTGCGGTTAGAATTTTGGAATTTGGGTCCGAACATACATGTAGACGACTTTCGGCATCGCAGCTGTTGGAGCACAAAGCTGCGCGGCGCATTGCAGGTAGAGACTTTAGAGGTTATCCCTCAATCGCCCAGGGCGATGAGTTATCGTGTAACGTAGCCGAACGACACGGCATAACCTTTGCTGGGCCAGCACAGGGGGGGCGGTTTGGGGTTTTGTTTCTCTTTTGCTACTCGCTGTTGTGTGAGCTCGCAAGAGAGTGATACGTTTTAATTGTCGTCGTCCCTCCTCAAGTCTTCGGAGATGGCGTTGAATGTCTCAAACGTTGTTAGCTGGGGTGAAGATGAGAGTTTCTGGTCTTATCTGGCCAAGGGATCTGATCTTGTATAGATACCAGTGACGACGGACCAGGCTAAGGAATATGTTTCCATGGAGTCAGGTAGACGGTTAGCAAGCAGTATTGGGTGCAGAGAAATGTCTCAGAAGAGGAGTCCTTCCCCCCCCGCATATGCATTGTGTGGTCTTGGTTAGCTCAGAAGTCACAATTACAGCCGGGGAGGTCTGTGGACGGGTGATGGACTGCAGGACGTGAGTAGGGGAGCCAGGCTTGATAACAGGGGGGCTGTTGGGTGGCGGAAGGAGTTTCTTTAAGAGGTCATGAGGCGTGCTTGTATTGCCTTCGCTGCACTGGTCCATGCTCGTGAGTGCAGCCAGGTCCGGACTGTAACGTCCCCTTGCAGCGCTGTGGAGCTGGTGTCTCTGTGATCCTTGTTGGATGCCTGGTGTGGAAGTTAGAACTAGTTCCCTAGCTCCAGAGCCAAAGCGACCCTCCTGCACCCAGCACCCTTGCGCCAGATCCCACCAGCCTGAGAGAGAAGCCATGCAGGGCAGTTGCAGCAGAGCTGGCGCTGAGGCGGTTTTAGGTATCGTACCCTGCATGGGGGGATGGTCCCGTGTGTGCCATGAGGAGTGACGGATACTAATGGGGGTAGCGAGCATCAGCCAGGGTGGATTGGGCCTCGGTGACTGGATCCATTCTCTGGGCTTGGCTTGGGTTGGCTCAGGCGATGTCCCTGCGCGCCAAGTCCCCTAGCATCACTTGCTGCTGTTGGCGCAAGCATTGGTGGAAGCTGTCTGGCTGGCTGACCAATGAGTGGTGATCAGGCACTATGGGAAACCCTCCGGCCTGGATATTTGTTGCCGTAGGATTGGTCCTGGAGGCTGCTCCGATCCCATGGGGCTTGTTGTGGCTGCCCGGCTGGGGCCCAGCTCGATGGCTCTGGGTTGGGGCTAACTGCGTCAGCCGGGTAGGGTTATCAGGCAGTAGGCAGCCGGGTGGGTGCTGAGCTGTAGTGTATACAATTTGGCCTCGTTGTCGACTGCCATTGTGCATCGGGATTGCTGGGCCAGGTACGTACACTCCATGGGAACATGGGTGCGTGTGTTGTGGGTTGTGTGTGTTGTTGTGAGAATTTTCCGGCTGCGTGTAAGAGTTGATTGTTTATTCTTTTTTCTCTTATTCAATTTCCCATTTTTACCTATTTACTATTATTTGTGTTCCGTTCATCATATGCTGAGTCTGTCTGATTTTTCTATCCTTGGTTTGTATCATATTATGGATTTTCTGTAAGTGTTATTTTGTGGGATCGTTTTTTGCGTTCGTGGGTTCTCTTTTTTTTGTCTTTGTTGGGTCTTTTGTGTTTTTGATTTGGTGTGTCTTGTGAGCTTTGATGTAGGTTTTTGTTGTGCTTTGTTTTTATGGTTGGTTGTTATTTGTCTCCTGATTGGGACGGTGGTGGCGTATTTCGTTGTGAGTTGTGAGCGGGTTGCAGGCGAGGGGTCCTGGGGCTGTGCTTTGGTGAGATGTCGTGGGGGTTGGTGCCTGGGTAATTTGCACGTGTGGGGGGTTTCTCCGGGGTGGGGTGGGGGGCCGGGCGGCGTTTTTTCTTGGGTTTCTGCGTCTTGTGGGTGTTTTGGTTTCGTGGTTTCGTTTTTTTTTCTTGGCTTGTAGCTTGGTTCTGGTTATATACAGAGTACTAGAGAACTAAAAGTTCTTGTAATGGAGAAAAGAAATAGAGTACATTCCTGAGCTGTAAGTTCTGTCTAGGGCGAACTGTGCCCTGCAGTCTGCAAGTCTCAGTCTCAGGGTGGTGTTCATCTGATGTGCCCGTTATGTCTTTGTTGCAGTTATTTCTCGTGGAGATAGCGCCACGTTAACCCTCTTGAGAGAGTGATGTTCGTGGCTCGTGGCAGTGTGATTTTTCTGCTGCTTTGGCAGGGAGTAATGTTATTATGCATTGACTGGGAGCTGAGCCTAATAGAGGGGTAGCGGGTGAGAGACTGCTCTCTGTTTGTTCGGTGAAGAATCTGGGTTGTGGTTTGTTCTCATCTTCAGGTGGCGCTCAATCGTCCCAGGACAGGCAGTCATAGAGGAAGTATTCATGTGGCTCCTGCCCTATCATATGAACTACTTGCGTCTGGAGGAATAGAAAAGAGGCCCCAGCGTGTAGGCGTGAAAGTGGATTTAGGGAGGGATTCCCTTGCTGATGTTTGGATGCACGTCTCGGGCCGAGCTGTGGCTCTGCATAAGTCAGCTCACTGCAGCTTATTAAACACGGCTGAAAGGACACAGAACTCCGCCTTCTGACCGTCGAGTAAGACGAGGTTCTAATGAAAAACAACTCGCATGATCCCAGTGTTTGAGCTGTGTGTCGTCTTGGATGGTTACAGACAGATTCGAACAGTGAGATATAGGGCACGTAGTGTTATTCTTCTTGTGCAGTAACATGTGATTGTGAAATGCCACACTGGAACTCTTAGCACAAACAGATCGTATTTAGCCACATTTAAGGAATGAAGAACAAAAAATTGGCGGGGGAAGGAAGAGAAATAAGAGCTTGAAAGTTGCTTCCATGGCTCGAGGACCCGTTGGAGTTTATCACAGAGTCCAAGAGTAGTCACTTGTGTAACCAGTGCATAATCCCCTCCAAAGAAAGAAAATCCTGGTAGTGTAAGGGGCTTCTTAACCTAGAGCAAAGCGGCAGAACAAGAAATCAATGGGCCTGGGGGAGGTAAGGAGAGAACTAATGAAATAAGGGACACATGGCCATCGGAGGGCGAGGACTGGCCTGCCACCCAAGGTCTGTGGAAGTGTAGGGATCATTGTCCAGGATGCGGTTGTAGATCCTGATGATACGTTGGAGGGGTTTTAGCTGGGGGATGTATGTAATTGGCAGCGGAGTCCTGTTGCGTTTCTCTTTCTTTGGTTTTGTCTTGCAGGTAGGGAGGCTTCTGGGTTACACCCCCCCCCCCTTGTCTGGGCTCTGTTATCTGTTTCCTTATTTCCTCAGGCGGGTATTGTAGTTGAGGAATGCTTTTGGTGGATATTTTGGTAGGTGTTGGTCTCTGTCTGGGGTTAGAGCAGATGGGTTGTACCTAGTCTTGCTATAGGACAATGGATCGTGTTGATGTGCCCATGAGGTAGGCATAGCGGTCGGATAGTTTTTCGTGTATAGGTGGTGTTAATTGTGACCATCACTTATTATGCACCATGGTGTTTCCTAGGAACGGTTCCTTGCAGAGAACTCTCAGTCCACATGTACATAGCCCTTCTCATCCACACTAGCGCTTACGTTGAATGACAAATCTACTCATCTAGAGAACCCAATGAGGAAGGAGACTCTAGAGAAAAATTCCCACAAATTGCAACAGCTTCCTTAGACCGACTTCCATACCATCGTCCTCAAGAACACAAGAGTGAACCAATTCTACCCCACCAAATAGGGAGAGTCCAACTATCCTAGACACACACGTGGATCCTCCCAGTGGCTAGCATTGGATACCTAGAGCTTGAGGCTTTGTTGGGATTGTTGGGCGTCAAGCTTGTTGAAATTGTGTGTAGGACATATACTTATTTTTCCGAGTCCTTTCCTTCCCATGGGTCCATTAAGAACTGAATGAAGAGTGTCACTCTGACGTAGCTGTACGGTTGAAGAGAAGGCGCTGGGCATTGAGGTGGACGAGAAGCGATGGGAACGCTGTTGTTCCAGGTTCGGCCGTAATAAACTATTGGCATATATTAGGAATGCAATACACAACCTTGATAGGAGAACACTCCAACCTCCCTGGCCACACCATATTTGGCAGCCTTACGGTGGCCTCCTGCAGCAAAAAAAACTTCAAAGACCAGACTTCAAGGAGAAAATGCTAGAGGCTTTCAGTCATTCTGCGCAAATTTTGACACCATCGAGCTCTGATTAAACAAAGACTGTTGAATGGCTTGCCAACAATCACAAAAACCAGTTTTTCTCCTTCCCATTGGTTCACACCTCAACTGCTAGAACAGGGCCTCATCCTCCCTGATTGAACTAACCTCATTATCTCTAGCTTGCCTGCATATATATACCTGCCCCTGAAAATTTCCACTACATGCATCCAACAAAGTGGGTATTCACCCACGAAAGCTCATGCTTCAAAACGTCTGTTAGTCTATAAGGTGCCACAGGATTCTTTACTACCATGTTGGGCAGCACAGGAAAAAAAGCTATGTAGGAGCCCGAGAAGCTATTTATGAGCAACCTTATTTAACTTTCTGCCATTCTGCAGCCGCTGAATGCCGCTCGCTGTATGATCAAGGTAGACGGGTCCCTGGCAGACAGGTGGATGCGAAAAAGGAAAACGTTTTTCACAAGGCTGTTTCGTTTTCATCACTGTTCCATATCCAGCCAATGCTTGGATCGGTGTGTCACTGTCCCCCATACGTGCTCCACCATGAGATCTTCCAGTCAAGCTGGGGGTTTGAGCAAGTTTATGCTTCCAGTGGGAAATTGAGGATACTGCTGAAAACACCAACTGCCTGTCTACACTAGTACTGCTGCTGTCACAGCTACAAGTGGAGCTGCATGGGAAGTAGCAAGAGGGTGCAGTTTTAGGAAACAAGGCCTTGTCTACACAAGAAAGTTGTATCACTTTGACTATCCTGGTATTGTTATATCAGTACAACAACCCTTCTAGTTCGGATGCAGTTATATTGGTATAAAGGTGCTTGATAGCACTATACTCATTTCCATATAGGACAGGGAATAAGGCACCTTTATATCAGGGTAATTGCCTCCACACTGGCGCTTGTATTGGTATATTGGTAAGAAACCCAATCCCCTAGCAGAAATAGTTATATTGGTACTACTTTCCAGTGTACACCAGGCCTTAGTCTTGCATAGCCAAGAACTGAGAGACAAAATGTAAATGTTACTTAGATGAAAGCTGTTGAGTTTTCTTGTCGGTATCTAGCTAGGCTCAACAGGCATTTCAATCACACTGTTTGCAGGCACACCAGTCACAATAGCATTCCTTCGCCTTCCAAAGTGCTTGCTACTTAAAGTAAAGAACAATTGCCCTGTCTACAGCAGGCTGGGGCAGTGCAAACTTTCCCGCAAACCCCTATGTTCTGCTACGCCATAATATTCCAGTTAAGGGCACCTCCACAAATCTGCCAGCCCACCTACTGCAATAAGCTCCTCATGTCTGGTTAGAGTTTTACTATATTGGATAAAAGGCTCCTGTGACCACCAGAACCTCAGTGACAACTGGAAAAGGGCTGTAGAGGATTACAGCCTCTCATGGGTATGGTGTGTACATTCTTGTTCACCAATGTCTTCTGAACTCTTAAATAAAAGCTGGTGTCACTCTGGTCACCATAATCGTCGTACAATTTATGTACAAATACTATGTAAGGAGCTATGTGTATATAGAGAAAATATGTTTTCAGCCTGTAGGTTCTAGTCCCTTGCCAAGGCAAAAAACAGGTTTTCTGTCATATGAGATGTTTATCCATCTATCTGTTCACATGTAAACGGAGCATTGTCTCATTCATAATGGGCTGCTTATCATCAATCTGAGCTGAATGAAGATGGAGGATTGCAGAGGACTTCAGAGAAAAAAAACTTAACAGGAAGAAGCAAGTGGAGGGAATAACCCTCACTGGAGGGAACACTTCAAAGGTTTGCTGGACTACATCTAGGGGCAGAGAAGGCATCCAGCCTCTCTCTCTCTCTCTCTCCCCCCTCCCACAACTGAGGGAATAAAAGGAGAGGGCTTTTACCTCATGAAAAAGTGGTCTCAGCCAGGCTTGGTTGAAAACACTGAGGAGAATGTTGGGTAAGATAAAACTTCTTTAGACAGGAGGTTAACCTGTTAGTTTAGTCTCTAAAGGGCATGTTACAGTTTTGTTTTATATGTAACCATTTGGCTCCAATATTCTTACTCGCTATTGCTTGCATCTTGAATCTTTGATGCTAAACATATTCTTGTTTTCACTAGACATATCTCAGTGCTGTGGTGTTAAGCAAAGGGCTGGTCCTCAGCTGGATCTTACAGGCTGGTGTGCACTATTCCTTTGGGAACAGCAGGCCTAGGAGTTTTGTGAGTGTTCGGTGGATAACGGTCTGGACACAACAGGCCATGTTCTGAGGACTCAGGGGTTTTGCAAAGAAAGAGCAAGGCCTGGAAGCCAGTGCTTGTGGTTTCAGAGAGCTGATCCTCAGCAGGCACAGAAAGCCATTCCCCACTAAGAGCAGGTGGTAACGAGGTGCCTCATAACCCTGGTTCCCCTGCAGAGCATCACACCTCCTCACCACACCCCTTTGAAGATAAAAATCAGGAACTGTGAGGAAAGCCATTGACTTAATTTTCACCTGCAACCTGAACCATGATTTAAATGTAGGTCCTAAAGTTAAGATGCAAATGCACAAACCCCCTACATCACTAGTCTTATATATTGTGGGTGCCATCAAGCTAGCAGGCTCTCAGCAAAGAAACTCCGCATTCACCATTCATTTATTACTGGGAAAGCCGCCAGGGATGACCTGGGCCTGCCAATAAGTGGGGAGGGGGAACCAGGGGAAGGGAAGGGAGACAGGCAACCAGCTTCAGCGGCATCACTGAGCACACTCAGTACAAGCCAAGCAGCAAATCCGGGGGGGGGCATGGAGACCTCACATGCTCCTCCCTCCCCCCATGCTTCACTTCAGACAGCAGCAATAGACTTTTGTTAGGGGCCCATTCAGTGCAACAAAAATAACCCTTTACTCACAGGACTGAGGTTGGGGAACCTGCTACTCTATTCAGCTGCTTCACAACAAACTGAGCTGGTGGGACAACTCCCCCTGATAAAACAGGAAGTAGGGGAGCGGAGCAGCATGGCTTCATCCCCAAGTACTCTGGGTAACCGAATTAACCCCATGATGACCACTTTACTGCATCACCATGCACAATTGATTCGTTACTGTACTAGGTCTAGGTAACAAGGGGCCCTGTATTTTCTCCAGCAAAATATACTGGTTGGAAAAAAATACTTTGCAACTACCTAAATTTGTCCATGTTGACCTAGTAACCTGGATCATCTTTGTCCAAATCATCCACATTAGGTGGCAACAAATGTACCTCTCTACATTACAATTTGGCCTATTTGGGGTTAACTCAGCAGATTCAGAACCTAAATGGTAAGAACCTTAGAACTGTAATTTCAGTTTGCAAGTGGACTCCTCCCCAAAAAACCTTTACTCAGCCTTCACTGAAGAGAATCCATACCTATTACACACGCCTTTATACGTATGTAAGTGGCAGCAGGCCAACCTGCAGGTGGAGCCGGCTGCAATTACACATGGTATGCTGGAAAGGCTGCAGCATGACTGGCCGTCTAACCTGGGTTTAAGAGCACAACATTGCATAGAAAGGTGTTACTCCCAAAAAGTTGGGCTTTGTACTAAGTTATTGCTCATTCAACCACTCCCTTCATCCCCCTGTAATTTTAGTTAAGCAACTCCCAGTAGGGTGATGGGCATGTGCCAACTCCAAAGGCTTTTTCTAACCAAGCGTGTCAGCAGTTTGCAGGAGAGGTGAGGCACAGCACAGCAGCAGGGGCAGGGAGCACTGTGATTTCCGCTGACACCTGTCAGTAGCAGGAGGTGCAAGGAGCTTTCCGGAGAATGCACTAAGATGTTTTAACTCAGCTGATAGCAGCACTGCAATATCAAGAGGTGACACACTCTGCCCCCTGTGCTCCCAGCTTGAGGAATGAAGTGCAAGAGTAGAGAAAGGGAACAATCTGGGCTTAAATCCAAGCACTGTAGTAGGAGGAAGAGGGAAGTGCAGGGAATTCATAGCAAAAATTAATCCACAGCCAAAGCCATGTTTTGAATAATAAAGTCTCCGTGCCTGGGTATAGAGTTTATTTATTGTTGCTGTTCTTACAAATGCTGGCTGAACATTTGATCCAATTTTCTCTCTCTAACAAGCTGCCATAAAAAACATCTATTGACTTTTTGTTACCCTTCTGGAAAAACCCCACAGAAATGAATAGAAAGGGATAGATTTGGAGATTGTGAAACATCCTGCAGGATTTAGTAGAGAATGGTTATCCCACCATAGAATTTTATAGGTTAACAGCACAGAACTATTTTTTTTTTCCTTCACTGCCCGGGACACCCCCCATGCAGGGAACAGTGCGGGTCTCATACAGCCAAACAGGTAAGACTGTCTACAGCCAGAGCCTGTGAAGAGGTACAGGGCCTTTGTGTGACTAGCCAAAGCCTCCAGAGGATCTCTTGCCGGGGTCTTCCAAATGTGAGTTGGGGGATGGGCCCATGGCTTTCTCAATAGGTAAAGGGAGACAAAGCCTGTGATGTGAGGAGATCTCTGCAAGAGGATCCTAGTGGGGAATTCCTTTCCCAGAATCCCCTCCGCACCCTGGCCAATAATTTCAACAGAACCCCAATGACTTCATTCCTGTTAAACCCTACCGGACTTTTCCATAACGATAGTGACCCATTTTAGATCCGGGGGTGGGGGTGGGGGGCAGGGGGAGGAGAATCACTATTGTCCACTGTAAACATGTCCAATCTTGGCAGCTAACCCAACTTACATGCAAAGGGGCAAAGCTAAACCTTAGGGAATAGTTCCCCTAGTTAAAATGGAGGTAAAGGAGATTCGCAAGACAGGGTGAGAGGAAGGATCATCTCTTAATGGAAGGTTTACTCATGGAAGCATTAGTGGAAGAGAGATGGTGGTGATGGGAAATATTGGGGTTGGAACACAAACAACAGCTACGCACCCCCGAAGTGGCAGCACCAGAAATAAGAGTTGAAGCAGATATATAGCAACAGGTTATGTGGAATGTCATTGCTGCTTCAGAGAGAGCTACTGTATTGTCATTCGGACACCACCTCACTGCAAAGGAACCAACCTTTTGTTCATTTTAAAAGGGTTTTATTTTCCAGGTGAAATTGAATAGGAGGGGATGAACCTGCCTTGGTGACACATCTTCAGATGAAAGTACCCACGCTACCACAGACCAGTTGAGGCTCCTAGAGAATCAAAAGAGTGGGGAGGGGGCAGAGGCCACTCAAGACAATCTGCTGCACTAGACAAAACTTCATCATGCTGCCCCCCTGCTGTCCCCTAGAATGGAGAGGTTTCTGGAGGAACACAATGAGCCTTCTGATGGTTCAGGAGTTATGGCAGAAGGAGTGGCAGGATGGGGGAAGTGCCAGATTGTAGCACCACTCCCTCTGGTTTGGCCCAGCTGCCCCTCTATCACGAGTGGGTCAAGAACCACTCGGGCTTGGCCTCACTGCCTCTGCCACTCTAGGCAGAATCCACTCACCTGGGCAGCTGCCCAGTTTGCCTACAGCTAGAATGTGCCCCAGGTGGAGGAAATACTTCTTTTGGACTGGTTTCCCAAGTGACCTATCAAGCGTGAAAGCAAGAGTCATTCAAAGCTTCTTGCCTGTGGTGTGTTTCTTTAAGAAATCTCCAAAAATAGATCCTACTCCCCCTTTGAAAACCACTGCAGTTCCCAACCCCACATAGGCACTTAGGCTTCAGCAGCCACAAAATATGCAAGCAGTAATCTATAGCATATGGACGCTTGATCCACATGCACATTTGGACCTACGGAGGCTACAATTATGGAGAAGGACAATAAAAGTCATAACAATGTGGGTCAAATCCAGGGACCTTTATTTCTCTGGAACGGAAACTATTCGCCAGCCTGAACGAAAAATTGCAGGCGGTGATTGTACATTCTTTCAGATAAAAAAGAAGATGAATTTGGCTCCATAAATTTCTGTCATAAGAAACATCTTCGAATTGTACACCAAGCTTTTTACAAAGCATCAATGTTAAGATGATTTTACCATGTTCTATCACATTCTCAACCATTTATACAGAATACGCCATACCAAATGCTACATCAGCTTAAGACATTTTAAACATTAGTATTAAAAAGATACAAAGGCAGGCTGGTTTTCATTGGGGTTTTTTAAGACATTGGAGTTTTCTGTTTGCTTGTTTTCCTAAGGAAATTGCTAAAAAAATATAATAACTTAGTTCATAGGGACAAGATGGGTTAAAATCCAGCCTTGGTTGCTTGGCAGCCTTTTGAGCTCGTACCTCTGTTGCTTCCATGGACACGTTCCACGTGGCTCTCACTCCACACACCAGATTTCTCCATACTTTTAGTTAATTACCGTTTTGTTCAGAGTGTTCACCAGGGCCAGGAATTAGTTCCGGCCAAGCACTAAGAGCAATCTTCAGCCAAATAGGGGGCATCAGTCTGGGCCAATTTCACATGGGTTTAGCCCTTTGTCCTTTGCCTCTTTGTACATCCTTTGGAAGTCTTTAAAACGAGGGGCACAGCCTAACCTGGCCTCCCCAAATTGCATGCGTCCCGTGAAGAGGAAGTCTCCATCTCCTGGTCTCACCCCACATTTCAGTGGGGTCTTTATTTGTCCCCGCCAGGTCCCATTTTCCTCTGTGGGCTGAAAGACTTTGCTCTTCTGCCTGTAGAGTTTGTTTGCGCTGATATCTATTACAGATTCTTGCTGCTCTGCCTCGTTTGTTACATCTTGGATGGAACCCCTAACAACTAGGACACAAACAAAATAAAGGGAGAGTTACATGAAACTGCTTTGTAGGCTTGGGTCCAAGTTCAGCGCCGATATAAGCAGGAGTGATGCATCCACTTACATCACCTCTGAACGTGACCCAGTAAGTTCAAATGACTAAGAGAGGTATTTATAATCTTTGCAGCCCATCTCCTGGACTACACAGGCCCACTTGCTTCTATTACTTTTAACTCAAGCATGAGAAAGTTGCATTAATAATACTAATGTAATAATTATAAGAAAAAAGTTACACAACAGTCAAAAGCATGTTCAGAATATTCACGTTTCTCTTGGTCAATACATTTTGCTTGTTGCTGCCATTACAACTATTAGCTGATCATTAACTTCCCCCTTCAGAAATCTGACAAGAAAACAGCTTTGGTCTTTTGTTAGTGGCCCATTTTAGGACGTCAAGGGGAAAATCCTATTGCATGCCCCAAGAAACCTTTGAACTTCTACCTCTATTTATTGTTGCTAGGTCTCTCTTTGTCTTCTATAGAAAGAGCTAGCCAAGTACAATGACTTTAATTGACGCCCTTCATGTCTCCTCCCATAAAAACGTTCTCTCTTGGTTCTTTGTGTGTCCCTTGCCCACAGTTTGTTTACAGAAACTGGCGAAAGTTCCCTGTTTGTTGGAATTTGATGTTTAAATTTAATCATTGTTTGCAGCGGTTTCTGTAGCCAAATCCAGCAAACACCATAATAAGGGGGAGAGAATGGGGAAGCAGCAGCAGAGAAGAAAAAAAAAAAAACTCACCGAAATCACTAGTGCAGACAGCCAAAAGGACTTCTGTATCACTGCAGGGACGGCAGGGAGCTAGAAAGAAAGGGGGCAGAGATAATGAGAGACTGGAAGACAAGCTGTGGGATTGTTTGTGTTAGTAAACAAGTGGCTTGCATTCAAATGACTAAACACTCAGGGTCCAGGAACCCAACTGGCTGAGAACGCTCAACAACCCAACTGAAGCCGGTGGCAACTGACTGTGCTCACTGCCCAGCACCTTGCAGGATCAGACCTTTAAGGTTAATGTATGTTCCAGGAGGAATTTTTAAGAGATTCACTATATAGTGATTATACTGTGTATGTATTATATGTACTGTGGAAACCCTCTTTAAGTGTATAGATATGCTTTTTTATATATATATATATATATTTATGCCTACACACTTAAAGAGGATTTATACAATACATATATATGTGCAGATGCAATTTATTAGGGGTATGTTTATAGTATGATCCATTTTAGAATTCAAAGCCCTTGTAAAAGCTTTGAAGATCACATTGGATTTAAACTATTAGGGCAAAATTTCCTTTCTATAATTTATATAAGTGTAGTTGAGTTACTTCTCAAGCTATTTGGCCTAACAACAGACCAAAGATCCAGTATGTTGGGGAGAGGGAGCATATGTTTGAGGACATCAAGACAGAATGGAAACTCAAGCCCATATCTGTTAAAACTCAAGTAGTACAAAGACCATTTCCTGTACTGCTAGAAATATCTGAGTATCTACACTAATTTAATCAGTGCAAGAATGTGGCTCCTCTTTGTACTCAGCCAGCTACTTCTGAAGAGAAGGTACTGTAGTCGCAGTACAGATGTTTCTATAATACCCTATTGAGTGAAGGAATTTGCTTATTATCAGGGTCTACACTATCTAGCAATACCAATCAAGTCTGTTTGTTGAATGCTTGAGGATCAGAGCATGTTCTTGTTGCTTGATATTATCTTAAAGTTGCACTTGAATAAGAAAAATGAAAAAATATCAACTGCGGATTATTACAACTGCTAAAACAGCTAAATGGAGATCACATAATGGGGACATGGCTAAGTGTTAAAAAGCAAAATTTAGTTGATCAGACAGTATGAGATTAAAGCAAATTAAAGTCATCCAAAATCATTATCTGAAACATTTAATAAGAAGCTCTGGACTAAACAAAGACTGTGAATGGCTTGCCAATTACAGAACCAGTTTCTCCTCCCTTGGTTTTCACACCTCTACTGCTAGAACAGGGCCCCATCCTCCCTGATTGCACTAACCTCGTTATCTCTAGCTTGCTTGCTAGCATATATATACCTACCCCTGGAAATTTCCACTACCTGCGTCTGACGAAGTGGGTATTCACCCACGAAAGCTCATGCTCCAAAACATCTGTTAGTCTATAAGGTGCCACAGGATTCTCTGCTGCATTTAATAAGAAGGTTTGCCAACTTTCAACCCTGATGGCAAATTCATCCATTGCACTAAGAGGTAAATTTAGACAAATATGAACAGGGCTCCCTAGCTCAGCTATTTCTTCAATGCTCAACTTTTATCCTTTTTATTTTAGGCAGCATAACCGTTCAACATAAGACACAGCAAATCTGTCTTGTTTTCAAAGGTCCCATCAAAGCAGTGATCCAAAGAGAATAATTACTGCTACCGGTCAGATGATTAATACATCATGTAATACATTGCTTAATAGGATTAACTAGAACACAAAATGCACATTTCTGGGCAGGAGAGATTTGAGAGAATAACTCAAAACAGGCTGTGAAATTCTTGAGAGCTACAGACTAAGAAAATAGGCAAAGTGGTTTTGATAAAATGGCCCGGACCTGAACCTTTACCCAAAGACATAAACCAAACAGAACTTCTGAGGATTACAATTAAAACAATCAAATCCACACACACTTTCCCTTACCCAGCATTTTTGTGCTGTTTTATACCATTCCACTTTTCAGTCAAGTTTGGAAGCACTGTTTATCAAACCCAGCCAGAACCAAGAAATAGTTGAAGTCTCACAAGAAAGCTTGAATGGGAGACTTCTAACATAATTTCTTTTGATTGGTATCCAGATCAAACTTCCAAACCTTCTGATAGCTAGCAAAACTAACATAGGCTGATTTAGCAAAGCACTTATGCGTGTATTTTAATTCCGTTGATTTTACACAGTCTGCTATGGCCCCAATTCAGTGCATGTGACAAAGTTAGGAAGTCTAGAACAAAAAAACATTTTATTGTATTAGGTTTTACAAAACCTAATAATGGAAAAGCTGTTATGATTTTTTAAAATGTCAATGAAAACAGTTGTGTGTTTAGATCCACTTATCTCTCTGTAGCTCTTACAAAGCCAAACAAAATATCTGCACATGAGAACAATCAGCCCATTTTAGTTCTCAAAACAGAGTGCAATACAAGTAACAGTATTAGACCTGAAAAGCAAATGATACATTAAAGGTTCTTTTCATTTTAATAGTCTAATGGTAGAGAACAGATAAGAACGGGACCTGAAGGGGCAATGCCTGTGGATGGGGCTGTGCACAGCAGAGCCGCCTGGCCGTACCTCCATGTAGGAGGTGGAGGGTGGACATACAGCTGCTTCCAGAAGCCATTTGAGGTAAGCGCCCTCCGGATCCTGCACCCGAGCCACCCCCTCCATGCTCCAACCCCCTGCCCCAGCCCTGATCCCTCCCTCGCCCTCCAAACCCCTCGATCCCAGCCCAGAGCACCCTCCTGAACCCCAAACACATCATTCCCAGCCCCACCCCATAGACTGCACCCCCAGCCAGAGCCCCCTCATGCATCCTGAACTCATCATTTCTGGCCCCACCCCACGACCCCAGCCAGAGCCCTCACCCCCTCCTGCACTCCAACTCCAATTTTGTGAGCATTCATAGCGCACCATAAAATTTCAATACCTGGATGTGGCCCTCGGGCCAAAAAGTTTGCCCATCTCTGGTATAACACGTACGAAGTGTTAAATTAGCGATGACTTACACATATTACAGTACTTAACATCTGATCCAGGCTGCTGACTGGCCATGGTTTCTCCATCCAAGGCCATGCACACCCTGGTCCCATACTACAATGTGGACAGCATATTTATTTACACCAAAAAATGTTAAACACTTATTTGTCCCAGGAGAATTAGGATCTGATTGAAGTTATTTTATGGAGAAACCTGCACAGTTATTAGAGAAGAGCATCACATTCACAGCAGGACGATATTCTCCCTACACTCCACATTGCATCTCTTGCTTGCTGACTACATTTTGTGGCTTACTAGGTTCTCTCACTTTCAACACTGAGTTATGTGAACTAGAGACAAAAGAAACCCCAAAACTTCAACCAGTTTGATTTTTTAAAACTCATTAATTCAACAAGCCTTAATTCATGCAGCAGTAGAAGAAAAAAGCAACATTTTATTAGTTCCCTCCAAAGCCCAGATGCCTGTAACTCAACTATAGTGCTCATGGCATAATGCCTGCATTGTGCATGTCGGCTGCCAAATCTGTTGGGAATTCCTCTGATGGATTTTGACAGTATCCTGACCTGAAGTAACCTGAGGTAGCCCCCCCAGCCAGTGCCTCTGAAGGCCTCTCTATTCAATTCACTGCAGAGGGGGATGTAATTACATCATTCCTCACAAGCTAGCAGTCATGTCCCAGCTGCTTTGAGCGATTTGCCCTCTGAACCTGATGTTACTGAGGAGGACATGGTGATACTAACAATAGACTGCACTTGTTGGCCAGCAGACTTGTTGAACCTGTCTCTCTGTCCTTCCCATGGGGAGAACGGAGGAGGCAGGGCAGAGAGGGGGAAATAGACGGGTAGAGAGAGACTGCTGATAAACTGCAAATGCAGGTGATCACTGCTTGGTATGGGCTTCCCAACAGCATGTGTTGGAAAGGAAGTAAAGATGAATGGGTTTGGAAGAGATATCACTCAACACAGAGACTAGATTCAAGTGTGATTTTAATACATCATCTTGTGATAAAGAACTGGTGTTCCCACCATTTAGGGAGCCAAAGAGTTAAGGGCAGGTGCCAGGGAACAACCTAGATGAATCCCAAAGCCAGCTTTTGGGATCTTCCAAATCTACAGCTGAGGCTGCCCCTCTTTCCCTGACGTGTAGCAGAATTCCAAAATGTATATGGCCATATGTGAGCTGCTGCTGCCACCTGAAATTGAGGGAGGAGATGGTTCAGAAGAGATTACATTTTAAGATGAAATCCCTAATAACTTGCTTCCCTCCAGAATCCTCACACTGGCCCTTCAGAACACATACAACCCATACTACCTAGAATAATGTACCATAAGTTTTATAAGTAACTATCCTCAGCCATCTTGACTCTCCCATGCCTTGCACCATAACTCATTGTCTACACCTGGGCAAAGCAGGTGTCAAATACTAGGAGATCAGAATGTCTGCTTCATACCCCTTCAGTACTGAGGCAAATAACTGCACAAGAAGCAAAATCAGTCCAATGTCAGGAATTTCCAAACCACCATGAATATACAGAATCTTCAGCCACATTTGTATTTTTGTTGAACCATGCATCTTTAAACATCTTGCCAAGACCAGGTGCCCAGTAGTGAAAAATTCCAGCTTGTCATGAGACATTTCCTCAACAAGCTCAAGATGTCTGGTTTACTGAGCGCACCTCATGCCATCCCTCTGCCCTATTACCGTCAACAGCCTACATGTTGAAATGTAGAAGAACCCTGCTGGTAGACAGCAGGCAGACAGGGTTCCCCTTTAGGCAGAAATAGAAAGGCTTAATGCAAAGTGTTTGCAGAAAACCGCTTTACTGAGGCATATCCTTTGGTTTCTAGGAGTGCATGCCTGCGGTGCAGTGGGGGGGGGGGGGGAGAAATGGTGGTTTGTTTGTACTTCCCATTCCCCACAGAAGATGCCATTCTCTCACATTACAATCCTTCAAAGGATTATTTATAAATCAGATGAACACTAGCTTTAACTTTAAAATCCATTGGGAGAACCCGAGCCTGGCTGAAGCTCCTATCCCTCCTAACTAAACACAGACCCCCAAAAAACTAACATACAGCAGTGGAACATGTGCTCAGCTAAATAACATCAGGATGCAGGTTTGAGAATGACTTTGTTTCTTTGACAAGCAGAAGAGAAGAATCATGCACTTGACATAGTGGGAAAAACTGTTGCATACAGAACTGTACTGCAGTTGATGGAATCACATGTGGGATAAATTCAGCTAACGGTCTTTGTTGGGAGGTATTAGTGTCATTACGCAGGGCGAAGCTGAACAGAACAGGTAACCTCAGAGCGGATATAAATGGCAACCCAAAACAAAGATCATGAGTGAGGATACTAAACACTATGCCTCCCTGCTACAGCTGGCCTATGATAATCTAATAGTGGCACACATAGCAGGGTCAATGAACCAATGATTGGGGCCTGAATCTTGTCCATCATGACACTAAAGCAGGAGTGGGCAAACTTTTTGGCCCAAGGGCCACATCTGGATATGGAAATTGTATGGCGAGCTATGAATGCTCACAAAACTGGGGGTTGGGGTGCGGGAGGGAGTGAGGGCTCTGGCTGGGGGTACGAGCTCTGGGGTACAGGAGGGTGCAACCAAGGGGTTCAGAGGGTGGGAGGGGGATCAGGGCTGGGGCAGGGAATTGGGGCACAGCAGGGGATCAGGCATGCAGGCTCCAGGTAGCGCTTACCTCAAGCAGCTCCCGGAAACAGTAGCATGTCCCCACTCCAGCTCTTACATGAAGGCACAGCCAGGCAGCTCTGTGCACTGCCTCATGTGCAGATGCCACTCCTGCAGCTCCCATTGGCTGCAGTTGCTGGCCAATGGGAGCTGCAGGGGCGGCACTTGGGGTAGGGGCAGTGTGTGGAGCTTCCTGGCTGCCCCTACACGTAGGAGCCGGAGAGGGGACATACTGCTGTTTCTGGGAGCTGCGTGGAGCCACGGAACACATGGAGCGGGGCAAGTCCCGGACCCCGCTCCCCAGCAGAAGCTCGAGGGCCAGATTAAAACGTTGGAGGGGCCGGATGTGGCCCCCGGGCTGTAGTTTGCCCAGCCCTGCACTAAAGCAGAACAGTGTCTACACAAAGGGATCACTGCCAAAATAGTGAATTAAGACAATATCTAGCCTTGCATTAACAGAATGAAAATGAGGGCACTTATCTTCTATAACAACAAAAGTAGAGCAAGACAAGGTTAAAAAAAATCAGCTCTGATTCCCTGGCTTAGCTCGCTTTCAATGTTCAGTTCAACACACAAATCTACGAGCCTTAGGCAGGGACTGGAACTATGGTATTTAATTTTCCAAGAGTAATTTAACCTGCAAATACGTTTAATGAAATTCAGACTTTAAGATGCTGTGTCATGGATTGTGCCCAGAGGCCTGAGTTCAATCCACTTCCTTCCTGGTAAAGGGAGAAGGGGTTGGAGGAGCACAATTTAAACGTTATTGTTGGAGACACAATGACCTCTGCACTCTGAGAAATATAAAATCCATGCGAGCTCCTAAATCAGAATTTAACTTTTAATAGAAATTTCTTCCAAGAGAGCATTAAAGTTCTAAGTACTGAAGAAGCAGGTTAACATCAACAGTTCCTGATAAAGGGATTTAGCGTTAGACGAGCCTGGTTTTTAAACATCATTTTCAAAATGAAACTTCACTTGACAGAAGACATGATGAATCTTCAGTAGTATTTATTTTTAAAATTAGCAAGCTAATCTCATTCTGCTGTTCATAGCCACAGCACTCACTCCATTAAAACAGATCAAAGGCCAGCTAGATGCACACACACGCATTTATTTAGAAAAGGCAGAACAGCTCTTTTACTCAAGCAGCTTTGTACAGGGCTCAATTGCACCTTTGGGCTCAGCCCTGAGCAAGAGGTTGTACATACCCACACCAAGAGGTTGTACACGCACCAGGGAAGGAGGGCAGAGATGAAACTTGACTCATTCCCTGTTCCTCTCTGCCCATCTATTCCCAGGGGAACCTTCAAAGAGCAGGGGCTGTGCTGTGTGCCAGCCTCAGACCCAGGCAGGCCTCACTCAGCCAAGCAGGGGCAGGGCTTTCCTGCCTCAGCCAGGCTGAACTACAACAGGGGCACTCATTCAGATCAGCACTCTTGCACCTCAACCGTTGCACCACCACCATTCCTGTAACTCCTATTAAACCTGCCTGCAATGAGCCCTTTGGAGCAGAGTTGACTGCACATAATGAATATTTTTCTGTGCTTAAAATCACTCGTGCAGACTGAATTTTTAGCTAAAGCCCTTGCATTTTTCCTAACCCAGAGGGCAGGACTTAGCAGACGCTTTTTTTCACAAAGCCAATACTATTTTGTTTCATTTTGCTGCAGAGGCAAATCTTTAACAGCTATTTCTCTGCTTCTCTTCCCCACAACTCCATTAAAAAGTGAACCAAGCTGGTGGGAATTCTTGCATCTGTATGTACACAAAACACTGATATGAAGCCATAACACCCCCGCCTCCACAAAAAAAAACCCATGTGTTTATTCATCCCACAGTTCAAGCCTCTCTGCTCCCGTGCACAGCATCTGCCCCCTTGCAAAAGCATCGTCTCCACACAAGTCACCTAGAGCAGCCCAGGCCTCTACCAATTGAATGGACAGAACTTGTAGCTTTTACCAGTCAAAAGGCAGTACTTGCCTGAGGTCTATAAAAATTGAAGAGGGGGTGCTCCCACCACCAGTGAGATCCACACGCAGTGCGCTGCTGAGTAGCCCAGCTAATCTTCCAGTTGCTGGAAAACAGAAGGAACAAAGAGTCTGGTGGCACCTTAAAGGCTAACAGATTTATTTAGGCAAAATCTGATAGTCTTTAAGGTGCCACCGGACTCCTTGTAGTTTTTGTGGATACAGACTAACATGATTACCCCCGATACTGGAAAACAGAAGGGTGCTGGGACTTCTACAGAGTATTACCCTTGGACCCAAATGAGCAATTCCATCTTTTATATCAGCCTCTGGCTAGTAAGACTCTGAGACATTTGAAGCTCCTCCATCTTTTAGCTGCTGGAAGGAAAAAGGAACATTCTCCCCATAGCATAGCATCCAGTTTTCCTTCTTGCTTTCCTATAAACAAGCTCCACCACTACTCTTACCTTCCCTGAGCAGCAGCAGTGTAATATGGACACAAATCTTGTCTGTTCTACAGTTTTCTGAACAGTAATAGTGAAACTGACCAGAGTATTAATTTTGCTCTTCCTTGCTGCATAAAATAGCCATAAGCAGCATCAGTGGCATTGGAGCAGTGTGTCTTCAGACTCAGGAAGACAGCTCACAAAGTTATCTTTATCATCAGAAGGACTGGAAAACTTATTTTAAAACAAGATTAAATTCAGCAGAAATTGATGACTCAGCCACTTCCCTCCTCTAATGAGTAGGTGTTGCAACGTCTTGGGAGTAGCAATATGTTTCAGTTTCCCTGAATGATGTGCTAGCTACAGGCTGAGGGGAACATGAAAATTATGCATAAAATATTTTTTTTTAAAAGCTGTATCAGTTAGAAAGAAAGAAATCCTCATATAGGATGTTAACCTAAAGTTGACAGGATATGACTAAGGGTTGGTCTACACTTCCAAGATATATCGGCATAGCTACACTGGTCAGGGCTGTGAACAAAACACAGTTCTGACTGAAACACCTATGACGACAATACCCTCAGTGTAAATGCAGGTATGTCTATGGAAGAGGACTTTTGTCAATACAGCTAATGCTGTTTCAAGAGAGGAGTGTTCGTACATCAACTGAAAAACTCCATTTGTCAGGATAAGAGCCATCTACACTAGGACCTATGCCATTATAGCTATGCTAGTATAGGCTCCATCTATACGTTCCCCAGTAGGTCGCCCACTTCATGCTCCTGGGTTAATGAAACTATATGGTAAATCAGATGCTCTGCTCTAGTTTCAGAATTTCCCCATTGCTCTTTGGTATCAGTATAATGAAAAATAAGAGAGCTGGTATCTATTAACACAATTTGGATGTCTGCCAGGAATTTTTCAACCACCCTCCTGCCCCCCATATGCAGCATGGATCTGAATGGAATGAAATTAATTGACAAGAAGGTGGTTAAAGTTAAACCTGAAAGTGAGGCAGTAAAAGATCAAAGATTAAGTGAGCCTTAAAAAAAAAAAGACGTAAGAGCCCTTTTTAAGTCCTGTTTCTAGCAGTGGAATTCTTCTGTGTGAGGGAGAACTCTGAGGTCTGTGTATGGAATTAAAACAAACAAAAACAAAAGCCAACAACTAATTTTTAAGGCATTTTCTGAAACATCATTGGTCTTGATGGATACATATATTTTCCCCTTCAAAGTTACATGCTCATTTCTGATTGCAGGGCTTGACAGATTCATATACTAGAAAAGCACACAGAATTCTTCTGTGTAGTAAGATCATGCTTCTGTGCCAGATGGGCTAAACTCTCCATGCTACCTTGCACCTCTTATAGGCATTTACACCTGGGCAAAATGGGTATAAACTGCTACCATTAACTGCACAAGTGACTCTGGAAGGTTTAAGACAGTGGAAGTCAGGCCTTAAACAGATTCCAAGTATCTGTACTGTATTATATTGTATATTTTGTGTTTACTGTAAATAATGTAGCAGATTAAAGCTCAAGAGGTTTTCTACACTGCAATTGATTAAAACCAGATCCCCACATGTGAAAACCTGGCCCAGATTTTATTAGTAAGAGTTCCTTCCGGGGGAGGGGGGGGGGAATGCAATCCTCCGCCCCACCCTCCATCACCAGTCCTTTCTTTTACTACAGCCTCAGGAATTAGCAAACTAAACAGTTTTGCGGAGCAAGCAAGGAGCATTATTAGAGACTGTCAAGCAACTCTGTTGGATTGCAAATCTGTTTGTGGGGCTATCTTCTGCCATACATAAAGGTCAGAGCAAACAGAACCCCAGCTGCCTGCATAATATACCTGACTGCTTATTGGTTTTGATTGCCCACTGAGTTGAGAAATAAGTTAAGTCCGTTCATGGTGAGTTTAGCAAAAATAAGCTATTTTCTTCTACCCTCTCCCCCTGCAGCTGCGTATTTACCATTACAACTCTATTGTCACCTCCTCTGCTCACCGAAGCAGCAGACTGTATTGCACTGGCAACATCAAAGGGCAGCCACAGCTGTATACTACAATGGAGTACAGGGAGTAAAGAAGAAAGGGGATCCAGTACCAAATTCCCTATATATTACTCAGGAAACATGAAAGCAGGTAATGGGGTGAAGCATTCTTTGGAACTTTGTTAACAAAAAATGTCACACAACCGTCCTTTTTGAAACCCAGGGATTCCCCTCCAAAGTTTTAAAGGTGTTGATGCAAACAACCGTCCGTTTCTACCTTTCACTCAGGCCCTGCAAGCCTTCCTCCCCATCACCCAGTTTAAATAGTTTAAGATTATATATGTTACCATTACTTTGGGGGAGATCAGTTCTCAGCAAGGGGTTCTTGTACATTAAATCTCACCATCTCTGCCAACTACTGCAAATTTGTCCCAAATTTCCAGAGTCACATAAATGGTTCAAACAAGTTTCTGGATTCTCAAAGCTAATCCTATTGTAGCTTCCCTGCTTAGATGAGCATGTACTTTACAAATGACCAATCAAGCCAAACTAGATGCTTGCCAGTAACAACAGCTTCACTGCAGCTCACACTAAAAAGACTCCATCTTCCAATTTGTTTGACTTTTATTTTTTTTAAAGTATGTGGTATTGGATTTTGCTTCATTCTTTAGCCATTAATTTGCATCTGGCTGGTGGATCTCATCTTTTGGGCACAGGTAACAAAAACTAGTTTTATTTAAGAGTATGTTTGCGAAGGGGATGAGAAAAGGGAAGAAAGCACAATTTTGTTTTACTATTAACCTATTACTCTTATCAGAAAATCTGCCTCAAAAGCCTCACAGCTGGAGGCAGCTCACTAACAAGCAATTGTTTCTGGGTGTACCCTTGGTTTGGCTTGAAATGCAGCTTTATTTGTTTGAAGCCCATTATGCAATCAACAAATAACTAGTGGCTGATGAAGTGCTATGAAACATATTCCACGGCTTTGTGTGGACACAAATGGACCACAGCAAGTGGTTCTTTTTTCTTGGCAAAACTGAGGCCATCTCTACACTATCACTTATGTTGCTCAGACATGGAGGGAGGGGGGGGACAAAAAAACCACACCTGAACGTGACATAAGTTTCACTGGCCTAAGTGGTAGTGTGCACAGCACGATGTCGGCAGAAGATGCTCTCCTGCCAACATAGCTAGCTACACGAGCGATTTTAGGGCACCGCTGCATCGGTGCAGCTGTGAACTTGCTAGCGTAGACATGGCCTTAATCGCAGAGACAGAGTATTTTTTTTAATGCTTCTATTCTGAGGGTTATTTAGTAAAAATTAACAGATCTGACAAACGGATGATTCTAGGAAAGAAGAAACAACAATAAAAAGAAAGGAAATGATTGATTTACAATAGTGAATGCTTTGAAATTTGAATGATTTGAAGAGTTTGCACGATTAAAGCCCAACAGAGCAATGTTGCTTCACCGCCAACTGCTAGGCAGTGAACAATGCAAAATGCACCTGCCCTTTTAGGCAATGAGAATCAGTAACACCACTAGTCCAAGAGGCAGAAGTCACGATTGCTCCCAAATATAGGTGAGAGTCGGGGCTTGTCTATACTGGCACTTTACAGCGCTGCAACTTTCTCACTCAGGAGTGTGAAAAAACGCCCCCCTGAACACTGCAAGTTTCAGCGCTATAACCTGCCAGTATAAACAGTGCACCAGTTCTGGGAGCTTCGCCCCTCACACTGGGAGCTACACCCCTCATGGAGGTGGGTATTTTAGAGTGCTGGGAGAGCTCTCTCCCAGCACTGTGTCACAACTACACAAGCCACGTTAAAGGCTGCCGCAGCCAGTGACGATGTGCCCTAGGGTGCTGCAGTAACTGAAGGCTATTAGCATTTTCATAATGTTGGGGTGGAAGGGTGACCCACTTCTAGTGTCTTGTTGTCCCCCTTATAGTGCTCAAGGGAGGCACAGGAAATAGCTGACTCGGAGTTAAGAACGATTCTAAATATTTGCACTGTACCAACACTTTCTACCAGCTCAAGCCAGTGAATTAACAGCTTACAGGAAATAGCTGGATATTGTTTTCAATTAGAAAACTGGATTTATCCAAATTTTTTTAAAAAACATTTGAATGTTGCACCTCAGTTATCTATAAACATTCTCAGCTAGCTACCGGGCATTAATAAACGGAACTCATAAAATGGGTAGCAGAACCTGCATTATAATGGGCAGCTGTCATCAAGATAAAGAACGTTTCTGTTAAAGTTTGACTTTGCTAGCACAGAACTCTCAGTCACGTGAATATTTTCAGTGAACTCCAGCAATCAAGTTACAAGAACATAACATACAAACAAGCAGTGATCATACTGGGTCAAATCAATCATCCATCCAGCCAAGTATCCTGTCTTCCAACAGTGGCCAATGCCAGATGCTTCAGAAAGAATGAACAGAACAGGCCAATTATCAAGTGACCCATCCCGTTTTCCCGTCCCAGCATCTGGCAGCCAGAGACGTAGGAAACCCAGAGCATGGGGTTGCATCCCTGTCTATTTTGGCTAATAGCCATTGATGGAGCTATCCTCCATGAACTTAACTAATTCTTTTTTCAACTCAGTTATACTTCTGGCCAACACAACATCCCATGGCAATGAGTTTCACAAGTTGACTGTGTGTGTTGAGTGAAGCAGTACTTCCTTTTGTTTGTTTTAAACCTGCTTCCCACTAATTTTATTGGGTAACCTCCCTTGGTGCTTGCATTATATGAAGTGGTAAACACTTCCTTATTCAAGTTTGACTATACAACTGACATTGGGCTAGATACCAATATAAGTGAGGTGCTTCTCAACATGCATAAGTGAATCCAAACCTGGTCCTTACTCGACAGCGGTAATAGCAACTTTTTTTCGGATGAAAATACCTCAATTCCCCCCGCCCCCCAAAATATCCAAGATAAGTTCCATATATTTTAATCACTGTAATTTCTTACTTTGGATTATTTACTAAAAATTGGAGTCCTGAGAAGTAAAATGTCCTAAACAGACCTCCATGCTTTTTCAAATTGAATGTATTATGTTGTTATGGTAGAAAATTTAGTTTTACTACACTTAAAAACGTTGGCCAGCAATAGCAATGTCAGTTAGGAGCATGGAGGGGGGAAAAAAAGTCCTATGGCCTAAGTGACACTGCTGTGCCAGCAAAAGCCCTAATGTAGAAGTAGTTTTAACAGTCACAAAAATCTTTTTGCTGGTATAGGCTGCGTCTCCATTAGGAAGCTTTATCAGTATAGCTACACTGGAAAATCCTTTCTAATGTAGTCAAGGCATCTATTGTAGGGCTATCGATGCTGGAGCACCCACGAGGGGAAAAAAAAAAAAAATGGATGTTCAACACCCACCAGCCACCCACCACTAGCTGCTCAGTGAGCCCAACTGATCAGCTTTTCGGCACTGGGAGGGAGGCACTGCAGGGAGGGGATGGAGCAGGGGTAGGACTTTGGGGTAAGGGGAAGAGTGGGACCGAGGCTCTGGGGCAGAGCAAGTCGGCGCCTGTGGCTATCGGGATAAGTGTAAATATTAAAAGAATCTCGTCTAACAACCCAAGCAAATGAGATTTCTCCTGCTTCTCAAAGGCCATTGGCCAGAACGTCACTGTGCATCAATTCTGCAGTTGAGCAAACAACCTTCTAAGAACATAGGACCTCATCCAAAGTCCATTAAAGTTAATGGAAGGACTCCCATTGACTTAAATGAGCTTTGGATCAGACTCAATGATCCCAGTGTAAAATGGATGAAAATTGCGTATCTAGGGGCTCAAGGCAGCAATGCTGCTTCACTGCCAACTGCTAGTGAGTAAAAATGCATAATACATTTGCCCCTTTAGACTAGGAGAATCAGCAATACGCTCAGCTACTACTTTATGTATCTAGAGGAGAATGTATGAAACAAGGTCGCCAAACTTTAACAAACTACATAAGGGCTAGCGTAACCTTTCTTGGGCATAGCTAATTTGCATCAGATGGAGCCACTTGTTGTAGCTAGCCTCCTCTTTAATATTAGGTACAACCTGCAAAACCTGCAGGTCCCAGTGTGTAATGATCTGTCTGGTCTGATCTAAACTGTGGCCTCTCAATGCAAACTGGAGCATAGCACCGTGGGGCCTGTAGTTTATGTAGACTGCATCCACATATTACAGACGACTGTGGGATGCATTGTTTAATAAGATAGTCCACACTTTTAGTCAATTCTAAATTAGAAACTTGGGGTGGCCAATCTTGGAAAACCTGTTTTCCTCACTAGAAATGTGGGCTCAAATTCATCCCCGGCATAAATGCATTCAAGTCAGGTGGATTTACACCATGGATGCATTTAGCCTCTTGTGTGCCACTTTTTTCCATTAGTTAAAAGCTCTATGGTATTTTTACAAGTGGTCACATGATAAAAATCACTAAAACAATAAAGGCCATGCTATAAATCATCCAGTATTAAATTAATGTAATCTGGATTACAACATGTCTCTGTACAACATGGAGACTCTACAGCTCTCCCGAGCAGCCTTAGAAAATATGAATGAAGCTATCGCAGATTTACAGACAAGGAAAGGGTTGAACTCAGATTTAGGAAATCTTACAGCACAATGTTTTTTGACTGCTCTAAGCACATTAAGAAGCCTGTTCAGAATCTAGATTTTTCACTGCATTATTTGCTACATTCCAATTAAATGAGAAAGAATGACGGTAAACTAATAAAACTCTGGATCTTCTAATTAAATCACTGGCACCCTGCCATGTACTGCTGATTTATTGATGCACCCTGCAATGTGAGGATTCTGAGGGCACAATAGGTCACTAAAGTATTAAACAGATGACTTGTGCTCTTTAATCAGTGCTGGGATGCCAGGTTCGGAAGAGAGAATAAATTCAAGGGCAGAGTACAATAATATCACCAGAAAACCACAACACTATATAGGAAACAATGTACAGAAATTTTAGACCACTTGATTTCATTAAATATTCTGGCTTGAGGAACGGAAAGTGCAGGATAACTGCACCCGGGTATTTGTCATTTAAGTCTTTTTTTGTTTTATTTTGTTATCGTTCTTAATCTTTTAAAATACAATGCTTAGTTGAAAGCACCTGAAAGTGCACTGGCTGGGTCCAGGAAAAGGGAAAGCTTCCCGGTACTGTTTAGCCAGTGCATCTCAGCCTTGATCTGAAACAGCACCTCTCGTCACAGGCATCTCTTCAAGTAGATACTTTCCAACTACGTTGAACTCTGCCAGAAGATCAGATTCACTTTTCTATTTGCAACAGTCGCACAATCAGAATCCAAGCATGTGCCAAAGTAACAAACAGTCCCTTCAGCTAGAATCAGTCCCTCAGATCAGGCTCTCAATTTATGTAAGGTAAATGCTCTGGTTGGGCCTTTTTTCTCAGCTGAAGAAATGGTAGTTGAGAAATCAACTGATTGCTTATCAGGTTTCTGTTTGACTGGAGATAAGTTTGCAATCCAGTTAGCAAGTGTTCAGTCAATGATTTTATAGAAGAACAGAATCAGCTACAGAAGAATGGCTAGTCCAGGATCTGTCAAGATATTCAAGACATATTGATCCATTACAGGTGTAGGCAGCTACTTATTTGGCAACTCCACCAGCCATATAGGTATTCACAGAATTTAAATCAGGTTTATTTGACTGTTGGCAGGAGCCACAGAGGATGAACACATATGAGCAGAATGCCGCTAGGGGTTCCAAAATCAAACAACAATAATTTAAACTATAACTTGAAGATCCCTTGAGTTTGATCTGAAGATTTTGTCATGGGATTAGCACCAAGGGAAAAAAGTTCTTCCAAATCACACAGACACTTATTGGCCATCTAATACATGCACGCACATAGGCTATGTCTACACTAGCACTTCTGTCGGCAAAACTTTTGTCACTTGGGGTGTGAAAAAATCCCCCCTCCTCGAGCGACATTAGTTTTACCAGCATAAGCGCTCGTGTGCACAGTGCTATGTCGTCAGGAGAAGCTATTGCCGCTTGCTGAGCTGGTTTTATTACATAAGCCATCGTACAGCTGTGCCACTGTAAGCTTGTAAGTGTAGACATGGCCTAAAACACATACGTATCAGATTGAATTCCAGTGCTGTTTTCCAGAACAACTGGTGGCTATCAAAATTAAAGATGCAGTAGTCTTAGAAAAAGTGACTGTTAATATCCTTATCAAAGGAAAAGAATATGATCACATACAGTCACCGGTTTGGCTTCTGGAAAGCTCAAGATGAGATCAACTCCGAATTCCTAAATATCTCCAAGATTTTAACAAACAAAATATTTTTATTAAGAACTAATAGCACTAACATAACTAATTCTCCAAAAATGTGGAAGTTTATACATTTCGTATATTTGGTCCTGATTCTTCAGTTTACGGTATGTGGGTGAACTGCTACGCACACAGGAAGCCTGACTTCACACAGATTCAGCAATCTGATAGTGAATTGTAAATGGCAGGATCAGGGCAATTATTGTTCATGTTCTAACTTTGCATACATGAAAAATTAGCTTAAAAAAAAGCATAAAATGCATGGAGTGATTTGTTACAACTTTGATTATATTTCCCATACCCTCAATAAAGACTGAAAAACACTGGATCTGAGAATTTTCCAACACCAGATTTAAAGAGTATTTAGAGTTCATGTTTTCCACAGGGGAATTTTTACTATGCAGTTAACATATGCTGTTTTCAGTATACCAGTCTTTGCAGAAGTGATCTTAATGGAAACAACTCCTCTGTGTATATTTAAGTGACTTCATTTGTATCACTTTTAGCAATCAAGACTCACTAGATGATTCTCTGTAGACACAATGAATCCTAGACATCCAGCTATAAAATTGCACAAGTAGCATAATGAAATAAAAGCATCATTAATAAAATTGCATTAACTTTTTTGGTTTTAATGGCAAATGCGCCACCTATCAGTTATTATGGGTGTTGCATGAGTTATAAGCTTACTATATCACTAAGCTAACAATTCACTACATCATGAATACAGTCATAAATTAAAAGCTGTATTCAGAGATGCAATATGTGAACTGACATACAAATACCAGAATTACTTGACAGTATAGAAAGAATTTACACACAAAAAGAAAGCAGGAGCCTTTTCTTAGAGGGTTTTTTCCTATTTGGCATAAAATCACTGTAGAAATAAATTATAAATGCAATCTAAGAAATATGTAGCATAAGAAAATGGAAGATCATCAGCTATCCCACCACTTGTTAAGTGGTGTCCTTCACTGGGGGCACATGACACCAGTGCCTCAGAATCTGTACCGACTGCTTATTGCTATCAGGGCTGAGTAAGTTTAAGATAAGAGTTTTAACTCTTAAAGCGCTAAGTGACTTGAGACCTAACTACTTCAGAGACACTACTCTTTTCCTATGATACTGCCATAGTAGAGATCAGTTTAAAAGAGAGGGGACTACCGGCAGGGTATTCCCCATGGAGGTCTTAACTTTGGAACTTACTCCCTCATTTGGTACAAAAAAACCTATATCTGGTGTCCTCTAGGATACACTGCAAATCTAATCAATTAAGTTTTAGAAGGACAGGGAGCTGCAATGAATGGTCTCGGTGTACAACAAATACAGGTCTGACTTCTAGTCCTATCCTGTAACAGCATTATAAAGGTGTTGAAGTGCCCCACCATCTCACTGTGATTAACTCCCTGCAAATACAAAGACAATAGGTACAGCTCCAACTGAGGAAGGAGTACCACTCCCCTTGTTAAAAAAAAAAAAAAAAAGAGAAAAAAAAGAAGTAATTAGTTGTTTGTAGTGTTGTTGTAGCCCAGCTGAACCTAGGATATTAGAGAGACAAGATGGGTGAGGTAATATCTTTTATTTAGTAGACCAACTTCTGTTGGTGAACGAGATAAGCTTCAAGTGTTCTGTGTAAGCTTGAAAACTTGTCTCTTTCACCAACAGAAGTTGGTCCAATAAAAGATATTACATCATCCACTTTCTGTCTCTGTAAAGCGTAATTAGGTCAGCAGAGTAGGAGTATCTGCAGAGAGAAAAGAAAATAAAACAAAAATGAGGCATTTCTCCTAATTAGAATGTTTACTATTCAAAACATGCAGCACTGGGGTCTTTTAAAACAATAAAAGCTGGGAAATAGTGTTAAGCAAGAATCCTGGAGCCTGATTCTGACTCAGGCTGGCTTTAAATGGGTATAACTTCATTGACTTTGTTTACCACTATAACCTGGGCTATATTTAAAATTTAGATTAACCTTGTTATGTCACTCAGGGTGTGAAAAATTCACACACCTCAAACATGATGTTAAACTGACCTAACCCCCCACCCCGGTTCAGAGGCAGTTGGGTCAGAATTCTTCCATCGACCCAGCCAGTCAGATAGATGGATTAACTACAGGGATGGAAAAACCACTTCTGTCACTGTAGGAAGCATCTACACTACAGCTATAGTGACAACACCACAGCTGTCCCACTGCAGCGCCCATAGTGTAGACGGTATGTGAGGGGAGAATCAGTCACTCCGTGCTGTTCTGGGTCAGTTCTTTGGAATTCAATCCATGTTACTAGGTTTCACACAAAACTATTCTTCTACATAAAGAAGAATTTATTAGCATGCCCTAAAAGTAGATGAAATTCAGACCTTGATGTGTTCCCACTTATTAACTTTACCATCTGTTATATAACTAACACAGTATATGAAAATGCAGCCAACTGCTCAAAACTCACCAGAAACTGTGTGCAAATCAGATGCCGTCCCCTTGTTTATCAATTCATATTGGAATCCTGTAATTTTCCGGCTAATGTCCTGCTGAGGGGTAGCCTCAATAAACAAGCCCCCTTGATCATAACCAAAGCAATACACTTTATTGGGGCTGCGATCTCCATCTCGGACCAATAGTTTCAGTTCTCCAGTTTTTTCCAAATAAATATTTGCTCCTGCGGAGTCCTTGAAAGGCTTTATGCAAACAGTCAAGTGTTTGTAAGAGGCAGATAATGTATTGGGTCGCAGATTGACTATGAGTGCTCCTGTGGGATACATCCATTTTATTGATCCTTCAGAACAGCGGAGGTAGACCTGTTCAACATCCTTCTTGTGAGACTCATGAGTTAAGCCACTAGGGATAGAAAGAATAGGGAAATTAGATGAGTAGGAGAACTATAAACATTGGTCATAATCTCAGGTAAACAGGTAAGTCAGCAAAACTCTTCATAGCACTATTCATTGTCATGGTTGACAGAGATCATCTTGCAAGATCAAGACCGTGAAATGTGTTGATATTTTGGGATGGGCTTTAAAACAGCTCCAGACAAATCCATAAGAAGTTAAATCACAATTCAAAATGAATTCAAAATTAAACCTTAACTTTTTCCTATTGCCTATGCAAAACACCCCACAACAAAAACTGCAGCAGAATCTAGTGACATCGGAAAGAGGGTAGACAAATGGTGGCACAAAAAGGAGAACCTAGAGTTAATTTCCAGTGAAAGGTAAATAGCAGACTAGTATCTCACTTGCTTGGGAGTAGGCAAAGCCTAAACGGTCTGATCTGAGGAGCCTCAACTGCCTGAATGAGGCCTAAACTAAGGACAGCTGTAAAAGATATCTACCCTATGTTACTGATGTATAGTCACGTGGTATTACTGGATATAGTACACAATCCTGAAAACCCGTACACATGTGAGAACTAAAGGTTTGTAAGATATGGCCCACAATATGCAGTACATTTCCAAATTTTTCAGCATTCAAAATGGTTGCTAAGGAAGTGTGTGGTCTAGTGGGAAAAGCACTGGAGGGGTAATCAGAAAATGTGGGTTCTAGTCCCAGCCCTGCCACTAACTTGCCATACAGATATGGGCAAGTCACTTCAACTCTGTGCCTGTGTTTCCCCTCCTGTGCTCAGAAACTGCCTCTCCCTCTGTGCTAAGCAGCCTATAATCACAGTGGGCCCCTGATCTCAGCTGGGGCCCCAAGGCTCTCCTCTAACAGAAATAATTAAAAGTTTGGCAATGAGATTTAAGAACAAAAACCAACACCAGTGTTTAACAATGTTTATTCTAAGGCAGTACTCTGTAGGCAGAAAAATACAGTGAACAATTCTGAGTATGCAAGATCATGAAACATTATAGTGGAGATCTGGTATTGAAAAATAAAGTTTAAGAGCTTCAGCTTCCCTGTAGAGTTTCCTCCTTGGAAGCCTTAAAAAGTCAATTTCTGAAGCACATTCCATGAGAGAATCTCGAGTATTTTACAAATATTAAATAATTAAGCCTCACAACATCTCCATTTTATAGATGTGTAAACTGAGGCACAGAGACTTGTCCAAAGTCACACAAGAAGTCTGTGGCAGAGTCAGACACAGAACTCATTTTAACATGGCATAATCATGAACATGAAATTCTGGTCTCTCAACACATATCTCCAACACACATCTCCCTCTTCCCCACTTCTTCGGTATATTTAGGTACAGAACAAACGATGCTGGATTTAAACTCAGTCAGCATTTAGACAAGTTACGAGAAGCTATGTATAAAAAAGGAAAAAAACAAACCAACATATGGTTTGCATTTACTGTTGATGTGACTCATTATTGTTAGTGTCAATGTAACCCACTTGATAGAGGTTACACAAGGAAGCTCAGAAAAACTCGGTTTTAATAATACTGTCTGCAAACATGTGCTTTTGAATAATCTTGAAAGCCACATCAAGAGCACAAAGGATGGGGGAGAGTGACCAGTTCCTGACCTTTATTCTCTTGCCCTCAGACACACGGTAGTACTTGACATAATCAAGGAACAGAAGTTTCAATGGGATCTCATATTGACTGCCTATTTACATCTTGTCCACAAAAATCAATTTTTCAATACTGATTTTGTGCGATGACACTCAGCCAAAACCAGAAAGGAAGAAGTTGGTCTTTTGGGCAGAAGGCTTATGCATCACAGAGATATCAAATAAACTCAGAAACTAAGACTTAGGTGATGCACAGGACTTGTGCTGGTCCTCTCCACCAGAGTGAATTTCACCCTAGAAGGATACTGTTAAAACATATGGGGAAAGGTGAGGGGGCAGAAAAGGGAGCTCAAACACAAGAAAACTGCTGCTGCTGCTGTAGGTGATCCCAATATTGAGACTGTGAATTTTTGCATGGCAAAAAAATATATACACATTCATGCTATTGTTCAAATGAAAGAAAATGGATTCCAAAATTCTTACATGTAGCCAATTATATCCCACATGCAACAAAGTGATGCTGTTAGACAGATACAGTGAGTACAGGGAGTGGGACTGTCTGCCCTAAAGCACCTAGCATTGGCCACTGTTGGAAGACAGGATGCTGGGCTAGAGGGACCACTGGTCTGACCCAGTACGGCCGTTCTTATGTACAGGTACCTGCTGTGTACATCAAGCCCTATTATAATGGAGGACTCAGAAACTGAGCAGATTTCAAAACTTGAGGTAAACCTGCAGAATATTAAAGACCTAGTCCAAATGAAATGGAACTTTTATAATACTACCATCTATCACCATACTGAAAGTTTGTTCAATTTCATTTTTACTTCTCAGTACCCAGTAATAAACTGTCCCACAGGAACATAACGCAGAGGCCATAAAAGCTATTTTTAAGTTAACTTGAGGTTTTTATTTTTGAAATATATGACATAGCAAGAGGTCAGTTGTTTTATGGTTGTGTTGATGAATAAGGCATTCCCCCCCCTCCACTTGTACTGTTTGTTTTCTAGGAGTAGGTCCTAATAAACAATACTTCCTCCTACAGATCTCAAGAGACATATGTTGAGCCACTGCACTTGTCTGCCTGATGTTTAGCCTTCCTGAAGTCTCAAAGGGCCATATAACTGCAGGTCTTGAAAGATCCATTACTGCCATTTGTGAAACCAATTATATATGACAATGCAACAGGCGATTTTTATAAGAAGAGAATGTGTCCACCATAGCTGTGGGAAAGATGGCTGTAACAGGAACACTTAGCTCTATAGGAGCCCCTGTAGCTCTCAAAGCACTTTTAAAAATGGGAGAAAGCAACATTATCCCCATTTTACAGATGGGTAAACAGATGCCCAGAGAGGCAATGTTACTTGCCCAAGGTCACACAGCCAGTGCATGGAAGAACTGGACTGGACGGAGGTGTCTTTACTCCTAGGGTTTGTCTAAACAAACAAACACACACTTATTTAGTGGCAAGCCAAGATGTTAAAATGGACCTCACACAACCCTACCATACATTGTATCTGCGAAGCATGGTGCAGCACACTAATTGTTCCCTAGTGCGCTTTGAAATACCCCGCTTTGAAATGGGAGTAGATCAAAGCACGCTAGGGAACTGTTAGCGCACAGCTGCAGGCTTCATGCAGACACTTAAAGCACACCAGGTTAGTTTGGGGTAGATTTACACCCCAGCTTGTCAAAAACTAAATGTTTGCGTAGACAAGCCCACAGTCGGAGTTAAAGGCTACACTGGGTAGGTTTCAGTGGAGTCAAAGCAGCACTTTTCACTCAAAGAAAATGGGACATCTTTAGAATAAACAAAATTATGAATTCTGATTCGACCACATCATGGTGTGGTTTCTAATTTCCTCAGGGGCTTAGGGTTCTTCATTAGGCCTTTTAAGACAGTGCAAGACCTTGCTAAAGACACCTGCAGTGTACGTCAGAGGTCGGCAATCTCTGGCACACAGCTCACCAGGGTAAGCACCCTGGCGGGCCGGGCCAGTTTGTTTACCTGCCACATCGGCAGGTTCGGCCGATCATGGCTCCCACTAGCTGCAGTTCACCGTCCAAGGCCAATGGGGGTTGTGGAGAGCCGCAGCCAGCACATTCCTCACTGCTTCCAGCCACCCCCATTGGCCTGGGACGGTGAACCACGGTGAGTGGGAGCTGCAGTCCACCGAACCCGCTACAGGTAAATAAAGTGGCTTGGCCCGCCAGGGTGCTTACCTTGGCGAGCCGCATGCCAGAGGTTGCCAACCCCTGGTGTAAGTAATCAAATCATACATTATGGCAAACTTTCCTTGGCAAATCTGAGACACTGAAAGAAATCATGGTTGAGATTTTCAAAGATGCCTTAGTTATATGGACCAGGCAATTTTCATTAATGGAAAATGGGTGTCCAAAACATTAAGTGTGTAATCTCACCAAGTAGAAAATGCCTTGACACTTCAGGTCTGCTTACCTGCATCTGGCAATATCCTATAACTAGTCTGTAAGAAGAAGACTGAACCCCCAATGGCACTTGGACACAAAGATGATAGGCACCTTCTAAATTGCTAATGTAGACAGACAGCTATAAAGACAACTAATTGGTTGCAAAATGCTATACTTTAAACAAAGAATTCCTTCCTGACCCCAGGGAGCAAATAGCTTGTGCCTTTAAGCATGGGATTCGATTGCCCTGTCTAAAAAAAAAGTTAGTTTCAGTATCTATTTATTCTTAAGAAGCAAAATTATTTTTATGGATAGAGTGGATGACACACAAACAGTACCCATAATGTGACAATTAGATGATAATTGAAGGGTATCAGTCCCAGAGTCACTACCTCTTTTCAGAAGGTCTAAGAGGTCAGCTTGAATCTATATGCAATTCCCTTTGTCTCATCCTGAGCTCCAAATTAATTTGCATTTTGGATATAGTAGTGACACATAAGCTGCTCAATATGGGCAGTTCCACCTATTTTTAAGAAGTCAGCCCTTCTGCTCTTGTGCAACTGAAAGGATCACCAAGGATGTGTCATTTCCTTAATAAGCAAAAATGGGGTTGACCGGTGACAATGGGAAATTCCAAGCTCAGGTCACCAATTCAGCTCCAAACTCTCTGTAGCAAAGAATGACTCACATTTCTTTCAACTATCCCCTTTGGCTGCCAGTCAAAAAACAGAGTGGCTCAGGACAGAGTCATGTCCAACCCTGCCTTGTCAGTGGGAGGGTCACCAGCTCAGATAGGAGGAGGAGGGCAAGAGCCCTAAAAAAACCAAACTGGATTTTTGGGTGTACACAGATGACATTGCCATCCATGTTCTAGGCCTCGTTTATGCAAAGCTGAAACGCTCAGGGTGGTGGAGTAAAGATGACAGGCTCTGCTCCCAAACTATAGATCCATGGAGCTATGTATGAAAAGTAGATTGCTAGGAATTTACTACTGAAATTGACATGGAACTGTAGGCTTTGTCCCATGTCAGTTGTACATTGCAAACCCACACACCCCCAACTGTATTTATAGTTTAACATTTTACCAATTGCCACAAGTAACTAGAAGTTCATAAATAGTTGCCAACTGTATGCATCTTTCAGATTGTACAGAATAATCTGGACCAAGAGTACATAGCATAATAAATCCACATTTCTCTGCTTTGAACAATCTCCATTCCAAAACATCTTTCCATTTCAAGTTAAACTAAACTTTTATTTTAATCAATTCAGATTAAACAAACACATACAGTTATTACATTAACTGTATTACATTGGTACCTCATTAAAAACAGGTTTAGCCAAACCAAAAACCAAATATACATGTGTACTTAATTTAGCAACATTTTTTTAATATGACTATAAATGAGAGATTTTTTAGAATTATAAACAGTAGACGATGTTGGAAAACCATTACGACACATTAAAGTTATTACAGAGGATTAAAGTTTAGGAGCCAAACACTTTGAGCGTTCAAGAGGTTTCACAACTAGGGTGATTAGAATAGTTAAGGCAGCCAAAGAACAATTGCCTAGAATTTCCCTTAAATGACTTTGGTGTAATCCAGAGCTACTGCATTGAAGTTACTCCACCAGTGTAATTAAGAGCAGAATCTGGCTGAATAGCTTTATATATCAGTGTGGTGAAGCAGTGAGTTCCATACAGGGTGAAATCTGAATGAAGCTAGGTAAAGTGTTAATGGGAACACGCAAATCGCCAGATTCTCCTCTCACTTACAGCAGTGTAACTCTATTGACTTTAGCAGAAATATTCCTGATTTCCACCAAAGTAAGTGGAGAATTGGGCCTAAAATCTTTATCCTATTACAAACTATCCAGGTGCTTTGAAATAAACATGAAAAATAAACAAGGTAATGACCAACAATTAAAACAAAATATCTGAGCCAGACAATTCCTTAATTACCTCTCTCTATGTGTGTATGGTATAAATAGGATAAAGATAGTATACACACACAGTCAACTTTCACCACAAAAAGGACTTGCAGGTGTATTACATTAGGACAAAGTTAATGCCAAGTGTAGGAGGTCACCAGACATGAGTTACAGAACAGGTTATTTCGGTGTTAGGTTGCACAGATGTGGAAGGTGTTGTGGTCAGTAGAAATACCGTTCCCATCCATGCCTGCTAAGGCTACCTCCCCCTGGCAAGTCTTTGGTAATGCTGATAGTTACTCCTGGAATGTTAATCAACCCCCTTCTCTCTATCCCGCCTCCAAAAAACAGACCAAAAGAGGGGAAAGATTTTTGCTACAACCAAATCCAAATTCCACATAAACACAGGTATCTGGGCCAACTCCTTCCTCCTCCATCAGGGACAAAACTCTCACTGATGTCAATGGAAGAAGGATCGGGGCTTCTACTCCGTAAAATTTCACACAAGACTATGGAGAGAGGCACTGAGAAAGTGTTTGGGGACACGTAAATCCATTTTATAGCTCCACCTCGCCATATCTGATCAAGACCTTCGTGCCTTTTAGTTTCAATATTAAACTGCTGACAAAACACAGATATTGAATGGCAGAGAGACGGGGGGTGGGGGTGAGGATCCGAAAGGAGGACACCCCACCCCCTAGAAATCGTGTAAATAAGGAATCGGTCCACTGAAATCAGAAAGTGACATGGGGGCAAAACTGAGGCAAGGAAAGGAGAATCGAGCCCGAAAACGTAACCCTTGGCCTCGTAGCTCTTAAACAACTGCAGAGAGGCAGCGGCATTCTATCGACACAGTAGGAATGAAAAATTATTCGGAGGGGGAGCCGAGGGGGATCTCATTAAAAGGAAAGACACTGTTCAAAATCAAGTTGTCCCTTTTCTCTAATTCAGCCACGCGGGGAGGGGAGGGGAGGAGAGGGTGAAAGGGTGAAATCCTGCCACAGATGGAACAGATCCATCCGGGGGGTTAAATCTGCTATGGTCAGGGGCTGCCAAATTGTGACGATTTCACCCAGATTTAAAAAGCGGGGCAGACATCCCGCAAAGAGCCCCTCTCCCTCCCTCCCATGCCGGAATGTTAAAGACGAGCCGCACATTGCATGGCTGGGCTGGACACTGAGCTGCCCCGGAACAAACGGAGAAACTGAACGAAAGCGCTTTAAGAATTTAATCCAAATCCGGGGGAGACACGGCAGCGCTGACTGTCTCCTTCCCCCAGAGCTCGGGACATGCCCCGCTGGGGCTCGGGACATGCCCCGCTGGGGCTCCTCCTCCTCTCCCCAAACGGCTGGCGGGGCAGGAGGCGGTGGCTCGGTCCTTACCTCCCCTTCCAGTTGCACAGGTCGCTGGAGTACTGCCCGGCGACCCCCCGGCACAGCAGCCCCAGCCCCAGGAGCAGCGGCAGCAGCCCGGGCGCTGGAGCGCTCAGCATGGTCCCTCGCAGCAGCCCCTCTGCTCTGACACTGCGCGATGCAATGGGAGGGGTGGAGGGGAGGAATCCGCGGCGTGCAAGGAGGCTTCCCTACATGGTGGGGCCAAAGGGGGGGATTGCACGGGCAGCCTGCCACTGGGAAAGGAAGCGCAGATGCCGGCAGAGCTGCTACCCCGTGCCCATCCCGGCGGGCTGCTCCTCGCTCAGCCGCTCGGCTCCGCTCTGAAGTTTCCTTCCCCCAGCTCGCTAGACTCCCAGCTGAGGGGCGGGGAACTGCCTTGCCTCCCGGAGCCACCCACAAAACTCGGCTCCTCCCGAACGGGAGCCTGCAGTCAAGAGCTAGCAAAACCCGGCACCGGATTCCTTCCCTGGCACAGTTCGAGGCCTTGCTGCTTATGAATTGGTTTAGCCCTCATTGTGTGGCGTACTGTCCCCCCGCCCACCCCCTCAGTGCTACAGGTTTGTTCCCTTCCCCTAACAGGGCACATGCCAGGCAAGGTAACCCTCCTTCAGTATCACATTTGCCCTCCTGTTGAAAAACCATAGGACAAAGGGCAGCCACTTCAAAGGTACCAAACACAAGTGTAACCATCACCTTCAGACCTCTCCCTACTGCTACCTCTGCTGGTCTCTTCCCTCATCTCTACTGGCACCCACCAGCATAAGCCTCATTACCCCTTCTTCTGTTCTGTCCATTCCCATCTCTGTCCTTGCTTTCATATTACCCATTCCCCCACACCCGGCATCGCCACCCCATTAGCAGGAGCCTTTACTCTACTTAAATCCTTATGCCACACCCATCAACTGGTATTCAATGCCTGATGTGGTCTGAAAAAAGAGGGGGTCTCTTTCATAATCTGGGAGCAGCAGTAGTGGTAAAACAGCACTTAGCATGCACCCCTCAGTTACCCAACCTGATTTAAACAAAAGCATTGCTGTTGGGTCTGCAACCCCTTGCCCTGCCTCTCCCCTCCTCTCTTTTAAAAACTGATGGTATTAGAACACCTTCCAGAGTTAAGTATAAACACAGAGACCAGCATCTACCATCTGAGGTTTCCTCTCTGTTCCTCTCCTGAGAGGGAAAAGTTACATTCAATGTGTTTTATCTCCCTCCATCCTGCCACCCCCTTTCAACTGTGGGTGTGTACGAGGTTAATACGTTCCATGTTGCTTAGCAGGCAAGCAAAGTTGAAGCAGCAAAGTTTACATTTCTGTTGGAAAGACAAGAGGTTTGTTGTCACTCTAAGGGCCTGTCTACATCGGGGAAGTTTGGTCACATGCAGCTACACTGGTAAAGTGTAATGCTGACAGACCCCACTTGTTGGCTTGGACCAGGGACCTCTGGAGCTTAGTGCATGAGCCTCTACTCTACCTCATGAACTAAAAGCCAACTAGCTGTTAGCTAAGGCTGTAGAGCAGACTCATTTTATCTCTCTCTCTCTCTAAGTCAGTGGTTCTCAAATTTTTATACTGGTGACGCCATTCACATAGCAAGCCTCTGAGTGCGACCCCCCTTATAAATTAAAAACACTTTTTAATATATTTAACACCATTATAAATGCTGGAGGCAAAGCGGGGTGGGGGGGAGGCTGGCAGCTCACAACCCCCCCCATGTAATAACCTTGTGACCCCATGAAGGGTCCTTACTCTCAGTTTAAGAACCCCTTCTCTAAGTGGTCTTGGTGGCACTAGATGGGACAGAACACCACATGCAGGAGGTGCTTGACCCCCTTCTGCCCCCATTCCAACCCATTCCCCAAAGTACCTGCCCCAGCTCTGCCCCCTTCCTGCCCTTATTCCAACCCCTTCCCAAAATCTCTGCCCCAGCCCCGTCTCCTCCCTCCCAGAGCTTGTTACACCGCGGAGGGGAGCTTGGCTGCTCGTGGGTGCAGAGCTCCCACCAATTTTTCCCAGCCTTGGAGCACCCACGGAGTCGGCACCTATGTGTCCCAGTGCAACTTACTATGGTACCTTATTAGACTAAGTCACATGGTTTATATTAGGGTTTTATTTGGGCCAGGGCAAGTTTCCTTAATAGAGATAGGCCCTATCTTTCCGCAGCAGCGTTCCCTTTGTCTCCACTTTCAAGGAAGTACTCAGATCCCACCTCATTTGTAAAACTTTCAAACTCTAATGAGCAGACCACACTCTGGATACCCTCTTGTCTTGTTTGTAATGTCCCCATCTGCAGTGATTTTAGATTGTAAACCCTTTCTGATAGATACCCAGTTGATATTTGGCAAGTGACTGAGAAAGAAGCCAGCAGCAGGGAATACATTCAAGAATTTGAACAGGGTGGCAAGAGAAGAACCAGGCCTGAGAAAAAAAACAAGCGAGACCAGAGGAGAAATGAATGCAAATGGTTAGGGGGAGAAACCTGGGTCTAGCAGCAGTGGGGTGCTACACAAACCACTCTTTCATTCTTGAGGCACTGTATTTCTCTTGAATGAAACAGCAGCGGAGTGGCAGAATTATAAAGTACTTCTACAGATAGGAAAGGGGTTAAAATATTTCCAGATCATTGAGCTTCTTGGTCTACCATGTCCTTTAAATTATCAGTCACACAGATTTTGTGAAGCACACTACACAAGTTTTTCTAGGCAGCAGTTCACAGATAAGCATTAAACATTCAAATCTTATTTGCAATGTGGTATATCATTATTCTAGTCCTTTATAAAGCAGTCTTCACAAGTGTCGGGGTGCTGTGTAAGAGGACATCAGACGCAAAACAATATATTATAGTTTTGAGGTGGTGCTTCCATTGTGCCTGTGTATGAAAGATAGAATCTTTAACAGTGCATTCCCTTCCATTTCCATTCCATGTAGTTTTTGTTTTGTAAATTAGGGGTATTTATTGTTGATTATAAAGTATTAACATAATTATTATAATTACATCAAATGATGCAATGCATGTAAATATGTAATTTACATGCAGGGGCAACATTGAGCAATGTAATAAAACATGTCATAATGCAAAATTCTTTAAAGTCTGTGCAACTGCACATGCTCAGTAGAATAAAGTTCAGAACCTCAATTTCTTCTTTATAAGAAGTTTTTGTTTGTGAAGACATTTTGATTGCAAATAGTACTGGAAAGGAAAGCATACAAAAACAGCATTGTATTCTTTTAGTCTTAAATTTGTCCCTCTGTGTACCTCCTTACATAGCCCCATCAGGCCATCACTGTAATGCATGAGTGCCTTTGAAATACATTCATTTCAACCCAGTGTGTTGAGGAAAAAAAAAAAAAAGATCAGGTAGCCTGTCACATAAGAACCTGGAGTAATGAGTGCTATTTTGAAACGACCATTAGCTCTGGCTTTCTATCTTCGCTTACTTCAAAAATTCCAGTGGCAATTAGTTTTACAGACTCAATCACACATTAAAGACATGGAGGCCCAAAACCCCACTTCTAACCTCCATGTCTCTATGGTGTTTGTGTTGTCCCCTATTACCAACTTCACCTCCACCAGACTAAAGCACTACCGCATGCTGATGGACATCAAACATGGGCAAACCAAAGATCCATTACTGCAAGCCATGCCTAAATTAAGATTTTCCCAGTTCAAAAGTGCTGCTTTTCCAGTTCAAAAGTGACTGCCAGTACTAGATATAGAAATACTGTAACAAAGTGGGATACTTGGTATGTTCATTTGCATATCAAAACCCAGAATGCTCTTCCGGCTACTCACAGCTAGTCCATAGTAGTACTGTTGGCTGAGATCTGGGAACACACTCAATGGGTGAGGCAGTTTTTGGATGCACTGAGCTTTTTTGTTTGAGCTGTGAAAAGCAAATATTGTTTCAAAAGAAAACATTCTGAACACTCATTTTTGCACTTATTCAGAAACAGCAATAAATAAGATATATTATACAGTATAATAATGAGCTATAAAAATAAAATTATTCCTATGCAGAGCATACCAAGTTTTCATCAGGAGCCATTTTATTTTTGGGACTGATTTATAAAACCCTAAAAACAGAAGTTAATAAGCGAAATTTCTGTAAAACAGAACTATACTCTCCAGTGCTGCATGTTACTACCAGCGATCAGGCAGTTGAGCGGATGTAAACTCTATTGCCTTCCACTGGCGGTCCATGTATGCAGAGCAAGTAGAAGGATTGAGGCCTAGTTATTGACTGGATGATACTACATTTTCATTTAGATGAACTTGCTTGAATATTCACAGTTATGTATCCATGCCAAAAAAGGATTATATTTTTAAAAGATTCAGAGAATATGAAGCTGCAGAAAGGGGGATTATCTGGGAGGAAGATAAGCAATTTGTTTCAATAATAAAATAAAAAAAAAAATCCATGGTTCAATTGATTGATTGATTATTGAAGATGGGCTCACACGCCAATCTGGATTTAAACTTTCTCCAAAGGATGTCGGTGTACTAGTAGATAGAAACCATAATAAGGGCACATTCAGATCCAGGATTTTGGTTTAAGAGCATCTCAGATGAACATACAAAGCTGGTGTAAACAGCGTGATAAGAGTGAACACATTGAAAGGCCTCATTCAACACTGTTATTCTGAAGGAAATACATGTGTAGGAAAATCCATGAGAGCTATACTACTGATTACGTAACCAACAGGCTCCTTGGGGCCTGTGACCATGAGTTTCGCAACCCCCACAACCAGATCTTGCTCTGCTGAGTTGTTTCAATCTCAGACAAGGCATGCTATTCTCATTGGAGGAGGTAAATCCAGCCTCCCCCCTGCAGGGGGACCCTTGTGCTAACCTGCCAGATCCTCTCTAGCCATTGTGGATAATCTTCAGTCCTAGATTGGTGTGACAGAGGAGGAGCCCTGAAGGGGTGACATAAAGGGGGGCATATTTTTCAAGGAAAGAGGAAAGAACATTTTATGGACGGTCAAGGCCGGCACATAATGGCATGGAGAAAAGCAAGAGAGGAAGGTGCAGATAACATAAGAAGAAATGATATAAAAGCTAGGAGGAGGACAGAGGATAGAAATACAAGGAGATAAATATTAAACAAATAGGACTTGGAGAGGATACATACAGTGCACCAATGGGCAGACACTGAGATGCCAAGAGTTTTCTGTCCTTAAGAGTGAGATTTACAGCCCCAAACGCTGAAATTCAAGGCTGAAGAGTGAGATTTTCCAGGTGGTGTGTTAGGTCATTGCTTAAGTCAGGGACTCTCATCTTTGGTGCTTGGCAACAACCAGTAGTCCAGAGTTTTAATCCAACCAGCACTTAATAGCTTGTTATGAAATGAAACACTTAAAAGTCCTAATTCATATTAAAGTCTAGGGCATGTGAGAATTAGATATGCAGTGCAAACCAGTGGATTTTAATACAAACAATTATTTGCTGGTTTGGAACAAAAACCTGGATAATTGAAGATCTCTGAGGACATGAATTTGTCCAGTGTGGTTTAAATTTTGAACTGTATTTTGCAGAACCTGCAAACTTTCAATCAAGTTCTGCTCATTTTTTGGGCAAACTCATATTTTTTTGACCTTCAAGTATTCACCCCCACCCCTGCAGAGCATCTTCTCGCAAGCATATAGAATGCTGGCCTGTAGCTCCATGGTTACCACAGAGTCAGACAGTACACAAGCTTGGAAAGCAGCTTTCCAGGCTCTAAGCCCCCTACCTCAGGCCTCGGATCTATTGTTGTCTCTTGCAGTACCTGAGTAAAAATATTATAAATCTATATATATTTACTCAAAATGAGGGAGATAAGCTTAGGAATGTATGTGACAGTGTGAGATAGCATGTTAATGAGTGAGTCTCACACCCAATAAGTGAGGCTTGACATATCTGAAGACAGGAAAGTGTCTGAGAATAATGGAGTAGGTGGGAGATTCAGTGTTTGAACTGAGGGATTTGGGGCAGAGCACATCCTTGCCTCTGAAAGAGTTAATCTGAGTGGTGGGAATTAACTCAGCCAGAATCACATCTCTTGGATTACTTTTATCTGTCCATGTCTATTAGAAGAGCCCATCACCGGGGATCTGAGTATAGATCTGGTCACTCCTAAGCCATCACTGCTCACGGCTGACTTTTACCTTGGCTCAAAGATGTTTTTTAGAGTAAACTTTTTGCCTTTGGAATGTACCAGACTGCAGCAGATGACAGGCCTTGTCTTAAAAAAAGAAAAAAAAGAAAAAATAACCAAACAAAAAACACCCCAAACTTTCCCAGGGGAGGATATCTCACTGAGTGTCAGTTTATATTGAACTCCAGTTACAAGCATCATGATTTTTGGTGCAAGTCAGTCAGTTCGGACTGTGCTGTTTAACAAGAGTAAGATGGTATTCACTAAGTGTTGAGGCCAAGAGAAAACTCCTTTGAGCTGTGCTGCCTTGTCCCCCAGAACACACAGGCAGCATTCTTAGATAAACAAACAACTACCCACTGAACTGGCAGCTCATGCTACAAGCACAATTGAACTTCTGTCTCTGGATGTTTGAATTAGGATCGCAATCAGCTACCTCTAGAATCCACAGATTTTGCTGAGGACACAAGAGTGAGGCTTGAGTTTTAAAATCCAATTCTCCAATAAATAGGAACCCCCTGAAATTTCAATGTTTGGGCAAGCAAGTTACGAGAGTAACATACCATAAACAATGGAGACACCCAAACTTGCGATGTAATAAAACCAGATGAATCTTCAAACATACATCAGCTACCAAACATACAACCCAAATGTGAAGAGTGGCACTACATCTGAATGAAATAAAATCAGTTTACTCTGAATTTATAAAGGCAGACAAGACAAACCATTTGTTGTTTATAGAGACAAATATCTTTTATCATTTGCCTGTCTAGATACTGGCATTTATACGACCCATTACCACCACTTCCATAATATTTGAAAAGCTCACAATTGTTGTCATCTCAACGGATCAGTACCTGGTTAAAAGAAAAGTAACAAAAGCTAGGAATAAATAGTCAGTTTTCACAATGGAAAGTGGTAAATAGCAGGGTCCCCCAAGGATCTGTACTGGCACCTGTACTGTTTAACATATTCATAAGTGATCTGGAAAAGGGGGTAAAAAATAGGTGGCAAAGTTTGCAGACAATACAAAGTTATTCAACATAGTAAGTCCAAAGCTGACTGCAAAGAGTTGCAAAAGGATCTCGCAAAACTGAGTGACTGTGCAACAAAATGGCAGATGAAATTCAATATTGATAAGTACAAAGTAATGCACATTAGCAAAAATAATATCAACTATACATACAAAATGATGGGGTCTAAATTAGCTGTTACCACTCAAGAAAAAGATCTTGGAGTCATTGTGGCTATTTCTCTGAAAACATCTGCTCAGTGTGCAGTTACAGTCACAAAAGCAAACAGACTGTTGGGAACCATTAGGAAAGGAATAGAAAATAAAACAGAAAATACCGCAATGATACTATATAAATCCATGGTACATCCATATACATTGAATGCTGTGTGTAGTTCTAGTCATACCATCTCAAAAAAGTTATATTAGAATTGGAAAAGATACAGAGAAGGATAAGAAAAATGATCAGGGATATGGAACAACTTCCATACAAGGAGAAATTAAAAAGACTAGGACTGTTCATCTTAGAAAAGAGACACAACCTGTAGAACCTCTTGCCATGGGATGTTGTAATGGCCAAAAACATAACTGGATTAAAAAAAAAAAAAAAAAAAGCTAAATTCATCAAGGATATTGACTGTTAGCCAAGATGGTCAGGGATGCAACCACATACTCTGGTTATTCCTAAACCTCTCACTGCCAAAAGCTGGGACTGGATGACAGGATGGATCACTCGATAATTGCCCTGTTTGGTTAATTTCCTCTGAAGCATCTGGCACCAGCCACGGTCAGAAGACAGATACTGGGCTAGATGGACCATTGGTTTGTATGGCCATTATATTATCCCCATTTTACAAATGAAGAGCCGTGGCAAAGAGAGGTTTCATTACTTGGCCAAGGTGATAAAGAAGTCTGTGGAGGAGCAGGGAATTGAAACCAGATCTCCCTAGTCCCATTTTAGTGCCCTAACCACTGGACCATCCATCCTTCCAGACCTCAGAGAATGGCCTCCATCACTATGGTATTGGAGTGAAGGGAGAGTGGCAGTTAAAAAGTGATTAAAATGGCAACATGGGACAAATCCTATCTCCAGCCAAGTCTGAGAAGCCAGGCTTGGGGTCATGAAACCCTACTGTTCTGCTCCCCCCACTCATTAGGTTGCTGAGCTGCTCTGTAGCATCAGAGGTACAGGAAAGCACAGAACTTGCATTCCCCAATCACACTCAGCATGAAGAAACGGGAAAGATAGTGGCAGTTGGACCTATATCCTCACAGTTGATTGCAGCTTCTACTGAATGGATCAAAAAAGTGACCCAAAGTACAAATGATGGGTGAAAAACCTAGAGCACCTCCCCTCCCACACAATGACACTGCTGCAGGGAACTGGGGACCCAGGCAGAAGATTTGGTGCCTAACCCTCCAGGGCTGAACAAATGAAAACATGCTCAGATGTCTGGGACCTTGTACTATTAAAGCAGAAAAGGAATTTTTGAGAATAGATCTCAGTATATTGTTATTTGGGGGGTAGTTCTATGCATTTCATCCATGACTTTTAGTGTTTCCTTTCCTTTCACAATAATCTAGGTCTTTAATACATTTGCCAAAAAGTTCTCAGAAACACAGCTTTCAGGAAAAATTCTTTTTAAGCTGAAACTTCTGAAGAAGAACACTTGTTTATTTCTACCATCTAAAACATTAATTTCCTGTTTTAGAAAACTTTTAATTTATGCCACTGGTAAAGCTGATATTTATCTTCACATATATCCTCTTGGCTGGCTTACTTTTTCATTTTCTCCAGCTCGCACGCACATTGCAACCTGTGGACTCAGCATGTGGAAACAGCAATACTTTAAATATTATTCAAAGGTTTCTAATACACAGCATAAGCATATGACAGCAAAAGACAGGTCCAAAGCCATCCATAGCCACTTCACATAAAAACAAAGCTAAGGACAATATTTATAATAGTTCTCTAGAAATAAGAATCTATTTTCTTTTCTGCTTCAATATTTAGACAAAATAAATGTCACTACACTGAACAAATGCAACCCTTGCCAGTATAAACAAACATTTGTAGTGTTGTTTGCTACACGCATGTCACGGAACTAAGACCAGGCAATGCATTTTAATTCATCTTTACTATAAATTGTGAAAAAATAATCTTGTACTGTGTATTCATTGCTAGGTTACTGGGAGGGAAGAAGATATTTTTTGCAGACATGATGAGCTAACAAGGTAAATAAATCAGCTCAATAGTTTGCAAATTTCATATGTAATTTTCAACAGCAAGTCTTTTTGAGAGCTAGGATGAGATTCTGATCTCAGTAATACTGGATTATTTTAAGAGTAATTCAACTGAAGTAAATGGAGAACTCGGATGGACACCAGTGTTACTCAAATGAAAATCTCATTCTTTATAGGCAGCTGGAGAGCTCACGGATATGTAGCTTTCAGGAAGTATCAGTATTTTTAAGTAATTTTGTTACCCAGAATTAGCTAATTATAAGATATTTTAAAATTGTGTAGTATGATGATCACCAGCCTGAGGAAAACATGACCTTTATAGTACAAGGTTTGTTTGTGTACAAAGTGACCTAAGTGTTAAAATGTGTTCATAGTAACAGGAAACTTCTTTGGTTCCTGCTTTTCAAATATTGTCAACTCTTCTTTCTTGTCATTCCACTGAACACTAGTATAAGGGGAGTTCAGTGCTGTCATTTACTGTGCAACTTTTCTCTGAGCTTTTTTATAAGGGCTTGTCTATACACAATTTATACACTGATTTAGTTAAATTGGAGCTCCACTCCTCCCCCCAGCACAGACACTCAAAATAATTTAAAAGCATCTACAAAACTGCATTTTCTTAACTAAGCTGGTTTACTATTATGCCTTAGTGAAACTAGTGCAACTGTGGGTGTAGACCAGCCCTTATTGTCTCACTGGGACTTCAAAACATATAAAATCTTACTCTCAACATCCTCTTTCTATACAAGGTGCCATTTCACCTCAGTATTTTACTATAGATTCAGTTCCATGGAGTCTTAATCACATTCTTAATTTTCATGTTCAAAAATATCACGTCTATAGGCCATTCTTAGACAAAAACTATACTTAGATGGACTTAAAGTTGAGAGTACATCAGTAATTTATAGGGTAACAGAATATTGTAATTGTTCTAAACCCAAGAATTGCAAACCTGGGAAATTCAGTTAAGGTTACACTTAAAAGAAATCCAAACATGTTAAAGTACAGAAATGCATGGTTAAGGCACTCGCATAACCTTAACGTTGTCCTGTAGTGTTACCATACAATAACAATATGATCAGAATTAAGGCATATTAGTGGCCGTAGTCCCAGAATAGATTAAACTGATTTTTAAAGTCAGATTGTTTTTCCCATTCCCCTCATGTATAGTATCACTACATATGGAAGACGTACTGGACATGCTGGACTTTTGTATATATAACGTTGGATCCGTGTCTTCAGTGAAAAATAGAACTCAACCTTAATTATGGAGTTGGGCCAGCACCTCCATACAACTAATATACAAATGGCCTCTCTCCTCTGTCTTTGTCCTCCAAGGATTCTGCAGCAGTGTGTAAACACAGTGAACCTGGCCCTGAAATCTTTCCACAATCTTTGTTTGGCAAAACTCCCATTGAGTTCTGTGGAAGTTATGCTTGAGTAAGAACAGCGGGGTTTGGCCAGTTCTTTCTAGAATGTTATCAGTTGTACTTGGATTTTCATTTCTTATTAATCTCAGAGACTCATTTAAAATCCATTTACTAAATGTAGGCTTGTGGGTGGAGGGTGGTGGTGCTTTTACTGGTGACCTATTAACAAACAACAAACAATTAACACAGAGTGAGAGATTAAAGATTCTTAAATATATTTTACATCTACAATCCAATCTCTAGGGGATGTGATAACATTCATCGCAAGGGAACTTTTCGGATTAATACAATTAATTATGGGTAAAGCAGGTTTAGGAACTGTATGACCAGCCAATTTTTTTTTTAATGGATTTTCTAATGACCCCACATGTTCTAAGGCTGTTGGATATTTATGGAGAAACTTGTAGAAAAACAATGGTCCAGATCACGTAACAATGTGCCTCAGATCTGTGCATGGAGAGGCCCCTCCACACTTGTCCATGTAAGTAAGAATATGTGGGTCATGTTTATGGTAATCTACTCCCTTCCCTCAGAGCTTGCAGAGGGACCCTGGTCTGGAACCTCATGTCTGGTGAGGAAGAAGGTGGGGGGAAAAACTAGAGGATACATATTTTCCTCCTTCCTGGCCATAAGCAGTACGTCTGCTGGGAAATGGATGTGACTTTCAATCATTCTGATTTGTTTTAAACCTTGTCTTACCTACAATATCTTTATTAGGCCAAATTGAGCTCTTAGTTACATAGATGCAACTCCCACTGCGGATATTGGTCCAATGATTAAGCATGGGACTGAGAATCAGCCATCCGGGGCACTATGCCCAACTCTTCCGCCAACTCATTATGTGATCTTGGGCAAGTAATTTATTGTTCGTGTTATGATGTTGAATCTGGCTGATAGAAGAAATTTCAAAAGTCTTGTCTAGAAAAGAGCGGTGCAACATTATGGTGACTTGCCATATTGTGAGAACAGTGGTAAAGACAAGACAACATGGAAGCCTGTATAAATTATATCAGGCCTTGTTGAGGCTAAAAGAGCATTAGTTGAAATGATAATGAGGTCCCTGAGGACTGTAACTAAGTCATAGAATGTATAGAATCACCTAAACTCCCTCCTTTTTGACATTTTTGGGGAACAGTCTCTGGGGCAGTGCTTAGATACCAGGTCAACAGGCACTCTGGAAGTACCTAAAGAGAGAGGGAAGTCATTCTTACCATGCTGCTTCTGCTTCCTCAGCTTGGATTCTGAATGAAAGTCTGGCAAGGCTAGATCACGGGGAAAAGGACAAATTATGTTACTTCATTCTATTGCACCTTGTTGAGGGCAATAATACATTCTGGGCTCCGGCAAAAAAAATGCAGAACCTTTCCTGGTGTGCATCAAACATACAATATCCTATTTTTTTTTCCAGTTCAACTCTCACTGGATTCCGAGCCTCATGTTGAGGTCCTTAATGTTCCAAATTACTAAAAAACTGGCAGCCAAAACAGGGCAGGGGAGAGTGGAAAAAAATGCTGGGGTTCCAGTTAGAAACCCAAGGTGCCATGAACAATTGAGACATGCCTGATACTGACTTAGACAGGAAGAAGCACTGGTGAGCCTCAGAACCCAGTATCCTTAGACTTCTGTTTTCAAAACCAAGAAGTCATCCTCCTTTACCATTTCTCACTCTCTCTGCACCCTTCTGTCTGCATTCCTTTAATACTTGCATAGAGAGCCTTCTGATTACAAGGAGGTTAACTAGGACTCTGATCAAAAAGACACGTTAGTAAGACATTTAAGCAAAAGGTTCATGAAAAAAGAGACTCTGAATAAACAAGAGTAAAAGAAATTTAGAAGGTTGATTAAAATATTGTCAAAAGTATTGATTAAAAGGGCTGTTAAGCGATTTAAAAAATTAATCACAATTAATTGCGTTGTTAAACAACAATAGAATACCATTTATTTTAAATATTTTTGGATGTTTACTACATTTTCAAATATAGTAATTTCAATTACACCACAGAATACAAAGTGTACATTGCTCACTTTATTTTTTATAACAAATATCTGCACTGTAAAAATTGTATTTTTCAATTCATCTCATACAATGGCAATCTCTTTATCATGAAAGTTGAACTTACAAATTTTGAATTATGTAAAAAAAACCCTGCATTTGAAAATAAAACAATGTAAAATTTTAGTGCCTACAGGTCCACTCAGTCCTTGTGCTTGGTCAGCCATCACTCAGAAAAACAAGGTTGGTTACAATTTGCAGGAGATAATGGTGCCTGCTTCTAGTTTACAATGTCACCTGAAAGTGAGAACGAGTGTTCGCATGGCATCATTGTAGCAAGATATTTATGTGCCAGAAGTGCTAAAGATTCATATGTCCCTTCATGCTTCAACCACCATTCTAGAAGACATGCTTCCATGATGGTGATGGGCTCCGCTCAATAATGATCCAAAGCAGAGCAGACCGATGGATATTCATTTTCATCATATGAGTCAGATGCCACCAGCAGAATGTTGATTTTCTTTTTTGGTGGTTCAGGTTCTGTAGTTTCTGCATCAGAGTGTTGCTCTTTTAAGACTTCTGAATGCATGCTCCACGCTTTGTCCCTCTCAGATTTTGGATGGCACTTCAGATTCTTAAACCTTGAGTGGAGTGCTGTAACTATTTTTAGAAATCTCACAATGGTACCTCCTTTGCGTTTTGTCAAATCTGTTGCGAAAGTGTGCTTAAAACAAACATGTGCTGGGTCATCATCTGAGACTGCTATAACATTAAATATATGCAGAATGCGGGTAAAACAGAGCAGGAGACATATAATTCTTCCCCAAGCAGTTCAGTCACAAATTTAATTGATGCATTATTTTTAACAAGCATCATCAGCATGGAAGTGTGTCGTCTGGGGCATATGAATGTTTAGCACATATCTGACATGTAAATACTTTGCAATGCCAGCTACAAAAGTGCCATGTGAATGCCTTTTCTCACTTTCAGGTGACATTGTAAATAAGAAGCAGGCAGCAGTATCTCCTGTCAATGTAAACAAACTCGCGTGTCTTAGCGATTAGCAGAATAAGACATAGGACTGAGTGGACTTGTAGGCTCTAAGGTTTTACACTGTTTTGTTTTTGAGCAGAGTTCTGTAACCAAAAAAATAATAATAATCTGCATTTGTAAGTTACAAGTTCACAATAAAGAGCTTGCACTTCAGTACTTGTATGAGGTGAACTGAAAAATACTATTTCTTTTGTTTATCATTTTTACAGCGCATATATTTGTAATAAAAATAATAATATAAAGTGAGCATTGTGCACTTTGTATTCTGTGATGTAAATGAAATCAATATTGAAAACGCAGAAAAACATCCAAAAATATTTAATACATTTCAATTGGCATTCTATTGTTATAAGTACGATCAATTGCGATTACTTTTTTAAATCGTGATTAAGTTTTTTGAGTTAATCATGTGAGTTAACTGTGATTAATTGATAGCCCTATAAAATACATAAAAGTTTTTTTAATCTGTCTCAAAGTTTTTCTGTCTTCAGCGTTCCTCAAGTGCTTACAGAGATGGGCTCAGATCCCTTCAGAATACTATAATCAAACAGCAACAAATTATATAATTGCTTATTATTGAGGGATTTTTTAAAAAAGGAAAACTATCTTCAAGTTCCATCTTTTATAGTGAATTACAACAGTATCTCTGCTTCCTCACCTTAAAATGAGATGATTGCCACCATTGTAAAGACTGTTGTTTTATGTTTTAGTAAGGCTTTTGACACTCTCTCACATGAGTTTCCCTAGCTTGTTTATGACAAATATAATCTAAATTACCCTACTATAAGATGGATGCACAACGGTTGAAAAACCATACTCAGAGAATAGTTATCAGTGATTCACAGTTAAGCTGGAAGGGCATATCAAGTGGGATCCCACAGGGATCTGTCCTGCTTCTGAGTCTATTCAATGTCTTCATAAATGATCTTGATAATGGCATAGAAAGGACACTTATAAAATTTGCAGATGATACCAAGCTAGGAGGGGTTACAAGTGTTTCAGAGAACAGGATTAGAATTCAAAATGATCTTGAAAAACTAGAAAAAATAGTCTGAAATAAACAGGATGAAATTCAATTAGAACAAATGCAAAGTACTACACTTAGGAATGAATAATCAACTGCACAAATACAAAATGGGAAATGACTGCCAAAGAAGAAGTACTGTAGAAAATGCTCTGGGGGTTATAATGGATCACAAACTAAATATGAGTCAAAATGCAATAAGGTTGCAAAAAAAAAATAAACATCATTCTGGGACATATTGGCAGAAATGTTGTAAGTAATACACAAGAAGTAATTCTTCCACTCTACTCAGGACTGATAAGGCCTCAGGTGCAATACTGTGTCCAGTTCCGGAAAGATATGACAAACTGGAGAAAGTCCAGCAGAGAGCAACACAAATTATTATAGGTCTAGAAAATATGACCTATGAGAAAAGATTGAAAAAATGGGTTTGTTTAGACTGGAGACGAGAAGGCTGAGGAGGAACATGATAACTGTCTTCAAGAATGTAAAAGGTTTTTATAGAAAGGAAGGTGATAAATTGTTCTCCTTAATCACTGAGGACAGGACAAGAAGTAATGGACTTAAATTGTAGCAAAGGAGACTTAGGTTAACCATTAGGAAAAAGTTAGACCAGGGGTCAGCAACCTGCAGCATGCGAGCCAATTTTTAGTGGCACTCTGCTGTCAGCCAGGGTCCTGGCCACCGGTCCTACTCAGCCCGCTGCCTGGCTGGCTGAATGGAACCCTCGTCCAGCAGCGGGCTGAGTGGTGCCGGTGGTGAGGACTCCAGCTGGCAGGAGCTGGCAGATGGAAGGGGTCCCAGCCGCTGGCCCCTCTCAACCTGCTGCTGGCCTGAGATACCGGCCACTGGTCCTGCTCAGCCCACAGCCTGTCTGGGGTTCTGGCCACCAGCCCCCTGCCAGCCAGGGTCTTGGCCACCAGCCCACTCAGGCTGCAGCTGGTCTGGTGTTCCGGCCACCGGCCCCGCTGAGCCTGCTGCCAGCCTGGGATACCAGCCGCTAGCCCCACTCACCTCACTGCACTATTATTTACTTTACATACAACAATAGTTTGGTTATATAATATAGATTTATAGAGTGAGACCTTCTAAAAATGTAAAAATGACCTCTGGGTTAGACAAACGCTGTCAGGAGTGGTCTAGATCAGTGCTTCCCAAAGTCGGGCCGCTGCTTGTGCAGGGAAAGTCCCTGGCGGTCCTGGCCCGTCTATTTACCTGCCACGTCCGCAGGTTCGGCTGATTGCAGCTCCCACTGGCCACAGTTCGCCATCCCAGGCCAATGAGGGCTGTGGGAAGGGTGACCAGCACATCCCTCAGCCCACACCACTTCCTGCAGCCCCATTGGCCTGGGATGGCGAATCGCGGCCAGTGGGAGCCACGATCGGCCGAACCTGTGGACGTGGCAGGTAAACAAACAGGCCCGGACCGCCAGGGGCTTTCCCTGCACAAGCGGCGGACCAGCTTTAAGAAGCACTGGTCTAGATCAGTGGCTTTCAATCTTTCCAGACTACTGTACCCCTTTCAGGAGTTTGACTTGTCTTGCATGCTCCCAAGTTTCACCTCACTTCAAAACTACTTGCTTACAAAATCAGACATGGAAATACAAAAGTGTCAGAGCACACTCTTACTGAAAGATTACTTACTTTCTAATTTTTACCATATAATTATAAAATAAATCAACTGGAATATAAATATTATACTTACATTACAGTGTATAGTGTATAGAGCAGTATAAACAAATCATTGTCTGTATGAAATTTTTGTTTGTGCTGACTTCACTACTGCTTTTTATGTACCCTGTTGTAAAACTAGGCAAATATCTAGATCAGGGGTCGGTAACCTTTCAGAAGTGGTGTGCCGAGTCTTCATTTATTCACTCTAATTTAAGGTTTTGTGTGCCAGTAATACATTTTAACCTTTTTAGAAGGTCTCTTTCCAGAAGTCTATAATATATAGCTAAACTATTATTGTATGTAAAGTAAATAGGGTTTCAAAATGTTTAGAAGCTTCATTTAAAATTAATTTAAAATGCAGAGCCCCCCCTCACCCTCCCCGGACCGGTGGCCAGGACCCAGGCAGTGTGAGTGCCACTGAAAATCAGCTCGCATGCCACCTTTGGCACATGTGCCATAGGTTGCCTACACTTGATCTAGATGAGATGACGTACCCCCAGAAGACCTCTGCATAACTCCAGGAGTATGTGTACCCCTTGTTGAGAACCACTGGTCTAGATAATATAGAGTCCTGCCTCAGTGCAGGGCACTGGACTAGATGACCTATCAAGGTCCCTTCAAGTCCTATAGTTCTATGATTTCTATGTCCATGCTGTCTGTTAATATAGAAAGCAGAATCTGGCTCATTCGTTACTACTGTACACTAGCAAAACTACTTAAATAATATCTCCCCACAGACTTTAATATTTTCCTTCTCCCTCAGTGAACTAACTCTGTATCTGGTGTTACTTAGACCTCAGCTTACAAATCTTCTGATTAGCACAGAGAGTAACTCTCATCACTTAGATCAGACACTAGTTTTACATTTCCCTCCTTTTAGACTGCAGAGTACTGTTTTCCTGTAGCTCCATATGTTTGAAGAAGTGCTACGTCAAGGTTATCCCTGCCTCTCCACCAAGTTATCAATCTCTTCGTAATTTCTTCCTGTTCCCTATGAAAAACAAGCTATTTCAATAAAAGAGACACTACCTTTATATCTTGCTACAAATACTTCTCTAGTTCTATTTTGCTTTACACCTTCCTCACTCGTTTCACAGTTATATACCCTTTGAATTGCCCTCTGTAATATCCAGTACTTGCACTGTTGACCATCACTCGCTTATTCATTGCTTGTTGGCTCAGCTGGGCAGTCACACAATTAAGCCTTTGTTATGCTTTCAGACAGGCTGCAAGTCACAATACTGAAGCAGCACAAGGACTGCTTCCTCTGTTGGTATTCTTCTTCCATCATATCTAGAAAGATACAGTCCTAAATAAATGACATATATGTATAAAAATGAAGTGCAAATGTAATAATAATCCCTATTACAACACAGATTTATCTGGCTGCACAATGAAATGCTTTTTCTAGTGAACCAACTTGCATGTGCCATACACCAACTGAACACTCATGCTCTGAAGAGGTCAATCAGTACTGCTTTTAGTTTCTCAAGTTGGTCAACTGGGGAAAGACAGTTTGTTTACTTTGCACATTTCACCTGAGTTCAGGTTTCCTGAGCAAAGCCTTAGATGGTGGCAGGTGGTGTTTAATGAGTTGGGGTTTTCAGTTAAATTCCTCACTCCATTCCTTTCTTTGGGCAAACCAGATGTAATTCAATCATCTCACAATTAGTAAGCAATAAGAACACCACATAAATCATAGCTGAAGAGGTGGAAAGGTACGAGAATGCACACATCAATGCTCTCAGTCTGAATCGTCAAAGTTCAATTTAATATGCAGAATAACCACAACTGGCATGTGGGTTATTGATTATACCTATAACTCAGTTAGTCCCTAATGCTGGAAACACCTACAAATGTAATTTACACATGTAGAGTCATATTTAACTCGATGGGATTATTCACATGCCTGTACAGTTACTCATGGGTGCAAATGTTTGCAGGATCAAAGCCTAGTTGAGTGTCTATTATACAACAAAGTGAATGTTAAAACAGAATAAATCTCCATTAATCATAATTATTGATCCCTATGGGCCAAATCCTCAGCTGCTGTAATGAGATATAGCTCCACTGAAGTCAGTGGAATCAAGTCCCCTTATACCAGCTAAAAATCTGTCTCAAAGAGCTGGTCATTGGACAAAACACAGGAAGACCAGGGACTTGCAGTCCAAGCCAGTGGCTCTCAACCTTTTCAGCCTACTGTACTTGTCAGGAGTTTGATTATCTTGTATACTTCAGGTTTCACCTCACTTAAAAACCATGTGCTTACAAAATCAGACATAAAAATACAAAAGTGTCACAGCACGCCCTTACTGAAAGATAGCTTACTTTCTCATTTTTGCCACATAATTATAAAATAAATCAATTGGAATATAAATATTTGTACTTACATTTCAGTGTGTGGTATATAGAGCAGTATAAACAAATCATTGTCTGTATGAAATTTTTGTTTGCACTGACCTCTCTAGTACTTTTCATATAGCCTGTTTTAAAACTAGGCAAATATCTAGATGAGTTGATGTACGCCCTGGAAGACCTCTGCATACACCCAGGGGTACACATACCTGTGGTTGAGAACCCCTGATCTAAGTTATATATTATTTATAGTTTATTTCACTTGAAGTTAAAATCAGGCTTCCAGATCCTGAGATGGTGAAATTAAACGTATCTCTTGTAGTAGAAAATAAGAAAAACTTTATTTGGGAGTTTGCTTGAGAGAAAAGTGTCTCAGTGGAAGTAGAGTAGCTGGATTGATTATGGGAGGATTAGACAGTCACAGTGGGAGTAGATGAGTATATAGTTTGTCACAGGCAGAGGACAGGAGCGGCATCAGGGTTTCTGGCGCTCTAGGCAGAATTCAGGGAGCGGCATTTTGTGTGCTCCCCACGGGGCGCATGGGAGCTTCCGGTTCCACTCCCATTGCGCCGCCGAAGAAGGACCCTCCACTGAAATGCCGCAGGCAACAGCGGCAGTCATTGAGCTACTCAATTGCCTGCCGCTCTTTTCTGCAGCACGTCGGCAGAATGTCCTTCTTCGGCGGCGTGACGGGAGCGGAACCAGAAGCTCCCACGTGCCCTGTAGGGAGAGCACAAAATGCCGCCCCCAAATCCTGGTATCCTAGGCGACCGCCTAGGGTTGCCTAACCTAATGGAAATGCCGGCCCTGGCAGGGGAGCAGAAAAGCCTCATGCATATCTTGTTTTACCATGTCTCATATCCTAAAGGTTTAAGAATGATATAACCATGGAGTATCTACATAATTCAATCATTTTACTGTTTTCTCCATGGATCTGCACTGAAATAGTTTTGCTAACTAAATTTCACTTAGTACTAGCCTAAAAGTGGCTCTTAATAGTGTCAGATAAAGCTTGTGTTAAAGCAATTTTGCCACTGTTTCTTCATGTCATAGAGTGAAATATATATTAAAAAAATAATACAGCTATTGCAAACTGATGTGTACCAACTTTCAATTGATCTTTGAAATAGTTAAGATATATTAAGAATATAAGACCAGCCATACTGGGTCAGACCCTTGGTCCATTTAGTCCAGTATTCTGTCTTCCAACAGTGGCCAATGCAAGAAGCTTCAAAGGGAATGCATAGAACCGGGCAATTATGAAGTGATCTATCCCCTATTACCCAGGTCTAGCATCAGGCAATCAGAGGCTTAGACACAAACAGAGCATGGGGTTGCATCCCTGACCATCTTGGCTAAAACCATTGATGGAACTACTCTCCATGAACTTATCTAATTCTTTTTTGAACCTGCATATAGTTTAGGCCTTCACAACATCCCCCGGCAATGAGTTCCACAGGTTGACTATATGTTGTGTGAAGTAATATTAAATATCATTTACCTAATTATAACCAAATATCCATTCACCCAGCTTGTTTGCTTATTTTCACATGGAGCTGGAGACTCACAGATTAGAACAGCATATTAGATGGCCATACATCTTTAGATGCCACTGCATTTGTCAGAGTACTCAAAGAGCTTCTTTAAGATCAGTTATGGCTAGAACAGAAAGTATGTAAAAATGGAACAGCATCTTTTTACTGAAACAAAACAGTTTTCTATCTCTGTTTTGCTCATATCTGCTTACTTCTGTGGTAAAAATTAACTCTTTACTCCTGTTAACAATACAGAGCCAATATAGCTACAAGAGAATGAGCTACATTTTATTGCGGCAAAGAGTTCTGTGGCACCTTACAGACTAACAAACATATTGGAGCATGAGCTTTAATGGGTGAATACCCACTTTGTCAGATGCTGCACCCGACAAAGTGGGTATTCACCCATGAAAGCTCATGCTTCAATATGTTTGTTAGTCTATAACAGGGGTAGGCAACCTATGGCACATGTGCCGAAGGCGGCACGTGAGCTGATTTCCAGTGGCACTCACGCCCGGTCCTGGCCACCGGTCTGGAGGGCTCTGCATTTTAATTTAATTTTAAATTAAGGTTCTAAACGTTTTTAAAAACCTTATTTACTTTACATACAACAATAGTTTAGTTATATATATAGACTATAGAAGAGACGCTTCTAAAAAACATTAAAATGTATTACCGGCACGCGAAACCTTAAATTAGAGTGAATAAATGAAGACTCGGCACACCACTTCTGAAAGGTTGCCGAACTCTAGTCTATAAGGTGCCACAGAACTCTTTGCCACTTTTACAGATCCAGACTAACACAGCTACCCCTCTGATATTTTACATTTTATTCTGGCTCACGCATTATCAACAGAATTGTTAACTTAGGTTTAGTTGCAAAATCTTTATTATGGGTTATCCACAAACCTGAGAGAAGAGGGCTTCACTGTCAGATCCCAGGATGAGTTTGAGGAACAAAACCTTTAAGACTGGGCAGATCTGATATGGAGTCAGAAACAAGCACCAATTATGCCACTGTTTAAAGTCCCTTTTCAGAGCAGAACCACACTTTAATAATAATAGAATAGATAAGCCATATATACTGCAGTGGAAAGATTTAAACAACTTACTGTGTTCCTTTCCGAGGAAGGTGGATCAAGAGAAGGTTGTATTGGTCTCTGGGGTCAGACAGTTTTTGGAGTCTCTTCTTTAGAGGCCTATGACTAACCTATAACTCAAAATGTTATTCATTTTCCTTCCCGTTCATGTGTCATAAAAAGATGTGACATCAAATACATTGTCTTGTGGATCATTGTATATTATAGATGTTCCAGTTCCTGTTACATTCCTTTGTAAGGGTATGATTTATTTCTTTAAGCACTCTCCCATCTTAAAATGTCAACTGTTTCCTGCACTTATACACAAAAATGATTAGCTTCCCAAAGGTACTGAACTTCAGGAAAATTTTGAGTGTATACACTACACATTTGCCAATGACTTTTTGAAAGGTATTCAACTCCACCCACTCTCCTCAGCTCTCCAGCATAACTCTATTTTATGAGTGCTTCACACTAAGGTCATTAAGAAGATCAAAAGGATGCATGACTATGAAAAACAGAGAACACAAACTGAATTTTCTAAAGATTTATTCTTACTCAAGGAGCAGCTTTGATTCTCAAGGGTTACCACTTGTGGCACATGGAATACTTGTTGAGAATAGGGAAATGGGATTTAAAGGCTAACTTTCATCTGTCTCCACCAGCTGAATATTGCAGCCTTTTGTAATTAACATCTTTCCAAATAATAAAACCATTAAAGGATTTTTACTAAATTGGGGAAACACTATTTTTACTTTAGTGGATTCAGGACTAATTACTTAAGAACAAAACTATACTGCACTACCCCAGATGGATATCCCATAAAGTGCTATTAATAAACTGCACAAAATTCTCCAATAAAAAAAAGTCTCCTTAATGTCACTGTTTTTCTTTTAAAAAAAGATTAACTAAGTTATTGTGAAGGCATGTACCGTCCATCTGGAAGAGATCAACTAAGTATTAGTACAGTCTGATCATTTGACTATGCATAAGACTCCCCCACTATGGAGGACCCTATATAAAGAAAGACCTGTGGTGCCCCAGTGTAACTCCCTCAGTATATCTTAATCAAACTTTAAAACCCCAGTTCTTTGCCTGCCTCTGATGCCATGGTCTTGGTGAGGAGGTAACTCCCTTCATTTGCTTGTAAGGCTTTGAATCAGCTCCTACGTGGATGCATCTAAAACCTAAAGGGAAAAGGCAACAGCAAGGAAATATATTCAACATCTTAAACAACAACCAGCTAAGACAACAGCTAAAGTGCAACAAAGGAGAACCACCTAAAATGATAGCTGTGCAACATATATTCAGAGAAGGACAACAAGAAATGAAAGAGTACTATTAGTGGGATGGTAGTTGGTGCGTCAAGAAGAGCGTGAATACGAGTATTGGAATGAGCGGGGTCCTCTCCACCCATGCAGGGGCCTAAGGTCAACACTGCCGATAGCAGCACATTTGTGACTTTTATCAGCTCATAAAAGCAACCACAATCTTTTCAGGATTGAGTCATTTTTTTAAAAAAAGAAACATGTAACCGTGATGTATTCTATTATGACAGTGTAATGTATTAAATAAAATTATAAACATATTCAAGTGTGGTTCTGCTCTAAAAGGTGGCACTGTCTTTGAGTGATTTCATCCAAATTAAATGTGCTCACATTACAAGTAAAAATACCATTTATTTTACCTGCCAGCCTTGCAAGTTAATAAAATACAAAGTAAGTGTTATACCAACATGACATGACTCCTCTAAGAAACTGTAATTGTTATGTGCAACACTGCTTCAGTACAATGTTACTGCTCCCACGGTTTTCTGAGACAGTGTTTCAAGTAAAACAGTTCCTTCACTATCAATTGCCTTAAAGCTGGGCACACTATGTACTTGAAAGAAGAACTTGATACAATTCATTATTATACCTCTCTCCACTGTGATACATTAAAATGAAAGAATAAAACAAGGAAAGAGTTTAAAACTATGTAACAAAAGGCCAGATTTGTAAAGGTAATTAGGTGTCTAAAGATTCAGAGGGAGGTATGCAGGCTTCTCCCTGCATCTTTAGGTACCTAAATACCTTTACAAATCTGGCCCAACCTTCCAACAGTAATTATAATAATTTAATGAAATAAAAGCTTTTATTATATATTTAGAAAGGTAGTTAGTTTAGCTGCCCTCTGTAGCTACCTGTGGAATATAAGTCAAAATGCATCTCCAGTTGCCTTGTTTGGGTCTTCAATTACTTAGGCTTGGTGTATACATAAAATTTACATTGACCTAGCTACCTCACTTGGTGGTGTGAAAAAATTCAGACACGTGAGATGGGTAGTGAATCCAAATTAAGCCCCAGTGTAGACACCACTAGGGCAATGGAAGAATTCTTCCACCAGCCTAGATACTGGGGTGGATTAGTTACAGTGATGGGAAAAAAACCCTTCCTTAGTTGTAGCAAATGTCTACACCACAGTGCTACAGTGGCACTACTGCAGTGCCACAGCTGTGCCACCATAGTGTCTATAGTGAAGAAAACCCGTTAGATTGTAAGCTCTTTGGGGAAGGAACAATCTGGTCCACATTTGCACAGCACCTAACACAATGGTGTCCTGGTCCACGATTGGGACTCCTAGGTACTACTGCAATACATATAAATAAATAACAAACTTCTACATCTATTTTGGATTAAAAAAAAGTCAAGAAGGCAACAAGGAAGTATAAAGTTAGTCTATGTTATCAGATGAAAAAATATTACATTTCCCAACATTGCCCACAGAGTGGATGGGGGAAAGCTGGACAGATAATTTTAAATTAATTCCAATGATGAATTATTATTGTTTGGCTGTCTTCCCCACATCCTCCACCCTTCCATATTTGCATGCCTACAAACATTTTAAGATAACTTTGATCTGTTTGCTTGTTGAACTGACTGTTTTAATAGAGTCTTTAAATAATCCAGGAACAATTGGAAGATTTAGGTTGCCAAAGATGACTTTGTATTAGGGATGTAAAAGTTTAACCAGGCAACCGATAAGCTTGATGCTTGTCGGTTTCTATTAACAATTAAACTCTGCCCAGGTTCCCGGCTGCCGGACTGCATGCCCAGGGACCTGACTGCCAGCCCCGCACCTGGGGTCCCGGCTGCTGCCATGCCTGGGGCTCTGCTGCTGCCAGTGCCCAGCATCCTGACGTGCCTGGCATCCCAGCTGCTGCCCAGCAGGGCCCCAGGGGTGGGCTGGCAGCTAGATCCTGTGGTACGAGACCAGCAGCCAGGACCCTGGGGTGAGCAGCAGAGCCCCAGGCATGGGGCCAGCAGCTGGAACCTTGGGCTTGGGGCGCTGACAGCAGGGACCACGGGTGTGCTGGGTGCAGGACTGGCAGCAGGGATTCCTGGACATGGGGCTGGCACCTGGGACCCCAGGAGTGCTGGGATGCCAGGTGCAGGGCAGGCAGCAGGGATCCCACCTTAAAGGTGGGGGTGCTGCAGCACCCCCTGCACTGCTTAGTTCCCCAGATAAATGTTTAACTGTGTAATTGATAGAATTTTAATCGGTTACACATGATTGCTTTTACGTTATTTATATTCCTACACTGTATAAATATTTTATATTCTAAACCACTTGCTATATAGGTCCCAACCTTGCAATCACTTATAATTGTGAGCTATCCTACTGCATAAATGTTGGCAGGATCATTGCTTTAATCAATAAGTTATCTTTACTGATGATATCATTAAGAAAATACAGTTTAATTGTTATTTTAAAAATGTGATATTGGTTGCATTTGAAATACCAGTCCTTAATGAGACACAATAATAGACTAAAGAGACACAGAGAGTAATTTTTAATTTAAAAAAATTAGATGTTTCAAAGTGTCAGAACTAGATAAGCAGTAGGATAATTATAGGAACCAATGCTACTATTAAAATGAACAACAACATTTACATGCACAGCCACCTAAGCTTCATTACATCATGGAAAGTAATATGATTGGCATATTTAAAGGCGTACTGTCAGGTGAAATAGGGTCGCAAATTTAGATATTGTAAAAACAGTGTTTAACAAAGCCTAGGGCTAATGAAAACAAGAGAATGTTTCCATGAAATTAAAGCAGTTTACAGTGGAAACAGCTTTCCTTACACAAACAAACAAGTCCCCTGCCAGATACCTAAGGCATCTTGAAATCAAGCTAGAGACAATCACCCCTTACACTCCCTCTGTCAAAACCCCAAACACCACCCATCCCTCCCCTAAATCCAAGACCCTCCTCTGCTGCCAATCACCAGTGAACCACAGTCCTCCACCCTCTCCCTCACCCTAACTTTACAACCATCCAGGGGAGCTGGAACAATGGGAGATGGGGGGTTGAGAGCCATTGAACCAAACTAACAACAGGGAGTCCAGTGGCACTTAAAGACTAACAGATGTATTTGCGCATAAGCTTTCATGGGTAAAAAACCTCACTTCTTCAGATGCATGGAGTGAAAGTTACAGATGTAGGCATTATATAATGACACATGAAGAGAAGGGAGTTACCTCACAAGTGGAGAACCAGTGTTGATAGAACCAATTTAATCAGGACGGATGTAGTCCTCTCCCAATAATATATGAGGAGGTGTCAATTTCAGGAGAGGCAAAGCTCCTGTTGTAATGAGCCAGCCACTCCCAGTGCCTTTTCAAGCCCAAATTAATGGTGTTAATTTGCAAATCAATTTTAGTTCTGCAATTTCTCTTTGAAGTATGTTTCTGAAGTTTTTTTGTTTGAGAATAGTTACTTTTAAATCTGTTATAGAATGTCCAGACTGTAAACCCTGCATATGATGGAAACCGCCTCAAGTCAGGGTGCAGCAAAACCCACAGTTCCAGCACCTAAACAGGGCTTTAGGCTGATTCCACCAATACCCCTGAATCAGGCCCCACACCCAAGCCCCAGTAGGTGTACCGGCAAGAGCCGTACCAGGGTGGCCCAGCTTCCCTAGGGGACAATTTAAAGGGCCTGGGGTTCCCAGCAGCCCTTTAAATTGCGACTGCTTGAACCCTGGGGTAGGGCTGCGGGGCTTTGGGGGCTATTTAGAAAGTCCGGGGCTCCCGTTGCTTCTACCGCCCTGGCCCTTTAAATAGCCGCTGGAGCCCTGCCACTTCCCCAGGGCTCCCTTGGCTATTTAAAGGGCCAGGGTAGTAGAAGCAGGGGAGCTCCTGCCCCTTTAAATAGCCCCCAGAGCTCTGGGATAGCAAGGGGACTCTGGGGGTTATTTAAATGGCTCGAGCTCCAGTTGCCTCTGCTGCCCCAGTCCTTTAAATAGCCACAGGAGCCCCACCACTTCCCCAGGGCTCCCTTGGCTATTTAAAGGGCTGGGGCAGTAGAAGCAGGGGAGCCCCTGCCCCTTTAAATAGCTCCTAGAGCTCTGGGGTAGCAGGGGGTGCCAGCTGCCTCTGCCACCTGAGTCCTTTAAATAGAACCCAGAGCCCTGCCGCTTCCCCAGGGCTCCCTCAGCTATTTAAAGGGCCAGGGTGGTAGAAACAGAGGAGCCCTGGATAGCAGGGAGGCTCCAGCTGCCTCTGCCACCCCATCCTTTAAATAGCCCCCGGAGCCCTGCTGCTTCCCCAGGGCTCCAGCGGCTATTTACAGGGCCGGGACAGTGGAAGCAGGGGAGCCCTGGGTCCTTTAAATAGCCCCCGGAGCCCTGCTGCTTCCCCAGGGCTCCAGCGGCTATTTACAGGGCCGGGACAGTGGAAGCAGGGGAGCCCTGGGTCCTTTAAATAGCCCCCGGAGCCCTGCTGCTTCCCCAGGGCTCCAGCGGCTATTTACAGGGCCGGGACAGTGGAAGCAGGGGAGCCCTGGGTCCTTTAAATAGCCCCCGAACCCCAGGCTGCTGCTGCTACCCCGGTGGGGAGAGAGGAAGAGGGGGCACTTACCGTACAGGGTGGACTGTAAACCCTGCCCCCGTACTCCCTGTCCGCAGCCAGCCCCTGCTGCACCCCTGCCCGCACCAGCCCCGCATCCCTTGCCTTGCTCTGCTGCACCAGCCTCTGCCTGCAGCCAGTCTCGCACCCCCTGCCCTGTCTCCAGCCAGCCCCGCACCACCTGCCCTGCCCACACCAGCCCCTGCCTGCCGCCAGCCCCCCTATCCTGCCCGCATCAGCCCTGCACCCCCTATCCTGCCTGCACCAGCCCTGCACCCCTTGCCCTGTCTCCAGCCAGCCCCGCACCACCTGCCCTGCCCACAGCCAGCCCCTGCCGCACCCCCTGCCCTGTCTCCAGCCAACCCCTGATGCACTCCCCTGAAGTCCTGCCCGAAGCCAGCCAGCCCCCCCCACACCCCTGCCTGCAGGAGCCCTGCACCCCCTGCCCTGCACACACCAGCCCTGCACCCTCTGCCATGCCTGCAGCCAGCCCCACAACCCCTGCCCTGTCTCCAGCCAACCTCTGTGGCACCCCCTGCCTGAAGCCAACCAGTCCTGCACTCCTCTGTCTCCAGCCCTGCCAACCCATGCCGCACCCCCCATGCAGCCCTGCCTGAAGCCAACCAGCCCACCCCACACACCCTGTCTCCAGCCAGCCCCACACACTTTGCCTTGCATGTAGCCAGACCCTACCTCCAGTCAGCCCCTGCCCTGCCTCCAGCCAGCGCCATGTCCACTGGTGCCCTGCAGTTCCCAGGGCAGTAACCCTGCACACTTGCTTCAATGAGGGGAGCAGGGAGCAGCTGGGATCCACACATGTGCAAACCCTAGGGTGACCAGACAGCAGGTGTGAAAAATTGGGACAGAGGGTGGGGGGGTAATAGGCTCCCATATAAGAAAAAGACCCACAAATCGGGACTGTCCCTATAAAATTGAGACATCTGGTCACCCTCACACACCCCCAAGAGTGGCAGGGACCCACACATGTGAAACGGAGCTCATTTCTAGTTCAGGCCCAGCTTTTAAAAAACGAACTTTAGGCAGGGTTAACATACATCCGTACTTTCCCGGACATATCAGGCTTTTGGGTTCTTAAATTGCCATCTGGGAGGAATTTTTAAATTTTAAAAATTTAAATTTTTTAAAAATTCCTCCCGGGGAAAATATGGACGTATGGTAACCCTATTGGTACAAAAAATACATACTGTGGCACATCCCTTAAATCAGAACTTTTTATAGGGAACTAGTTGCTAAGAAACAAAAGACTTTTTTTTTTACATTTTTTTTTAACTCATCCCTACCTGGGGCCCTGCACCTAAGCCTCCATCTTCAACCACTGTAGGCCCCCACACCTCCATCATTCCAGCCTTGCCCTCGAGTCTGCCAGGGGTCCCGAACCGCCCACCCCCGCAAAATCACAGCTCCCTCCCCATCACCTAACAAAAAACAAACAGGCCTCCCGCTCTATGGTTCCCCTGGATGCCTAGACTGTCACCTTGCCGCCTCTTCATCTTCACTTCCGGCCGCTCTAGCCGCTGTGCGCACTCCTCTTCCTGGCCAGCCTGCCGGGGCGGGGAGTTGGGGATTCCCCTCGCGCGGCGGAGAGCGTTGGGGGGTGTGTCGGCTCTGGGGCAGGGGGCCTGGCTCTAGTTAGCGCTGAGCCGCGGCCGCGTGGGCGGCCGCGCGCCGTGAGGGAAAAGGTTCTGTGAAGCGGCAGCACCCTGAGGCGTGGGAGGGGGAGAGAGCAGGCAGCTGAAGCACCCGGAGGGGCGGGAGAGTAGCACTTCGGGGGAGCAGAACACTCTGAAGAGGAGGGGAGCAGCACCTTGAGGGCGAGTGTTGTGTGGTGGGGAAGCAGGACACCGCAAGGCAGGGAGGGGAAAACAGCACCCTGAGGGGGTCAAGGGGGCACAACCACCTAAGTGGCAGTGATTGTGCATTTTATGGGCATAGTGGGTGCATTAACCCTAAGCATGGCCTTGATTCACCCAAACCCTGGTACTTCAGCCTGAGACGTGAACATTTTGACTGGTTCAGAGGCATTTAGCAGTAAACTCTGGTTTTCTTACATTGGCAGCTGCCTGGAATGGGGCCTTCCATCCCTTCTGGAACATAGGCTAGGACTGGACTTGTGTCCCCTCTGCTCTCACTTAGGAGTCACTCTATGGAAGCAGGAATGAAACTCTTGTTCTCATGCTCTGGTGCAGTGTGAGGGCCTCTTTTATAGTTAACCGGCTGTACCCTCTTGGTGGTATACTTTATTCCTTTCCCCAGAGTTTGCCTTATGTGTGTCCAAGGGGTGAAAAGATAAAAATGTCAGAAGAAGTTGGGGCTCCTAGGAGCCCCTCCTCAGCAGCTGGAGGTCAAGTCCCCTTTCTGCACAAAGAACTGTGTGACTGTGATTCTGTACCTGCCAAGTGTAAATGTCCAGCAGCTCCATCACCTCCTGTACCAGACAATCCCCAGCTGCAGTCCAGAGCATCATTGGACTCTATAATCGGGGAAGGATGTAGAATTCAAGTGGTATGTTTCTCATTGTTACACTCTTGAGTCTTTTGTCCTTGGTGGTTATCCTAAGAATTTGTAAAGGATTATTCCCTTTGCGTCCAGATCCTTCTTTGCATACTTACAGCAGTTGTCCCTTTGAAGGGGAGATTGCTCGCTTATGGAAAGCAAGCAAGATTTTGGCCCTCTCTTTTTACAACATTTGTACTTGTAGAGAAAAGGAACTGCTCTGTTATAGCTGGACATACCCCAGTCTCATCACTGAATATGAAAGGACGTTGCCCAAGGTTTCTTATAGCAATTGTTTATTTTGTATTCTGTACTCTTTGTAAGGGGTTTCTTTTGTTTGTTTTGAAGGGGGGGGGAATATTTTCTTTTATTGACATAGCTGTTCTGGTTAAAAAACAACAGTAGTTTGTATTTTGCTCTACTGAAACAAAACAGTGCACTAGGGAAAAAAACAAAACAAAGATCCTTAGACATGTAAAAGCTCTTCTCCCCACTGATTCTAACAATATAAAGTCAGATCAAATGTTGGGGCCTAAAGACCTTACTAACTTAATTTGTAATAAATGAGTATCCTGTGCCACAAGTCATGTATTCCTGCCAAGGGTGAAGGACTGAAGTGGCTTGGAATACAGAATGTGTTAAAGAAAACCCATGCTTGTTTTCAAAAATTGACATTTGTTTCTGATGGGTAAAATTTTCAAACGTGCTGAAGTGTCACTGCAGGTCAGTGGGACTTAGGCTCCTAAGTCAGCTAGGCACTTTTGAATTGTTACTCTGTTTTTAAATCTCAATTTTTAAAGAGAGGATAGGGACCAGAAAATATGGCTTTTTTTTTAATACAGAATCAGGGGCACTTTAACAGACTGCCATTTTTTTAGTTCCTTTGCTTTTCTTTGGTTTTGTAAGAGTTATTATTTTCAGTGCTCTAATTCATGAAAATATGACTTTGGTTTAGTGACATTTGTAGAAGTCATGGGGACTGATCATATAATAAACATTTAACATTTTTCATCCATAGACCAAAGTGCATTTTACAAGGAGTTAAGTTTCATTATTCTCATTTCAGGGATAGGAAACTGAGGTTTAGAGTAGTTAGAACACAAAACCACACAGGTTGTTTTCCAACGCTTATTAAGTCAATGGAAAACCTCCTATTGTCTTAAAAGGCTCAGGATAAGTCCCACATTGTACAAGTGGCAGAGTTGGATGTGAAACTCAAGTCTCTTGACTCCCAGTCTTGTGTCATGTCCTCTGGACTTAGTGTGAAGTTTCATCAAGCTTACAGGTCCTTAAAATACTCTCTTGTTGGATTCTGTTACAAATCATGCCAACTAATGATGATATGGCTAATTACAATTTAAACACTTGTGAGATGACAATGAATGTATAAGCTATTTGCAAGATGCCTGTATGTGCCCCTGGAGAGATGTTACCACATAATTAGTTTGAAAGTGCATGTAATGTATTCCTGTAGTGAGGCATGTTAGAGCCTCTGAATGAAATTTGCTGCTTTGCATGGTTATTTTCTCACTTCAACTGGAACACCTGCTTTAGCATTTGTAGTATGGGGTCATTGCCAAATGCAACTTGTAAACTAAGTTAAAAACTGAGAAAAATGAACTGAGGGAAGAATGAAAGCTTTGGATTGTGATATTTGTAACCTTTGTCTCTGGACTTGAGTGGGTCCTGGCAACTACAAAAAACCAGCAAACTGAGTAGGGATGATAGGACCTGGAGCAATGTCACAAAACCCCAAAGTCAGCAGTCAATGTGAACTGGTTCATAATCATGTATTGTGACAAAGTTCCTCTTCTGTCTTGGTGAGTCCTGTGCTTATAGGCGGATTTGCTTGCCTTAGAGATTCATGGCAGCCCTCAGTTTGGCCACTTTTGCTAGTGGCTCAAACCTGGTGTCCACTCAGCTAACCTCATAACTGGCCAGCATGGGGGAAACAGAACAATCCCCACAGTCTCTGTGTCCCACCTAGTGGGTCAGGAACAGGCCAGATCCTTTTCCAATTTAGACCTTCCCTTCTGGTGTTTCTCACCAACCAGGTCAATTCCTCTTGTGTGCAGTCAGGAGTTGGGGGGAATGTAGGCCCACGCTCTACAGCGGGTTCCAGCCCAGGGCCCTGTGGATAGCAGTTGTCTACAAGGTTCTCTGTATCAGCTGCGTGACAACAGCTCCTCCTGGGCTAGTTCCCTATGGCCTTCCCCAGTACCTTCTTTATTCTTACTGCAGGATCTTCCTCCTGAAGCCTGATCACACTTGAACTCTTCACACACACACACCCCTGCTAACTGAAAGTGGTCCTTTTTAAACCAGGTATCCTGATTAGCCTGCCATAATTGATTCTAGAAAGTTCTTAATTGGCTCCAGGTGCATTGATTAGCTTGCCTGTCCTAATTGGTTCTAGCAGGTTACTGATTGCTCTAGGGCAGCTCCTGCTCTGGTCACTCAGGGAACAGAAAATTATTCATCCAGTGGCTAGTATATTTGCCTTCTACCAGACTTCTGTACCCAACTGGTCTGGGTCTGTCACAGTATGTACTGTTACGCACGCACGCACAGTCTCTTGCCTTTTGCTCAAAGGTATCCTCAGGGATTCTATGACTGCACTTAGTTTGGCAGGCATCTATCTTGCTCTTGCTGTAGTGGTTCTGAGGAGAGGAAACTTGATCAGTGATTTTTTTTTTAAATAGTATTTTAAAAACAGTATAAACTATTGTGCAGAGCTCCAAGTACCTTGATGGTGCTGGTCGTTGTTTACAAATTTTGTAATACAGGCCTCACCATGAAAATGCTGCTTTTGCAATTTTTGCCTGTTCATACTGAATGTAAGAGCGCTTAGGTAATATAACATTGTGCCTTTCTACTTTTGTTTAAACATAAAATCCAAGAAAAATATAGACAGTCAGATAATGCATTTTCTGTATTTTTTTTAAATATTCAAATTAGTGGTGATAGAGTAGTCAGCCAAACACATTTTTGCATTGAGGTTAGTTGGTTAGAAAATGTTTGAGAACCACCGATTTGCATGGATGTATTGTGGCTAGTTAATGTGACCGCTAAGCCTGTCAGAAGACGTGGGGAGAGTACTTTTCCTTTTTTAAAAATATAACAACAATGGGTTAATGTGGTGTCAAAATATGAAGTTTTATTCTAATTGCCATCTTGGGGTTACTAAAATCCTTAGTGAATTGGATGTATTGACAACTGAGTCAGATGGTGTAGTGTAGCATTAGCAGTTGCTTTTGAAACAATCTCAGGTTTCTGCTTATATGCTTGGCAGTCTCAAAGTACTAATGCGAAGCAAATCTCTTTAATCTCAAAACTTCATTTCTTAATTTGCATGCCATGTAATTCTTTGTCTTCTAGGATATTATTAATAATTTTATCAAAGCAGAGGACCAAACTTATTTTTCTAAAAATTTTAAGAAAAGCAGAAAAGGCATTATTATGCAAACACAGCCCTCCCACCTGTTTGAAATAGCACTATTCCCTAGTAAAACACCCTGTTGAAAACTAGGAGGTGAGTTCATTCATTGATTCCCTGGCACCTGGGAACTTAAAATTAGGTTTAGAATATAAAGTCTGAAATGAATATCACTTTGTATTTTGCTATGAAATACTGACAACTTCATATTTGCCAATCATAATATCAGGCCATATGCTTAATCAAGCCTAAAGTAGATGCATTTTGTGCATATAGAGATGTGTGTATAGATAACCCCCCTCTGCTCCCCATACACATAACGCAGACCATTGCTAATTCCATTTTAACGTTTTTCTAATGTTTTTGCTTTCTTCTTAATTCTGATATAGTGATGACATGAACTAATATTTGAAAAAAACATGGTCTTGCAATTAAATCACGGGAGTCTGGAGATCTGGATTCTGCTCCTGAATTCTTCCACAGACTTCCTGTGGGACCTTGGACAAGTCATTCGACCTCTTTGTTTCAGTTTCCCCATCTATAGAATGATAAAATGGTGACAATACTTATTTCCCAGGAGTGATGAGAGGATTAATTCACTTATGTGGTAAAGTTTAGTAATTTTTGTTAGGTCTGTGGAGGGAATGTGCTAGTGAAGTGCGAATTTATAATACAGATGATTGTTGTGTAGACATATTATATTATTCAAAAAAATTACTTAAAAGTTAGGAAATGCCAGAGTTTATCCAGTCCTCTTGTGTGTATTGCATTACAATACAGTCTTTAATTACATGATCACATGCCAGTTTTTTTCCACAGGACCCCTGTCTCATTCAGTGCACAGAGTGAATGGTAGTCACTTAATGAGTAGCTATTCAGTAATTTGTTCAATTACTTCACAATATTCAAACCATGCTTTGAAGACAGAATTATTAATTTCCTCGTAGACTTTTCTATGATGTTATCACTATAGTATCTGAATGCTTCAGAAACCTTAATATTCACAATGCCCCTGTGAGATAAGGGGGTGGTATTATCCCCATTTTACAGGTGGGGAACAGAGGCACAGAGAGAATAAGATCAAAAGTACCCACTAATTTTGAGTACCCACTCTGAGACACCTAGGACCTGATTTTTCAGTGTACTTAGCATATAGCAAGGGCCCTGCCAAATTCACGGTCCGTTGTGGTCAATTTCACTGTCATAAAAAGAGACAGGGAGTCCTGTGGCACCTTATAGACTAACAGGAGTATTGGAGCATAAGCTTTCATGGGTGAATGCCCACTTCACCCAAGAAAGATTATGCTCTAATACTTCTGTTAGTCTATAAGGTGCCACAGGACTCCTTGTTGCTTTTTACAGATCCAGACTAACACGGCTACCCCTCTGATACTTCATGGTCATAGGATTTTAAAAATAGTAAATTTCATTATTTCAGCTATTTACATCTGAAATTTCATGGTATTCTAATTGTAGGGGTCCTGACTCAAAAAGGAGTTGGGGGGGCACGAGATTATTGTAAGGGGGGTTGTGTTACTGCTGTCCTTCCGCACTGCTCCTGGTGGCAGCACTGCCTTCAGAGCTGGGTAGCTGAAGAGCAGCAGCTGCTGGCTGGGAGCCAAGCTCTGAAGGCAGCGCCACCGCCAGCAGGAGCACACAAGTAAGGATGGTATGGTGTGGTATTGCCACCATTACTTTTACACTGCTGCCTGTAGATCTGGGCCCTCAGTCAGCAGCCGCCACTTTTCGGCCGCCTAGCACTGAAGGCAACAGCGCAGGAGTAAGGGTGGCATGGTATGCTATTGCCACTCTTACTTCTGCGCTGCCTTCAGGGCTGGGTGCCTAGTCAACAGTCGCCACTCTCCTGCCACCAAGCTCTGAAGGCAGTGCAGAAGTAAGGGTGGCAAAACGCAACCTTCTGACCCCCTGAAACTCCCTTTTGGGCAGGACCCCCAGTTTGAGAAGTACAGGTCTCCCTTATGAAATCTGTCTCATATGGGGAAAAAGCACACAAAAGACCACATTTCATGGCGGGGGAGACCAGATTTCACAGTCCATGATGCATTTTTCATGGCCGTGAATTTGATAAGGTCCTACATATAGCACTTTGTGTTAAAAGCACAGCTCCTGTTTACTTCAGTTGCAGTTGTGATTGTTCAACCACTTCTGTACACCAGATCCCAGGGTCTCACATCAGGCACCTAGAAAGTGAGGAACACAGAATTAGGGACCACATGTGAAAAGTTCAGTCTAAGTGGCTTGCCTAGCATGACACAGGAACTCTGTGGTAAAGGCAGGAATAGAATCCAGTTCTCCAGGGCAGCGTTCAGCTACCTTAATCTCTCCTTTCTCTTCCTGCAATCCCCTGCATCATCATTATATACCTATACAGTTCAATTTCTCATCATTTGTAATTCACAGATAATTTACATTTTTTTAAATAAGTTCTACATTTTATACATTTATTGCCCACACATATAATAGTTGGTGCAATGAGAGAGGCAATTTTGTAACTGATGGAGTGAAGAAGTCTCTTTGATATGTACTCAGAAGCAGCCTCTCTCAACAGTACATTGGCCAAGTATTACAAAGGATTTCTGAGATGAGATATGTAAGTTGCCTACTTTACAGATAAAAAATCAAACTGGGTAGTGGGATAGAGAAAAATAGAGGACCCCTCTGAACTGAGAGAAGATGGAGGTAAAATGGTGAGGTTGAGGATAATTTAAGAGACTGGAGATGACAGTAAGTAGTGCTGTGAGTAAATAACTGGTGGTGTAGACATTTTGTTTACTTTTTGTTCAAACAATTTTCAAAGAAATACAACCACAGAAACTAACACATAATTGGTTTTGAGGAGTGAAAAAAATAATACAGTTTGGTGGAGAAGAAATGCCATTTACTTGTGAAGGAAAGAGCACTTTTCTTTTTTATGGCCAATGTACATATTTGGTGAAAGGGTATGAAAGGATCAGGCCCTTTCTTTTTTTTTTTTTTAAATGGATAAACAGCAAATAGGCAAGGAGAATGGATGCTTTCATGTTTTATAATGTTTGTGTATTCTCTGTTTGTTCATTGTAGTCTGTTATTCTGCCTGTTCACAATTCTGAATGTTGGTTGGATGAATGCTTGAAGTCTGTCATGAAGCAAGATTTTGAAGGTACCATGGAGCTGTCTGTGTTTAATGATGCTAGTAAGGTATGTATATTTTATATTTAGTTTTAAATATTATCTAACCTAATTCTTGTCAAAAAAAATTATTTAAGTTAAAATTGCCTCTGTCATCACTTTCTCAGGATAATTCAATTAATATAATTGAAAAATGGAAGCTCAAGTTGGAAGATGTGGGTATTCAGGTTGTCATTGGTGGTCATGATTCACTTCAACCCCAAGGAGGTATGTTGTTGAATAGTGATTTTAAAGAATGGCTAAATGATTGGTTTGGCAGGCACACTTTATTGTTAATTTAATAATGGTCTCTCTCGTAAGCTGGAATTGCTATAGAAAACCGTTTTCTGGAGATCCACATTCAGAGGCACAATCCAAATAAAGACAGAATTTGGCCCTAATTTTTGCTGTTAGTGGAAGTTGTCTATACATGCAGGAAGGTGGAATATGGCTTAATATTTATGCTTTACTCAGCAAAAGATTTTTGTTTATAATCTATTGACAATGTTGCCAACTCCTGCAATTTTTTATAAATCTGGTGATATTTGGTGGTGGTCTTAACATGCTTGGTCCTGGATACAAATGACTACATGAAAACAACGAGTCTGGTGGCTCCTTAAAGACTAACAGATTTATTTGGGCATAAGCTTTTGTGGGTAAAAAAATTCACTTCTTCAAATGCACGGAGATGATTACATGTGTATCTCAGCTTTCATTAAAAAAAATAAGTTTGTAGGCTGCAGAGTTGCAGAGAAAACCCTGAATATGTGAACTGAGTGTACCCAAAATGTTTAGAAACCAGAAGCAAAAGTAAAAAGAACTGCAAATTTATTAGTTTTTAAAATACCATGATTATTAAACCTATCTCATGTTGTTTTGCAGCCAGACTCATGATTTTTAAACACTTGGGGTTTGCAGTACTGTAGATGCATTGGATCTTATAATACAGTTCTTTTAATTAATCAGTTGAACTAACTTATTTTTTCAGTATGTGTTCTTGGGAACAAAGTCTATTTTCATGTACAATGTAATTTAATTTAAGGGCTTTGTTATGGAAGGGATTTGTCCTTTTCCACAGCCTTTATTGCAGCGCATGAAGATACTAGGCCTACTTTGTGTGTTTAGTTCCAGTACTTGAATGACTCTAAATATGGCTACGTTTGGATCCAAGTCAGAAATGAAGTGGCTCTGAAGTAGTCATCGTTGGCTGGTAAATAACAAATTCAAGTTGTATTACCAAGGTTGACTACTATAGAATGAATATAGGCTGAGCCCTAGTCTACACTACAGGGTTAGGTCATATTTAGCCGCATTAGGTCGATTTTATAATGAATGTGTCTACACAAGTAACCCCGTTCCGTCGACCCAAAGGGCTCTTAAAATTGACTTCTGTATTCCTCCTTGGTGGGGGGAGTAGTGCTAAAATTGACCTTGTTGGGTCGAATTTGAGGTCGTGCAGACGTAAATCGACGTTATTGGCCTCCGGGAGCTATCCCAGAGTGCTCCAATGTTACCGTTCTGGACAGCACTTTCAACTCCGATGCACTAAACAGGTACACAGGAAAAGCCCCGGGACCTTTTGAATTTCATTTCCTGTTTGGTCAGGGTGGTGAGCTCAGCAGCACAGAATTGCAAACAAGTTCCAGCATGGAGTGAACGGGAGACGCTGGATCTGATTGATGTATGGCGAGAAGAATCTGTGCAGGCAGAACTCTGATTAAAAAGAAGAAATGCTAATATATATGCCAAAATTGCGCAGGGCATGATGTATAGAGGCTACAACAGAGACACACAGCAGTGTCGCATGAAAGTCAAGGAGCTCAGGCAAGCCTACCAAAAGACACAGGAGGCAACCAGTCGCTCTGGGTCAGAGCCCCATACATGCTGCTTCTATGTTCAACTGCATGGCATTCTATGGTGGGACCCTACTGCTACCCCACCACTGTCTGTGGACAACTGCAAGGAAGGAGTCTCATGCAATACGGAGAAAGATTTTGTGGAGGAGGAGAATGCACAGCAGGCAAGCAGAGAATCCGTTCTCCCTGGCAACCAGGACCTTTTCATCACCGTGGAGCTAATACCCTCCCAAAGTGGGATCCCCGACCCTGAAGGCGGAGAAGGCACCTCTGGTGAGTGCACATTTGTAACTACAGTACAGTGTTTAAAAGCAATAGTGTTTGATTTGCCCTGAAGACTTGGGATGCATTTGCAGACAGTACAGCTACTGGAAAAGTCTGTTAACATGTCTGGGGTTGGAGTGGGAATCCTCCAGGGACATCTCCATGAAACTCTCCTGGAGGTACTCTGAAAGCCTTTGCAGAAGGTTTCTGAGGAGGGCTGCCTCATTTCGTCCTCCATAGTAGGACACTTTACCATGCCAAGCCAGTAGCAAGTAGTCTGGAATCATTGCAACACGAAGCATGGTAGCAAATAGTCCTGGATTTTGATCACATTCAAGCAACATTCGGTCTATATCTTTCTGTGTTAGCCTCAGGAGAGTGATATCATTCATGGTCACCTGGATGAAATAGGGGAATTTTTGTAAGGGAACAGTAAAAGGACCCCGTTCATGCTGGGCTGTTTGCACTTGGCTAAAAGGGATCATCCCTGAGAATAGCCACTTGGCAGAGAGAGGGGTGAAGGGATTGTCCTAAATAGCCACGCGAAGGGGTAGGGGAAAGTGTGTGCTGCACATCCACCCGAAAACCGCAACCTCTGCTTTTAAATGGCAAACCCAACTGGCATTGCTTGTTATGGGGAAAGCAGGGCGCTGCAGTTTGAAACCATTCCCACATATTATGAAGGCATTAGAAGCCAAACCCACATACCATGGCTGCCTGGAAACCGAATTCTGTTGCCCAGCCACGCGTGATGTGTCACCGTTCTGGCAGGCACTCAATATAAAAGGCAAAATGCGACCTTGTACCTAAAGCACATGTGCTGTCTCACAGTGAATCAAGCAATTCACAGCAGAGAGTCCCCCTTTTTTTCTCAGAAATGTATCATCTTAAATTTTACTCTCCCTTTTCATCCGTCCGGAGCTGCAAATATTTCTGTGCTCCCCCATCATCTCCATCCCTGAGGTTATCCCAGATTAGAAGGTGAAAAAAATGCACTCACAATGACATGTTTTCTGAGCTCATGCAGTCCTCCTGCACTAATAAGGCACAGCTGAATGCATGGAGGCATTCAGTATCAGACTCCAGGAAAGCATTAAGTTAGCATGATGAGAAGAGGTAGGATCCAGCGCTGAGGCTAATGGGGGAGGAAATGGACATGCTCAGGTGTCTGGTGGAGCGGCAGGAAAGCCAATAAGAGACCGCCACTGCATCCACTGTACAACTGCCTGCCCTCTTCCCCAAGTTCCATATTCTCCTCACCCAGACTCCCGAGAACACAGTGGGGGAGCCTCTGGGCACCCAGCCACTCCAGTGCAGAGGATGGCCCAAGCAACAGAAGGCTGTTATTCAAACAGTTTTGATTTGTAGTGTGGCTACAATAAGCAATGTGGCCTTGTCCTTCCCTATTCCCCTCCTTCCCTACCCCACATGGGCTACCTTATCAGTTATCTCCCTTTTTATTATGTAATAAAGAATACATGGCTTGAAAACAATAGTGACTTTATTTCCTTTACCAGCTGTGATCGAAGGGGGGAGGGTGATTGGCTTACAGTGAATTAAAATCAACAAAGGGGGTGGGTTTGCATCAAGGAGAAATACACAACTATCACACCGTAGCCTGGCCAGTCATGAAACTGGTTTTCAAAGCTTCTGTGATGTGCAGCATGTGTACCTGTGATTTTCTAATCGCCCTGGTGTCTGGCTGTTCAAAACTGGCATCAAGGCGATTTGCTTCAGCCTCCAACCTGCCATAAACGTCTCCCCCTTACTCTCACTGATATTATGGAGCACACAGCAAGCAGCAATAACAATGGGAATATTGCTTTCGTTGAGGTCTAACCTATTCAGCAAACAGTGCCAGCGCCCTTTTAAACATCCACAGGCACATTCTACCACCATTCTGCACTTGCTTAGCCTATAGTTGAACTGCTCCTTACTACTGTCCAGGCTGCCTGTGTACGGCTTCATGAGCCATGGGAGCAAGTTGTAGGCTGGGTCTCCAAGGATAACTATTGGCATTTCAACATCCCAGACCAGAAAATTACGGTTGGGGAAGTAAGTCCCTTCTTACAGCTGCTCAAACAGCTTGGAGTTCCTAAAGATGCGAGTGTCATGCACCTTTCCCAACCATCCCATGTTGATGTTGGTGAAACGTCCCCTTGTGATCAACCAGTGCTTGCAGTCCCATTGAGCAGTACCCCTTGCGGTTTATATACTGTTTGGCAAGGTGGTCTGGTGCCAAGATAGGGATATGCATTCCGTCTATTGCCGCACCAAAGTTAGGGAAACTCATTGCAGCAAAGCCATCCACTCTGACCTGCACATTTCCCAGAGTCATTACCCTTGATAGCAGAAAGTCAGTGATTTGCATTGGCTACTTGAATCACAGTAGATTTGTCCACTCCAAGTTGATTCCCAACTGACCAGTAGCAGTCAGGAATTGCAAGCTTCCACAGGGCTATTGCCACTTGCTTCTCAACTGTCAGGGCAGGTCTCATCTTGGTATTCTTCCGCTTCAGGGTGAGGGAAAGCAACTCAGAGTTCCAGGAAAGTTGCCTTACGCATGCAGAAGTTTCACAACCACTGGGAATCATCCCATACCTGCAACACTATGCGGTCCCACCAGTCTCTGCTTGTTTGCCAGGCCCAGAATCGGTGTTCCACTGTATCAACCAGCCCCACTAACACTATGATGTCTCAGTTGCCACATCTCATGCTTTCAGGAACGTCTGTGTCCATGTCCTCCTCACAGTTGTCCTTGTGCTGCCATCTCTTAGCCAGGTTCTGCACATACTGCAGTATAATGCGTGAGGTGTTTACAATGCTCGCAACAGCAGCGGTGAGCTGAGTGGGCTCCATGCTTGCCGCGCTATGGCATCTACATGGGTAACCCAGGAAAAAAGGTGCGAAATGATTGTCTGCAGTTGCTTTCACGGAGGGAGGGAGGGGAGGGAGACTGATGATGTGTACCCAAAACCACTGTGGTGATGTTTTTCCTCAATCAGGCATTGGGAGCTTAACGTAGAATTCCAATGGGCAGCAAAGACTGTTGGAACTGTGGGATAGCTTCCGACAGTGCATTGCTCTGTGAGTCAATGCTAGCCACAGTAGTGAGGACGCACTCCGCCGACTTAATGTGCTTAGTGGGGACATACACAATCAACTGTGTAAAATCGATTTCTAAAAATCAACTTCTATAAAATCGACCTAATTTCGTAGCGTAGACATACACTTAGGGTATGAACTGCAAGGTTTTGAGTTGAATTTTAAACCTAGCTTTCTTTTTCTATGATGTGGAAGAAAAGACAGAATAGTTGCTTTCATGAGGAGGAACAGAACAAAATACCTTTTTAATAAATGTCTTCTAAAATTTATCCGTTGATTGGTTCATTAAGAAAGTTTTAACTTTTTAGTAAGGAGTTCCATCTAATTTCACTAACTGTACATCTATAGCCTGTAGTGTAAATGTTTATAAGGCTACTGTGTATTCTCTGATTGATCTGTGTATCTGTCTGTCATCATTGTTAACATGAATTAAATGTACACATTATGTAGGTGGGGAGGTAGTCTCCTAGTAGTTTGTTTTTCTTTTACTCATACTGTTTCTTCACAGTTCATTTTTTTGCACACAATCTTACCTTTTGTCCAATTCTTATATTTTAAGCATGTTGCTGTGTGAGGCTTTTGATGTACAGTAGAATCAAAGTTTGTTTAGCTTATCAAATACAGTTTTTTAAAATTTCTGATTAATAATTTGTAATAAAAGTTAAAGAATTAAATCCTCCTTAGGGATTCCAGTTCATTGACAATATTTTCAAGATACATCTCTAGCTTTCACATTTGCTGAAGAGGTTCTATACTGCTTAGTTTGTGGTGTTAAATCCTAACATCGGTATCCACCACCTTCACTGTTACCTGTATGCTCCCAGGTTACATCACAGTTGGAAATTAAAAGACTGTAGTTTTATTTACCACAGACTGATGTTTTATAAGTTTTTTTTTTTTTTTTTTTTTTTTTTTTTTAATAGAGCATTTATCTCAGTAGTGAAGTACTCAGTAGATACATAATTCATTCCTTTTGTACAGGGGCAACCTTCTAGGTCCGCAGTTAACATCCATTTCTATTGAGTTGGTAAAAATTGCCATTGGTTATTTGCATGGCAAGCAGTAATGCCTTCCTTCCCATTAATATAATTCTTAATTGGGTTTTCTTCCCTTTCCATTCTCATGTGTGATAAGTTATCCACACTACCCACCAAAGATAGATTGTTGTGTCACCGAGTAGAGTTTTTAAAATATCCCTATTTCATTGCATCTGCATACTCTATTAGCGTTGCAATTTGTGTGTTCTGTTTGGAAGAGATGCAGACACTGCTTAAGAAAGAAGCAAAGTAATCCCATCTAATTATGCTGTATTTAAATGTAAACGTTAATCATATCACCTGCAGATGTACCGCTCAGCCCTTCGTCGTCATAGAATGAGACATTGATCCCTGCAATGCAGTTCACATCATTGTTACTCTTCTTGTCTTCCCCCTCACGTTTCTCTGTCCATTCCTTCTTCTGTGTTCCACCCAACAATGTATAACTTTGCTCATGCTGTTCCCACGCTTGGCAGTTCATTTCTCTTTCTGATCTCTTCTTCAGTTTGACTAACACGCAAGAGCAGAGAACAAAGTGGAAGACTGGTCAGAAGAGCAGAGAGGAGGATGGTGTGCTGATAGTCTCTGTGGGAGCTGTATAGGCAACACCCCTGTAAGGCAGGATATAGTGACACTGTGGATGGATAGGGGGCTGGGGACAGAAAATTCACCCTAAATAAATGTCCTGCAATATACCAATAATTTGAGAGGCATAATTTTGGAACATTTTGAAACTGTTTCTACTTGCTTTGATGAAGCAACCTGTTTGCAGCCAAAAGAAACCTGTACTCATTCTAGGTGATACAGTCCAATTCAAGAAAGGCCTGATTTTATTTCAGGTAATTTTTAATTCACAAACATTTCCAAACAATTTTGGTGCCAGTATATGTAAATAAATAAAATTTCGTTTGTGCACTGAATTGATCTATGAATGACAAACTCCTCTAATTTTAGCAAACAAAACGTAAGCAAAAGGTGTGTTCATGTACATCACATTAAATAATAATAAAACAAAATACACTTGGTTTTAAAAAAACAGGTTATTATGTAGGAATCAATGTTAGATTGCTATTCAAATAAGGACCTCTCTTGTTTTAGAGGTTGTTACATTTGGGGAGCCAGGATAGTTTGAAAACTTTATTATCCTTTTGTCTTCAGTGATTTATTTTGGTATGTTTGAGTACTTACAACTGGAAGGAATATTTCCTGTGAAAGAAGCCCCAAAACAGAAACAATGTGGCAGTTGGTATTCAAATCTTGGACTATTTATATGGGATTAAAATTCATTTCTGATTCTTTCTTATCATATAAAAGAAAAAGAGGGGGAAAAAAACAAAAAAAAGAAAGGGTCACTGGCTTAAAAAAAAAGTCCTTTTTCTTTCCAAGAGCAAGGAATGTTAATATCTCACTGAGGCTTAAGTTTTTACTGTTGTGACCATAGTAACAGGCTCTTTTCACCAAGTAAGCAGGCATTACAAAAGAGAGTTCTGGCACAAACATTTGATTTTCTTCAGTACAGTAATATTAAAGCAAATTCTTTGCTTATCCCAAACACAAGATTCATTGTGGGAAACCAATTTTCAATATCTAGTTTCCCCAGGGAGTTAAATCTCTTCTTAAATTACAAAATTACATACCTTTTTTATTCTTAAGACACTGTTGTTATAAGTAACTGTTTAATAAAATTCCAGACGTGTGTTAATCTTTTATACCTTTTTTGATATAACATTTTATACTTCAAATTCTTTCCCTAAAAGATTTGATTTAAAAGCAGAATCTTAAAGATTTCACAAAGTTTCTTATCTTTGAATCTTTTAACTTTCATCTTGAAGTTGTCACCTTGCCTTCCCCCCCCCCCCCCTTGATCATTGCTTCCTTGGACTTCACTCATTTTGCAGTGATGACTGTTGAAATATCATATTAATAATGAATGAAATATATATATAGGCTTAGCTACAGCTGATCTTGGAAAAATAGGTGTTGATCCAGTGTGGGAATTAAGAGTGCAAGGTCAACTCCATCCTACTCTTTTCCCCTTTCCCTTAGAAGACAACTGTTAAAAAGTATGGATTCTCCTGTTTGGCATGTCCAGGCTTGCTAATTTGCTTTAGCTGTTTCTTACTGAAGCTATGGATGCCAGAAATTCAACTCCAGTCTTGTGAGAGCTGTTGAATTTACCAGCTGGTTTTGTCTTATGAGTTACTATTACATATATAAGGTGTTTTTAAAAACAACTCATTTAGGTGTAATCTTGAGTGCTATTGTACTGTTGGTGGTTGGGCCAACGTGCTCCTAGGAGGTAATGGAAAATATAGACAGAAAATGATCTCTTCATCGTTCTTCCTGAGAGTTCAGAGTGAAGGACCTATCTGTACTGTACTATAATTGACTCATGGAAGCCTGTAAAAGCACAGTTGTTCCTTGGTTGACTTTCAGTATCAATCTGTCTGTATTACTAGTTCAGAACTCTAGCCTGGTTAGGGAATGTACTTAAGGTCCCATAGAAAGTAATTTCTGTAAACACTGACCAAGGAACTTTATTAGAATAAGATGATGTATTATCCTTAAAGATACTCTGTATCTGTGCTTCACTTTAAAGCTTCTTCACCCTTGCCATTACTGTCTACCTGCTGTAGATTTAAAGATGTACTACACATCCTCTAGACTATACGGTGGAATACTCTTGTAACTAGGTCAGGTGACAACCATCTTATAATGAGGTTCCTGACTTAGCTGCACTTGTGACATAGACAGGGCCTAAATGACAGGTACAGTATTAAATGGGACTCATAAGGTTTTTCAGGTTAAATTAGGTGCCTTTGTGCTTGTCTCCTGTAGAACAGTCTGTAGAAGGAGGAAAAGTACAAGTACCTGGCTATTAACTTAAGCCTTGTCTACACTGGGAAGTCATCCTAGTTTATTGAGTTGGTTAAAATCACACTTTAGCTTAACCAGTACAACTTTCTCATGTAGACAACATCTTAGATGTTAACTCCTGGAGTTGTCACCACATTTGGCCCTTTGGGGAAAGAGTTTGCAAATGCTCAGAGACAGGCATACAACTTTGAAACCCTATGGACTCTACTGATCTATGGAAGATCCTGTGCTATTCTTGTATCTTTCAGGGTATACGTGTTAAGCACTCTTGTGCTGTTCCTCATCCTCCCTCTTCCAGGTAAGAGAGAATACACTGAAAAGCCATGCTCTCCTTTTTTCTTCTCTCTCTTCTTTTCCAGGGGATGATAGAATTGGTGGAGTGGGAGTTAAGGATGACTACACCAGCTGCTTGATGTAGCTGCTTCTTGGCTTCACCTCTTTTCTGAAATAGTTTTGCTTATTAGTAGAACTTGTCTTCACGTACAAGTGACTTATAAACAGATTTAGTTAATCCGGTGCAATAGGTCGGGTGGACACTTTTAATTCAGTTTAAAACAGGCTTATTTTGCTTTAATTTCATTCCATTAGGAATATATTTAAGCTAAACTGAAATAAGACACTCATAAACAGAAGTAACAGTATTCACACCGGTTTTCAGTGGATTAACTACACTGCTGAAAGTTTTTGTGTTGACAAGGCCTTAGTAAAAATCATTGTACGCTTTTAGAAAGAGCCTGAGTCTCCTCTCTTACAGCTGCACTGTTAAGGTAGGCACAGTGGATCCATGATATCAGTATTATAATTTGACTACACTTTTGTGTGTGTCTGTGTTTCCGTGGAGAGGTTTCCATGTAAGCATTCCAAATTTATGCTCATCGTTACGATATGCCTTTTGATTTGCTCCCCTCAGCACTCCATGTAGCCCTGGATAAAAAGAATAACCAATATAATAATATTTCCTGTTGAGAAAGAGAGAGGCAGTTTGTCTGAAATAGTCTTTGCAGCACAGGAAATTTTTCTATTTATTACAGAACAGGCAGGTTGTTTTTTTTTCTCTTATGGCTTGCTGGAGTCCTCTAAACTAAGGGCCCATACCACAGGCCAAAAAGATTGGCTGGTCTGCACATTCTTGCCCTTTTGGAAGGGGTGTTTTTTTTGTTTTGTTTTGTCTTTGAGCTATATTAGAATAGCATCTAGAGGGCCCAGATGAGGATTGAGGCCCTGTTTTGTGTAGATTTGTAGAAACACAGTAAAATTCAGTTGCTGGTCTAAAGACCTTGCAGTGTTTGTTAATGACAAAAGGCTGATGAAACAATAGGTGGGAATGGGGGCGGGAGGACAATGTAACAATAATACCAGAGTCTTCTAGCATAGAGTAGATGTGCATACAGTGCACACTTGAAGTAGTTCAGTATTTGCCTAGTTGTGATCAACTGGTGAAACTGCTAAATAAAGGTGATGTGTACATCTGTACACTAAGATCTGGACTGAGCCTACCAACCTATTTCATGTAGGCCAACATAAAATGGTGGTTATATTGAGCCATAAAGTGGTGGTTATTTGTACTCATTATTAATTTGCTTCTGGGTTTGAACTAGTATTGTAGATTGACCAGTGTTTTAAACTAGTATTGTGAAAGTCCATTACAGTCCCCATAGGTAGAGAGTACACTATCCATGCTCAATCCTTTTTAAGACCAAGAAGATTATGAAAACTGTGGCTATTGAATTTTTTTAATTTCTAATCAATACAACTGTAGTTTTAAGTTAAAAAATCCCTGAGCATTCTTTTAACCCTTACTGAAGAATCTAGAGAGAAAAGCACCAACAGTTACACTAGTTAGGAAAAAAATAGTGTTGTCTTTTTCTTCAGAGCATAAGATGATCAACAATCGGAGTCAGTAAGAAATGTTCCTCATGGTATGCTACTGTATATGCTTTCTTTTTAAGCATTTGTCATTGGCTGTTTGAGGCAGATTACTGGCCTAGATGGATTAATAATCTTTTCTTGTGTGTCAATTTTTACTGTCTTGGGGGTAAAGACAATGAGAGCAGCGGTTCTCAAACAGGGGTCTGGGAATCCCTGGGGTGGGCGGGGAACAGGAAGGGGAAAGACTGCGAGCAGGTTTCAGGGCATCCACCGAAATAAACCAGAGAGCAGGGCCAGCATTAGACTCGCTGGGGCCCAGGGCAGAATGCCGAAGCCCGAGCCCCACTGCTCCGGGCTGAAGCCAAAGCCTGAGGAACTTAGCTTCTTTGCGAGGCTCCCAGTGATGTGAGGCCCTGGACAGTTGCACTGCTTGCTACCCCTAACACTGGGCCTGGCTGTTAATCTACTGCAAAACAGTTGTTGTAGCGCTAGTAGGCCATGGAATTTTTATAGCATGTTGAGGTGGGGGGGGAGAAGGACCTCATGAGGAGAAAGGTTGAGAACTTCTGCTCTAGAGCAGAGTGTACATAAGCAAAGTGTGGTCAAGTTTGCATCCAAGCTTATCATGTAAAAATAAATGTTTCTCTGCAGTCCTCTTGGTCTTCAACTTGAATAACAACTATCCACCCACACCCCCCAAGAAATCCAGACCCCTCGAAGAGTCAAATTCCTGGCTGTCAGTTTGATATTCAGAACTGCAAATTACTGTACAGACTATCCTCGGCAAATCCTGAGGAAGTTGCTTACACCCATACAGGCAAAGAGTGGAGTGTCAAATATTCTTCCTTTAGTTGCCTTATCCTGGAGAAATATATTTTTACACGCATTGGTTGACAGTCTAGCATTTGGTCATATAAACACTATATAATGTAATTTACAGTTGGGAAAAAAAGTTTTCCCCACTGTTACTACTTGAGTGCCTGTGGCTTGTAATTATGGAGCTATATTGTTAACGTTAGTAGTAGCAGTTTTCTCCATCAGACTAAAGAGGGATGAAATCTGTTTTAAAATGGGATGCTTCTCTAAGCAAAGGAACTGATTCCATCACCAGAAACAGAAGGCCCAGAAGGAGGAGAGCAGGCAGGAAGGACTTGGACCAGACTGTGGGCTCGTTAAAGGTGGAGAGATCAAAATGAGGAGAATTGTTTTTCATATGTTTTGTGTTTTTAAAGAGTAAAGTTGTGTGTGTTTAAGAAATTGCTTTGCTTTGCTTTTTGTCTCCTTCCTTTATGCCCATGGCCCCTAGAGGGATTAACTAGAAACCTGAGCCGCTCACAGCCAGGTAGTTTTAGGGGAATGCATTAAAGCAGTTGGGGGCTTGGGTAGGCTGAGAGCTGAGCCCAGGCTTCTAGTGTCTAGGCGACCAGACTACAGGGTACCGCTGCTCAAGAAGGATGTCAGCAGGGCTGGCTTTAGGAAGTGTGGTGCCCAATTCGAACATTTTCGGCTGAGCCCCAGCAGGGATGACTTAAAAAAAAAATGTAAAAAAAAAAAGCCTTTCATTTCTTAGCAGCTGATTCCCTATAAAAAGTTCTGATTTAAAGGATGTGCCACAGTATATATTTTTTGTACCAGTAGGGTTACAATAAGTCCGTATTTTCCCAGGATAGCTATTTAAGAACCAAAAAGCCAGACATGTCCAGGAAAATACAGATGTATGTTAACCCTACCTAAAGTTCTTTTTTAAAAAGATGGTCCTGAACTAGAAATGAGCTCCGTTTCACATATGTGGGTCCCTGCCACTCCCTGAGGGTGTGCTCGGATGACCAGATGTCTCGATTTTATAGGGACAGCCCCGATTTGTGGGTCTTTTTCTTATATAGGAGCCTATTACCCCCCCACCCCGTCCCAATTTTTCATACTTGCTGTCTGGTCACTCTAGGATGTGCACATGTGTGGGTCCCAGCTTCTCCCTGCCCCCCTAATTGAAGCAAGTGTGCAGGGTTACTGCCCTGGGAACTGCAGGGCACCAGTGGACATGGGGCTGGCTGGAGGCAGGGCAGGGGCTGACTGGAGGTAGAGTCTGGCTGGAGATGGGGTGTGTGTGGGGTGGGCTGGCTGGTTTCAGGCAAGGCCACGGGGATGTGGCATGGATTGGCAGAACTGGAGACAGAGGAGTGCGGGACTGGCTGGCTTCAGGCAGGGGGTGCGGCAGGGGTATGCTGGAGACAGGGCAGGGGGTACAGGGCTGGTGTGGGCAGGGGGTGCAGCAGGGGCTGGCTGGAGATAGGCTGGTGCGGGGAAGGGGTGCGGGGCTGGAGGCATGGCAGGGGATGCGGGGCTGGCTGGAGACGGGCTGGCTGCAGGGCAGGGGGGTGTGGGGCTCCTCTCTCACCCACCGTGGTAGCAGCAGGGCTCGGGGGCTATTTAAAGAGCCCGGGTCTTGCCTGTTTCCACCACCCTGGCCCTTTAAATAACTGAGGGAGCCCTGGGAAAGCGGCAGGACTTCGGCGGTGGCAGCAGAGGCAGCTGAAGCCCGGCCCTTTAAATAGCCCCCAGAGGCCCTCACTACCCCAGGGCTCTGGGGGCTATTTAAAGGGCCCAGGGCTCCCCTGCTTCTACCGTCCTGGCCCTTTAAATAGCTGCAGGAGCTTTGGGGAAGCGGCGGGACAGGCTCTTGGCGGTACGCCATACTGGGGCTTGGGCACTGGGCCCTCTTAGGGGTGGGGCCCGATTCAGGGGAATTGGTTGAATCAGCCTAAAGCCGGCCCTGAATGTTAGACATGGGAGCTGTGCCTGCGGAGTACACCTGAAGGACCCAGAACCAGGAACAGAAATCAGTCCGTGCCCAGCATGTGAGATGCAGTGTTTGGATCACATCACAACAAACTGGTGTCTGAGAGAGCAGAACTGGACCAGCCACAATACTTCAAAGATTCCTGTTTAAGACGTGTAGAACAAAACATTTTTCATAATAATGTAGATCTCCACTTGTGTGTCATATTTAATCTTGACTACAGTATAATTTAAAAAATATGTTGCAATAAAAATAATTCCAAAGATATGTGTAACATTATCTTTTTACTTTTTCTTCAGTTGGCTTTGCTAAAAACCAAGCAGTAATACAGAGTTCAGGGACCTACCTCTGCTTTCTGGATTCTGTAAGTTAACTCTTCATATTTTATTTAGTTTTAACACTTACCGTAGATTGTTTTTAATGTGGTGGTTGATTTTTCTTAAGTTGTTTAAATGTTTTCTTAAGTTGTTTCACACATGTTAAGTACTAATTACAACTTTGTATTAATCTTTCAACCTTGTATATAGCTGCAGACTTACCTTCTTCTCTGATCCCATTAAATCCCAAAGCTGAGTCAGGTCAATATTTAGGCATTCTTTAGGAGTTCTCATGTCCCATGTGCTGCAGGAGAGATGGTGCTGATGATTCAGATTGAATGTAGTCAAGTTTGCATTTGATTGAATTTGAGTTGGAACTGAACCAGGCCTTTGTGTAGTGATAAGGGCACTATGCTACTGCTGGAAGTGCAGTTTTTTTAATACAATGTAAAATCAAAGTCCTGAGTGCTTGTGATCTTTATAAAAAGTGTCATGAGATCTTTTAAGAATGGGGATGTTAATGCTAGAGTCCTGGCTAGATTTTTAACTCAGGTAATCACATTCTGATTCTATAAATTCCTCTTGCAATGTCAATTGGATGCAGTATTTTTTAAAGATGTCTTATATTGAATTCTTTTTGCTAAATATTATTAAACAGCTGATATATTTTACATTTGTTTATGGTTCAAGGAGTCTGCCAGTGATTTCTTCTTTCTGCCTTCCCATTCAAGAACTAAGTGTGGAATATGTTTTGCTGGCAGTAGCCTGCTTGACTAGTTGAAATATTGCTAATGCCATTTAGTACCGTATTTAGCGACATAGTTACATATTGCCTTTTTTATTTAATTTCATTATATTAAGATTTGTTCCAATTTCCCACCTAAATAGATTTTTTTAAAGGGAGTTTGGTACCTGAGGAAGGTTGTGGAAAGTGGCTTTTCAGAATGTGCATGTCAGATATCACACACACATATATTCCAGAAGTGACAGTTTGAGCAGTCAGAGTTAGAGATCTTATATGAATCCTTGGGTGTTTGGAGATCTCACTTCAGTCACATAGCACAAAGTTATTCATTTCAGTAGCTTGTACCCAAGTACAGTGCAAAAGTGTGTTTACCAGGTCTCAGTATTAGTTTCTTTACAGTTTCATTAGGAAGCGAATATTAAAAAAGTAAGTCTGAGGAGATAAGTTCAATGTTCCAGATTTTGTTCACTTGCTAAACAACATTGTTTTTTAATTAGGTTATAGGTGTTTCATGTAAATTGTACTCATGAAGTGACTGATTAAGGCCTTCATCCTGCACGATTGCAGTCAGTGGGAGTTTTCCAGTTGACTTTAGTGGGCTGTATGAATGTGGGCAGGTTCAATGCTAACTGCCCTGTGCATAACCAAATCTTTTCCATCTTAACTCCTGTGAGTAGTTCCATGAATTTGAGTCCTGCTGACTTTTGGGGTTCAGTGGCACTACTTGTATGAGTGAAGCAAGCAAGATGTGACCCAAAGTCAGTTATTTGCAAACCCCTAGGTATTCCAGCTTTAGACAATTGCTCCACAATGTGTAGCGTGGTTAAATGCTGGGGATTTAGGATGAAAGCACTGCACCAATTTTTCTTGTGAGCTTAGCTAGCAAAAGCCCATGTTTCCAAAAGTAAAAAGTCTGTTGCACCATGTAGTGCAATGTCACATCTGTGCAAAATACATATATATGTGATTCATTGAGGTAAATATCAGAGGGGCTTATTCTACCTCTTCCAGTTTAGATAAGTATAGTTATAAATCAGGCGATTATAAATCAGGTCATTACTTATATTTTTTATTTTCCATTGAAAAGGAGAGAAACCGTGTGTGTGTATGTGTGTGTGAGAATCTCTTTTAAATGTTTGAAATTATTATTTACATGATTGCATGTATATGTCGCGTACCTTTACACTGCTGCATAATTTCCCTTCACTGGTTAGCTCTAGAGGGTAAAGTAATCTGTAGCAATCATTCACAAATATTAAGGCTGAATATTTCTCCCAGATGTTCTAATGGATGGTTCAGATTTGATGAAAGATTAATTTTGAAATGAATGTATGCTGTATACATTTAGGACCATTTGAAGTGGTTCCAAACAAAACTTTTATGGTCCAAGCTTGAAAAATAATTGAAAATAGGTAGAGAATATTGGTTTTCTGTTTAATTTCTACGTATTTGCACTAACAACGAGATGTTTCAAAGGTGAAATCATTCTGAGCTAGCAAAACTCATGTTCCTGTATCCTAGAAGTTGTACATCAAATGTGTTATTAAAGATAAAGTTCTGCTATTTTTCTTTGTGCCTGCTATTGTTGGCTAAAAACCATTAATATAGAGGGGATAAAATAATTGCAAAAACTGCTACAAAACTAGGAATTGATCAGTATTCTGTCTGACAGTAGTTACTAGATACTATGTGGTAATAACCCAAACACAGATGTTTCCAGCTGTGTGACTGAGCTGTCTGTGTCTGCTTCCATATGCCCCCTCACTTCTTAGGTTCAGTTCACCAGCCAAGTATCAAATTATTTAGAAAAGAATGTTGATATCAGGCACGTGGAATGAGCTGCATTATTGCCAAGAAATTGATTTTCAGATTTGCATTCATAGTTGCAGGTTCTGGGTTAGTACAGAGCAGGTTACATAATTCATTATGCATTTGGTATATGTGAGGAGAGACTATTGTTTTTTAGGACTTCTTCTTGCTTGTATATCTTTGAGGAAATATTGACTCCAGAGAGAACTGTTCACTTGCTGTCTCAGCTGGAGTCAAGCTGCTTATATCTGGAAACACCAGTAGCTTTGTGATGACAGTGAATTGGGAAGAAACATGACAGAAGAGGATACAAGGCTCAAAATTTTCAGAATTTGATCAGCCCGTTCTTGTGTTAAGTGCTGGTTATTTGACTAAAAGCTAATATGTTTTTATTTTCCTCTATAACCATTGTTCTTCTTTGAGTGCTCGCTCATGTTGATTCCAAGTAGGTGTGCGTGCACTCTGTGCACAGTTTCTGGAAGATTTTTCTCTTAATGATATCTGTCGGGTTAGTCCAGGCGTTCCCTGGAGTTGTGTCGTCATGGCGCTGCATATATAGCCCTGCCAACCTGCTGCCTTTTCAGTTCCTTCTTATTGCCAGTGACAGTTAGCCAGAACGTCATTTCTCTCTTGCTTCTGCAAGGGTTTCCCTAGTGGTTTACTTGTAGTTACCTGTAAATAGTTAAAATAGTTAGTTTCTTATTTAGTCTTAGTGTACTTGTTAGATTAATTACAGCCCTGTTAATTGGGGCAACCCCTCTTCCCCAGAACTGGGGTATGTCTTGGGGTTTAAACAGTGCATGGCTTGTAATAAGCCTATACCAAGGAGCTACCCTCACACTTCTTGTCTGAAGTGTCTGGGGGAATCCCATCAAAAAGAGTGCTCTAAGATCTGCAGGAGATTTTGCCCCAGAGCACAGAAGGAGAGGGACCAAAGATTAAAATTTCTCCTGATGGAGGTAGCCCTTTGCACTCACTCGGAGCTGAGTTTGGCCGAACCAGCACCCAGCATATCAACATCAATGTGGTGTGCACTAGCGTCTATGAGGGAGACCTCAGCACCGAGAAGGGATTCTAGCTCCAGAGACTCTCGGTACTGATAGGGTTATCCGATACAGAGGAGCTCCACTCATGGCTCAGTCTGGCATCGCTCCCAGTCTCCAATACCCTGTAAGAAATGGAAGAAGTTGGAGAGGGGGCGCTCATCCACGCCAAGAACAGGGTGAAATGCCCCGAGTGCATTGCGACCTGTGCAGGGCCACTCAGGCACTGCACTAACCAGCATGGTAATGTTGACTGCAGCCCCAGCGCAGGGTCAGTTGAGTCAGGTAACGATGGACTCCCCTCTCTGGGAGAGTTGTGGAGAGGTGCTGTAGATGCCTTCCCCGCCGGACACATTAAAGGGAACCAGAGATCTGATTGCCTTCATGGCACCGGCTTCACCCTCCAGATGCGAGTCTGTGTCGGGTCCCACAAGTGTTGGCACCGCAACCTCTGCCCAGCACTGTTTCATGGCAACCCAGCTATGGTGCCATGCTGATCTCCTTCGCTATGGCACCACTCCTCAGCACCGCCTGAGGTTAATCGGGCTATGGCGCAGCAATGGTTTCTTGATTGCTGGCACTGCTCCCTAGCATAGGCTGGCACTTCTCATCTCTGCTAGCTGTGCAGTGAGTCCCCCCAGTCAGACTTGGAGCCGGAATCTTACATGTCCAGATGGAACGGACACGTATGGGAGTGGGGGCATGCAAGAATTGACATAGGTCAGCAATTCTGAACTGTGCCCTGGCCTGTGCAGTGTCAGTTACCGGTGCAGTGGCCTTTTTTTGGACCCCATGGACATTCCATCAAGCCGCAGGGCTCATTCCAGGTCTCAATTGGTGATCTCTGAGAGCCAAGGACCTCCTCCGCCTCTCTTGGTGTAGGACCAACCACACGGCACCAAACTGGCCACCATACCAGAGGAACCGGCACCATGAGACCCACTTGGTACAGAAGGTCAGGAGCAAGAGCTTGTTCCCGTACTGACCTCATCATCTTCATCACCAGAAGAAGCTGTAGCAGGGATCTCTCCGACCCCCGCACTTAAGGAGAGTAGTGTCCACCAATGGCTTTTGAGGAGAGTGGCCCAGAACCTGGTGCTTGAGGTCAAAGAAGTCACTGAGTCCTCAGACACTATGGTGGACACCCTGACTACTGGGCTTGTCCCGTATTGCTCTGCCACTAATTCAAATGATTCAGGACACCATCAAATCCCACAGATATACCCCTGCCTCACTGTCCTCGATGGCAAAGAGGACTGAGAGGAAATATTTTGTCCCCTCTAAAGGATTGAATTAGAGCTGTCAAGCAATTAAAAAAAATTAATCGTGAATCACGCGATTAATCGCACTGTTAAACAATAATAGAATACCATTTATTTAAATATTTTAGATGTTTTCTTCGTTTTCAAATATATTGATTTCAATTACAGCGCAATATGAAGTGAACAGTGCTCACTTCATATTTTTATTACAAATATTAGCACTGTATAAAACAAAAGAAATAGTATATTTCAGTTCACCTAATACAAGTAAAGTACTGTGGTGCAGTCTCCGTATCATGAAAGCTGAACTTACAAATGTAGAATTATGTACAAAAAAAAAATAACTGCACTAAAAAATAAAACAATGCAAAGTGTTGTTTGTCTGAGTAATTAGCTGAACAAGAAGTAGGACTTGAGTGATCTTGTAGGCTCTAAAGTTTTACATTGTGTTTTTGAGTGCAGTTATATAACCCCCCAAAAATCTACATTTTTAAGTTATGCTTTCACAATAAAGAGATTGCACTATATTGTATGAAGTGAAAAATGCTATTTATTTTGTTGTTTTTACAGTGCAAATATTTGTAATAAAAATTATAAAGGGAGCACTATAAACTTTGTATTCTGTGTTGCAATCGAAATCAATATACTTGAAAACGTAGAAAAACATCCAAAAATATTTAATAAATTTAATTTGGTATTCTATTATTTAACAATGCAATTGATCGCAATTAATTTTTTTGATTTAGAAACGTGAGTTAATTGCTATTAATCGACAGCCATAGTTTGAATCTTTATTTGCATCTGCCCCAAGGCTCCTTGGTGGTGGTGGCAGCAGCAGTGAATGAATGCGAGCGTCAAGGGCAACAAGGGCCCTCACCCAAAGCTTGGGACGCTAAGAAGTTGGACCTCTCTGGGAGGAACGTCTACTCTACTGGGGGCCTCCAGTTTCAGATTTCAACTCTCAGCAGATATAGCTTCAATTCCTGGAGAGCTATGTCAAAGTTTATGGAGCTACTCCCATCAGAATCTAGGACAGAATTCTCCATCTTGGTGGAGGAGGGCAAGCTAGTGGCACAGGCCACACACTACAAGCAGCCCTGGATGTTGCCATTTCAGCTGCTTTTAGACCATGTCTTCGGCCATGGCTATGAGAAGGAGCTCTTGTCTGGAGGCCTCAGGACTCCTAAATGAGGTCCAACAAACCAATCAGGATCTCCCATTCAAAAGCTCCTCACTCTTTTTTCTGAAAAGACAGACTCATGGCTACATCACATTAAGGACTCAAAGGCACACACAAGTTCCTTGGTATGCATACCCTGGCACTGCAACGAAGGCATTTTAAGTCGCAGCCCCGTCTCGATTTTTTTACCAGCCTCAGGACAAGTAGGAGTACTCTAGGAGGCCTAGCAGAAATCATAGGAGGAAGTCTCCTCTCATTATTGTTATACCAATATAATAAAAACCAGTAGGATCTTATTAAGAGGGATAAGGCAAAGATACCACATTTATTGTAAATATAATAAAGCAAAAGATAAAAGCAAACAACGTTGTTTAACTACTTATTCCTATCACTACTTATTTCACACACACACACACACACACACACACACACACACACACACACACACACACACACACACACACACA